>NC_055988.1:121955013-122262076 GCF_018446385.1 Zingiber officinale
CCCCCCCCTCCCCCCTTGTGCGTGAATAGTGCTTATAAGCACTGAAATCCCTAAAGCCTTATCCTTCCAAATGACGCAAATGCCCCCTTCCCTCTTCTTAATTCCTTTCACGCCCTAAACTACATCCGGATCACAAGCCTCCCCTTCAAGTCTAGTCGAAGAAGGCGCAAGTCCGACTGACTGGACCAAGGTCAAAACAAAATCGCCACTGAATGCGAAATCAGATCACGAGACTCGTCTTATCACGTCGAACGGGTAGCTGTGGCGATGCCAAGCGAGTGACCCAATTAGAATCAATCGAGCGCTGAGAAATAGTGTGATCCAGGCGACGGAGATAATGCTGATTAGGTTGAAAGATGGGAGATCGAGTCGAGCACGCGATCGAGAAGGTGTCGATCAGGTAGCTGAAAAAATACGAACCGAGTAATTCAAGAGCGCATCGCACGGGGGATGGTAGTGACGTCGAGCGAACTACGAGAAATGATGCCAAGTCGGCCACTGGATTGATGTCAAGCGTCAAGCAAGCGATGCGCAAAATGATAGTAGATCGAGTGACATGCGAGATGCCAAGCAGACTGAGCGATCGAGCGATGCCAAGTGCACACCCTAGTTCAAGCGTGCGGCCGAGCGGACGGCCAAGCGATACCGATTAGATGGCTACGAGAGTGCTGACCGAGCGGCTCAGAGAATGGCCCCTCGGGCGATTGTAAAATGTTGGCCTGATAATCGAGTAAAGCTGAGTGGCCGATGTAGGACGGACGAGCGATGCCGAGCGCGCGACCGTGAAGAGGCCGATCAGGCGGTCGGAAGGATGCCGATCGGGTGAATAGATGTCGGGCAGATGATGCTGAGCGGACTGATCACCCTTGAACTGAACGGAAACATAGCCCGGGAAATGGAGGCACACGGACGCGAAAGTCCTTAGCCGCGCGTGCACATAATAGCCCATGAGATATCCTGGTCCGAAACCAGTGGACCTACTCTCGTACGCGATCATTAAAGATAATCGACCCGAACAGGTGAGATAAGAGATCTGATAAGATGACCCGAGCCCAGTGACGACCACTCGACCCCGAATGGGGGAGATAGAATATATCTGATAGGCTGACCTGTGACTAGTAAAAATCGTTCGACCTCAATCAGGGAGGATATGAGATCTGACATAACTACTCGACCCCGAATGGGGGAGATAGATGCTCGTGAAGACTACTCGACCCCTGATGGGAGAGGTAGATGCTCGTGAAGGCTGCTCGACCCCTAATGGGGGAGGTAGATGCTCGTGAAGACTGCTCGACCCCTGATGGGGGAGGTAGATGCTCGTGAAGGCTGCTCGACCCCTGATGGGGGAGGTAGGATATCCGAGGCTCTGATAAGCTGGTTGGTGAAGACGCGGGTTTAAGGTCGCCGCTCGACCGCCGATGACGCGAGGGTTTAAGGTCACCGCTCGACCGCCGATGACGTGAGGGTTTAACGTCGCCGCTCGACGATCTTCAAATATAACTCAAACCCGGCCGACCGGCACGGGGTCTTCGACATCGAGCCCGTGGCTCGGATAATATACGTCCGGCCAATCAGCACGGGGTCTTCGACATCGAGCCGGTGGCTCGGATAATATACGCCCGGCCGAACGACACGGGGTCTTCGACATCGAGCCGATGGCTCGGATAATATACGCCCGGGCGAACGACACGGGGTCTTCGACATCGAGCCGGTGGCTCGGATAATATACGCCCGACCGAACGGCATGGGGTCTTCGACATCGAGCCGGTGGCTCGGATATTATACGCCCGGCCGAACGACACGGGGTCTTCGACATCGAGCCGGTGGCTCGGATAATATACGTCCGGCCGAACGGCACGGGGTCTTCGACATCGAGCATGTGGCTCGGATAATATACGCCCGGCCGAATGACACGGGGTCTTCGACATCGAGCCTGTGGCTTGGATAATATACGCCCGACCGAACGGCACGGGGTCTCTGACATCGAGCCGATGGCTCGGATAATATACGCCCGGCCGAACGACACGGGGTCTTCGACATCGAGCCTGTGGCTCGGATAATATACGCCCGACCGATCAGCACGGGGTCTTCAACATCGAGCCTGTGACTCTGATAAGACACGCCCGGTCGAACGACACGGGGTCTTCGACATCGAGCCTGTGGCTCGGATAATATACGCCCGGCCGAACGACACGGGGTCTTCGACATCGAGCCTGTGGCTCGGATAATATACGCCCGGCCGAACGGCACGGGGTCTCCGACATCGAGCCGATGGCTCGGATAATATACGCCCGGCCGAACGGCACGGGGTCTTCGACATCGAGCCTGTGGCTCGGATAATATACGCCCGACCGATCAGCACGGGGTCTTCGACATCGAGCCTGTGACTCAGATAAGACACGCCAGGCCAATCGGCTCGAGAGCCTTTGGCATCGAGCCGGTGGCTCGGAAAATATACGCCCGACCGATCAACACGGGGTCTTCGACATCGAGTCGATGGCTCGGTTAATATACGCCCGGCCGATCAGCACGGGGTCTTCGACATCGAGCCTGTGGCTCGGATAAGACACGCCCGGCCAATCGGCTCGGGAGCCTTTGGCATCGAGCCGGTGGCTCGGATGTGATGGAAACCCGGCCGATCAGCACGGGAGTCCTCATCGAGAAACTATGATAAATTCTATGACCGAAAGAGAATATAGCTGAAAAACTAACCTGTCGACCAGCAAAAGTTCTGACTCAATTTCTCGACCCCCGAATACCCGTGGAGTGAGGAGGATACGATATACTCGTCAAAACCCCTCAAGGCCATGAGGATGTCGGAACTTTCCGGGTCGTCCGTCTTCACGTTCCAGACCAGGTGCGTTCCCACAGACGACGCCAATTTGATCCTGTCGGGAAGCTGAGAAGACAAACCTGCCGGAATGACGTGTCTGGAAGGTTGACTGCATCCCCATGACTCGGTTGATGAGCTGTCTCCTGTGTTGACCAAGTCATCCGATGTCTTCTGGTCAACAATGCCTGCAACAAGTGACCGGGTTGCCCCGCTCCCTGGTACCTCGATGCTCGAGGTGGGTCCCGCGAACATATGAGCATCCACATAATAACAGGATAATAAAATAAGTACAAAATGAATACGGTGGCGTACCCTGGCCCCGGGGGGAGGGGGGGGGGCGCCCTCGGATGGATGGATGAGCTGGTCGTGGCGCTGATCGAGTTGTCGCGGCCGTGAGGAGTAGGTAGATGCCTGCCAGATAGTAGCTGGCCCCGGTGGCTAGAAGCCGGACGCGATATGGATCCGCAAGGCAACGGACAACCTGATTACAACCTCGGCTCGTAGGCCGGCATATAACAGCGACACGAAGGCCGGACACCATCTTGGCTCGCAGGCCGGAATAGACAAATAGTACAATATATGGGCACTCAAACGGCGACTGCCCGAAGGGCGCCGGAGGAGGCTGTCCGGAAGCATCGGCAGCGACACTCGTAGCCACTATAGGCTGCGGTGGGTGCCGGAAGGAGCGGCGGCAGGCTCTGTGAGCTGCGAGTCGACCATTGTGGCTGCGCGAGGAAAAGGAGAGCTTCCTCCTCTCTGCTCGTGATGGCTGCGGTGAGAGGAGGAGAAGTAGAGGCGGCGGTCTGGTCCTTTGGCGGCGACGGCCCGCGAGAAGGCCAGAGGCAGTGCTGTCCACCAAGCCACGCCTCCTTCCTTCCTGTTGACAGTCTAAGGGTGATCGCCGGTGGTGGTTGTCGGTAGATGGCGTCGACGAGAGACGAAGGCTCCCTGTCTTCACTGTGCGTCGGGAGGCGGAAGCAAAAGAGAGAGGAAAGGGAGATGGGCCGTGGCTTGCCGATGATGCTGGCGTGGGAAGGGCGAGGGGGCGATCGGAGATGGTCGCACCTAGCTCCCTATCGAAAGCAACGAAGGTGGTTTCCTCTCCTTGATCTCTGCCGCCGCCGATCGAAAATCCCCCCCTCCCCCCTTGTGTGTGATCAGTGCTTATAAGCACCGAAATCCCTAAAGCCTTATCCTTCCAAATGACGCAAATGCCCCCTTCCCTCTTCTTAATTCCTTTCATGCCCTAAACTACATCCGGATCAGTTGTGTTTATAAGAAAAACGGTTATCTATTTATAATATATATACATTCAGTTCAATATATATACATCAAGTCCCAAATTGTTATCTATTTATAATATATACATTCAGTTCAATTCAGAAACATCTATAATTACTACATATCTCAACCATGACTACAAGTATCTAATACTACAACTACAAAAGATCATACCACAAAAGACCACAGAAGCATCTATCATCAGGAATAGACCACAAAAGATTGCAAAATCAAAGTTCAGTTTAGAAGCATCTATCACATAGGAGCCTCATAGGAAACTTCTTGCACATGATCAAAGTTCTGTATTCCATCGAGTAATCTGCATCATGTAGACATCTAATTTTTTATTCAACTTGCAACAACAAAATCGTTTAGTTCAGAACCATGAAAAATTAAGTACTAACTAAATAAGGTAGTTCATCAATTATAAAAATATATTCAAGTTTACAATATCTATTTTAACAAGAATGAATTAAGTACTAAATGAAGCAGTCATTAGTTTGCAAGTACCTTCACACAACAACCTAAAATAAAGCAGCCATTAGTTATAGGACGGAAAAAATAAAAGGAAAAAACAATCTGACATGTACATACAACACACAAATAGGATAAATAAGATACTAGACATAGAAACAGAAATTTGGCACATGTACACAAACATACAACACACAAACAATATTTGTACAAAAATAGAGCACATGTACAGATATTGTTCAGCTTGACCAATGACTAGAGATAGAAAAAAAAGCATCAATAAGGATAAATAAGATATACAACACACAAATAGGATAAATAAGATATACCAAAGGAAGGGAAAAAAACAAAATTTTGCTAGTATTAGAAATTTAGCTGGTAGCAATTTACAAGGTTACTTCATTCAGATTCATGAATCCCTATCAAACAACTAAAATTTGAGAAACTTTAACCAACAAATCTTGGCCATGTAAAACAAGTGAAAATTACATTAGTAAGGATCCGTTTAGTCTGAGCAATAAAAAGACAATAGTATTTAAAATTCTAAAAGGCTCCACGTGTACATCATCTGAGCAACAAGATGACTACACTTAATGTATTAAAAGAATATTGTCAAATTGGAAAGCATCAAATGCCAAGTTATTAAAAGCATTATCTAAACCAATTCCTACACATGAATTATTAATTAAATAAGCTCTAAACTACAAGAGAATATTTTTATAAATTTACTCTTAATGCCTTGCTTTTCTTTACCAAGACCTTCACCTTCTTCCTAGCCCTACAAGAAGAAGTTAGAAGAAAACATAAATAAACTACACAGAAAGATGTCATTAAAAGAAAGAACATCTAATTATGTGATTCGACTATTCAAAGACAATCCTTTAATCAACACAATAGACATTTCAATTGAATTATTACATTATGAGAGTGAAGTAATAATCCTTCAACATGATAGACATAATAGGTCTTTATAACAAATCTGTTTGCAACAACACATAAAAGCAATATAAGAATGAGAAGTAATACAAGAAGATGCAATTTATGAAGAAGTAATACAAGAATACACAATAGGGCTTTATAACAATGCAATTTATCTATCAAAATCAACTTGAACAAATTCTTAGTGCATAGCTCAAAATAGAAGTAATACAAGAATAAAAAATGAGAAGAACCACATAAAAGCAAATTTTAGAAGGGAGACACTTTAGGACTATCTCCTAAGTTTATGTATCAAATATTAATGGTGGCAGAAGGCGAATACGTTCACCCCCAGCACCCCTGCCAATCCGTCCCGGGGATGTATCAAATGTTAATGATTTGATGCACCGTTGAAGTGTTTCTCTTTTCCAATTGTCATCTAGCAAAACAACATTGGCTTATGCAAAGAACAAACACAATAATCAAGTTGTAACTCATAACTAAATACTACAATTGATTCACATCTTCAAGAAGAATTCATATTATTCTTAAATAATTGGGACAAATGTAGTTACACAATAATGATTCTTTAAAGCTTGATAAACATATTATTACAATCTTGTTTTTGAAGTAACATGCCCTCCTTCATTGTAAATTATCATAGTCTACTCAAACATAAGTTGATCACAAATAAGTGCAAACAATTATGATGTTTTATCTGGCAACAGGAAATTGGAAATTTATGATGCTAAACAAGAATCATACATTATCAGGAAAATCAATAAATATAATCTTGTATGACTTTATATACCTAGTTATAAATATAATCTTATATGCATTCCGCCCATTCGAAACACACTTTATCAATTTCTTCCCTAGAATACTGTGTTTTTATAAAGTGGAAACAAACTCATAGATTATATTACTAAAAAAAACAATCAACAGATGATAACTGTAAAATGATAAACGCACAATTATTTGAGAAGATTGAGAATATGTCAAATATTACTATTGCTTGTAAAGAATCTCTTTCAATAGTTTCAACTTGTTTAATAATTTCTCTAATATATCTCATCATATAAAAATCACATTATTATACATCTAGTTGTCAAATGACCTTATGTTAAAAATAAATTGTAAATGACTAATATACACATTTAAACATTTATTAATTAATCATAAATAGACATAAATACCGTTATTACTTCCCATATATCATGTTTTTTTCCTTTCTTTTCCTTTTTTGAATTAAATAATCTTAAGTTTCTTTATACATCAATGAGATGTAAGTACCCGTGTTGGTTTTGATATGATCAACCAAATCAAGTTAGGCTCTGCGAATTTGATGTCTTGTGTCTGAGTGTGCAGGGACTTAAGAACGCAAAAAGTCGAGCTGAAGATGTTGCAGATGAGAAGGATGGCACGGGAATCAATTCGACATGCTATTTTAGTGAGCTTCATTTATCTTGGATTAATAACATCTTCAGTTGTAACGAAGTAAAATCTAGTAGTCTCTTTCATTTTTATGCAATTTATTTTTTCTTTAATAACAAGTGTTTATTAACTAAAGTTAAAAGCTTTAAGAAGGATGCATTTGTAATTTCAGGTAATTCACCCCATCTTATCAATCGCACTGAGACCAACATGAAATGGACATATGAATATTTTATTAAATGTTAAATAAAAACAAAATATGTACTCACATATCAACTACCATCCAAAAGTACCTCAAACATGAGATTTGCTGCCATTTTATGTCAACTGCAGAGGTCAACAGACAACAAATCAACTTTTCCATCCAACGGTACTCAAAAGAAGAGGAGAATAACATTTGCCGACGAAGTTGGTGGCAAGCTATGCCATGTAAAGTTTTCGAGCAGCAGCCACCACCCTCATTCACCTTACCCGAGCAGGCCGATTAGTAGCAAACTGAAAAGCCCCCAAAGGCAATAAATTGCCATACCTCAGAAGAACAACCATTCAATCCATGCCGAGGTTCATGCATGATGCTGGTCTATAGGACTGTAACAGTGGCTCTTCTACCCTGATATACGACTACCAATACTTGACAATTCTCCTCCGGAATTGTCTTAGATGCCAAAGGAACTTTGTGAAAGTAACTTGTGCTTCGCAGAAATTGATACTATGCCTGATGAGGGCAATTTTGACTTGAGCTGGTTCTGTTGTTGACTTTCACATTGTTACACATGATTTGATAAGATGTTTGCAATTACATGTATGAGTGATTTTTTCACATTATTGATGGTCTTTCCTACTCTGCACTCTACACTCTAATAACATAAAAAGGGTCTAAGAAATAAGTTAATAATTGTTTAATTAAGTCAAAAAGGATTATTTCACAACTATACCTTTTCATTTGTTAAGAATTTAATTTAATTTAAAATTATCTAAAGTTATTTATAATGGTAAAATTATTTGTGTATGATTTTTTAATAGCAAATTTGAGTAGAATGTAGGATAAAATTGTGTATAATAAATTTAATATGGTTTGATTCTTTGTATGTATTGAATTATATTTTTTATTTAGTATAACCCTCTAGGGAAATAATGTAGCGGTAGGATATTTTAACCGACGGTTCACTTAAGAATGTTGGACTAATAGGTCATTCGGCGCTTTCCAATTTACATAATGGTCACCTTAGAATTAATTGACATAAGTTATTGATACGGTGATAAGGAGGGGACCATCTTGGGAGAGGTCTTCACCACAATGTAGGTCAAAGTCAAAGCGGTCAATGCCCTCTATCATAGGCCGAGCGGGCGAGTGGTTCGCCCGACCGAGATATGAGAGGCTCGATACGACATCATCACTAGCTCGACCACCAGCTGAGCTAAGACGCTCAAGACAGGAATGAATAGGGATGTAAATGAATCAAACGGTTCGCGAGCTATTCGGAGCTCGATTCGGTAAAAAGTTTGTTCGAGTTCGTTCGTTTATCTTATCGAGTCGAGCTCGAGCTCGATTTCGAGCTCGACAGTTTTATCGAGCCGAGCTCGAGCTTAAGGATATTCGGCTCGTGAGCTCGCGAACATGTTCGTTTATAGGCTCGCGAGCCAAAAAAACGAGCCTTAAACCGAGCCAAAAAATGAGCTCTAAAATGAGTCAAAAAATGAGCTCTAAAACGAGCCTTAAAATGAGCCAAAAAATGAGCTCTAAAACGAGCCAAAAATGAGCTCTAAACGAGCCCGAAAATTAGCTCTAAACGAACTCGAAAACGAGCCCGAGCTCGCTTAACGAGTTAGATTCGTTAACTTTGATAATCGAGCTAATAACGAGCCGAGCTCGAACTGTTCACGAGCTTGATAATTCTAAAACGAGCCGAGCTTGAGCCTTGTGATAAAAGCTCGATTCGAGCTCGAGCCGAGCTCGAGTCCGAATATAACTTAAACGAGCCGAGGTCGAGCCTAATATTGTTCGGCTCAGTTCAGCTCGTTTACATCCCTAGGAATGAATGCCAAGTGTTTGCAGAAGCAAGCCGAGCGGCTACCCCGCTCGGCCTTACATCAATACTTAGATCAGCAGAGTTGAGTCATAGCTGAGCATACCACACATGAACAATGCTAATATAGCTGAACGGTTATCCCACTCGGCCAAGGTGCGCGCATGGCAACTAGACAGTGGAAGCATCGACCGAGCGATTATCCCACTCGGCCAAGTAGTAGATTCATCAGTCAGACAACGGAGATTTAAGCCGAGTGGCCATCTCGCTCGACCCAGCAACGGACGACATTGAGGTAGGGAACTCTTAGCCGAGCGGCCATCCCGTTCGGCTGAACAACAGACACCACGGGATATCCTTTAACATCCTTTTGAGAGTTAGTGCCGCCGGCGGACGGCATGGTCAGGCATAAGATCGTACGACAGAAGCTTCCACTATCATTCCAGAGATATGCTCGACCCATTAAGATACTGTGTCAGGAACACTTTACTGACATGTCTCTTCAGGGAAAGCTTGGGATTGCGTGCTCACTTTAAGAAGCGTGCACACACGCTATAGGAGCCCTATATAAGGGAGGGGGGGGGGTCCAGGCATCGGGAGGTATGCTTTTCTCGCAATCTCTTCAGTTGCACTATAGTTTTCGTTGCTTCTTGTTTCGCCGGAGACTGACTTGAGAGTCGGAGGGTCATCGCCGGGGATCCCTTCCTTGTTTCGACACTGACGTTGCTTGTGTTGCAGGCAGGAGAAAAGTCCCGTGGAGGTCAGCAGGAGTGCCACGTCTCCAGCATCCACCTCCTTAACTTTCGGACAAGATCATATTTGGCGCCGTTTGTGGGAACATCACCTGAATCCGAGCTAAGGAAATAGAAGACGTTGGACGGTTAACCACCGTGACACTCATGCAAGAGGAGTTGGAGATGCTTGTGCAAGCACGAGCAGCAAAAGTGATGGAGCAACAATGACAGCAAGCGATCGCCGATCGGCTAGCACCGCAACCGGCGACCTCAGCGGCCAATTGGCGAGCGGGGCAAGGAGACCGAGTGGAGCAACTCTCCATATGGGGGCAGAACCGTAGGCCGACCAGCACCCAAGGGGAGGTGTCGCTCGCGTCAATCCCTTTCCATCGAGCCCTGTTCCAAACCCCCTCGGAGATAGGTTAAGCGCATCAGGAGCGGGGGTCATCATCTGACGAGGTGCCCATGTAGGATGCAAGGAAAGGAAAAGCGCCCTGGAGCGCCACATCCCCCGAATGAATCAACAGGTAGTTCTTAAAGGAAATCTTACAAGACCCTCTGCCTTGACACTATACCCCGTTGGTGATCGGGATGTACAACGGGATGACTGACCCAGATGATCATCTGGATCAGTTCGACAATGAGGCTACGCTGCACCAGTACACGGATGAAGTAAAGTGCAGAGTCTTTCTCACGACTCTCTCCGAATCGGCACAACGGTGGTTCAGAAGGCTACCGGACGGCTCGATACGAAATTTCAAAGATTTCTGAGCCGCCTTCCAGCACCACTTCGCCAGCAGTCGACGCTATCAGAAGACAAGTGTCAGCCTTTTCACCCTAAAACAAGGGTCCAAGGAAGCGCTCCGAGCGTACATCCAGCGCTTCAACCAGGTAGTCATGGATATCCCCTCGGTCTTGTCCGAGACCATGATGAATACCTTCACCCAGGGTCTCGTTGAAAGGGACTTCTTCTGGTCACTCATCAGGAAGTCGTCCCGGCACTTCGACCACATGCTGAAAAAGGCCAATGAGTACATCAATATGGAAGAAGCTCAGGTGGTTAGAAGAAAGGAGTTGTCGATCGAGCATTCGACGCCAACCGAGCGTCGACCGACTAGCAGCTATTTGCAGCCAAAGGGGCCAAGAGCTGAGGGAGTACGACCACATCAAGAGGCTCGGGCGCACGTCGTACAGCATGTGGCATCCGGCCAGCCCAAGGCGTCAAAGGGCAAGGTATGGATGCCTATGTTTTGTTCATTCCACCAATCGGCGACGTACAACACACGAGACTACCGAGGATTGACGTTGATCGTCAGCCGACCGACCCCTAGGGGGTATCACCGTCGCTCTCCATCTCCCGATCGACGGGACCGTCATCGTTCAACCAAGCGGCGAGAAGAGAGAAGGGAGATCGAGTGCCACCACCATCAGCGAAGGGAGGAAACCAATCCCTCCAGAATCCCGTCCGAGCGGAATAGACCCTCCGCTCGGGAAGAGGAGAACCAAAATAACGTCTCCCGGGGCGAGATAGGCATGATTGTCAGGGGGGTAGACCAACGGAGATTCCAACCGGGCCCGGAAATCATACGCTCGGTGGTTAGATATACACGCCATCGGGTGCAGCAAGGAGAAGATCGAAGGGCCTCAGATCAGCTTCGACCCGAACGATCTGGAAGGGGTCGAGATCCCTCACGACGATGCTTTGATCATCCGAGCGGTGATCGCCAACTACACCATCCATTGGACCTTCGTCGACACGGGGAGTTTGGTAAATATCATTTTCAAGAATGCGTTTGATCAACTGCAGATTGATCGCAGCGAGCTACTGCCCATGGTGACCCCGCTCTACGGGTTCACGGGCAATGAGGTCTTGTCGATCCGCCAGGCAAGATTAGTCCTCTCGCTGGAGGAAGAGTCGTTGAGAAGGATCCAGACCACCAACTTCATAGTTGGGGACGAACCCTCGACCTACAACGTCATTTTGGGTCAACTGACCCTCAACAAATTCCGGGTGGCTAATCCACGTACTGCCAGAAGATAACATTCCTAGTAGATGACCAGGTGGGTGAGGTCAAGGGAGACTAACTGGCCGCTCGGCGATGCTACGTGGAGATGGTCAGAGCCGAGGCCAAAGCAGCACGGAAAGCTCCACGGCTAGAGGTAAACACTATTATTGAGAAACTTCCTACCTTGATATATGAAGAAAAGGAGGAGGTGCAGATCCACCCAAGCTGGTCGGAAGCCACGACTTTCGTGGCCGCCGACCTGGAGGGGAAGCAGAAGGCGGAATTGTTCCTCTGCGTCAAGAGAAATTATGATGTGTTCGCATGGTCGACACATGAGCTGCCCGACATCTCCCCGAGCGTGGCCTAGCATGAGTTGCACGTTCGACCTGACGCTCGGCCGATCAAGCAGAGGAAAAGGGATTTTAGCGCTGAGTAGAACATAATCATCCGGGCGGAGATATAAAAGTTGTTGGAGGCCGACCACATCAGGGAAGTCCAGTTCCCGAGCTGGCTTGCAAATGTGGTGCTAGTCTCCAAGCCGGGCAACAAATGACGAGTTTGCATCGACTTCCGTGACTTAAACAAGGCATGCCCGAAGGATTTCTATCCGTTGCCCAGGATAGATCAACTGGTGGACTCGATGGCGGGCTACGAGTTGATCTGCATGCTCAAAGCATATCAAGGATACCATCAAGTATCGCTCGCCCGAGAAGATCAAGAAAAGGTCAGCTTCATCACGGCCGATGGGACATACTGATACAACGACATGTCGTTTGGACTGAAGAACATTGGAGTCACCTACCAAAGGCTAATGAACAAAGTGTTCTGACGGCAGATCAGCCGTAACATGGAGGTATATGTCGATGGCATACTCATCAAATCCTTTCGAGCGGCTAATCTATGCATAGATATCGATGAAACCTGCCAGACGTTAAGAGCATATGAGATAAAGCTGAACCCGAGCAAGTGTCTATTCGGCGCAAAGAGTGGTCGCTTCCTAGGCTACATTGTCACTGAGCGGGGCATCGAAGCCAACCCTAATAAGGTCCACGCTTTGTAGAATATGCCTCCGCCTTGGAACTTAAAGGAAGCTCAGAGGCTGACCGGTCGAATCATGACTTTGTCCTGGTAATTCATATCCAAGTCATCCGATCGGAGCTTGCCATTTTTCAAGATATTGCGCCGAGCCACAAAATTCCAATGGGACGTTGAATGCGACCGAGCGCTGGAGGAGATGAAGGCATATCTTAGCTCATTACCTGTTTTAGCCAAGCCAGTCGCGGGTGAGCTGCTCTGGATATATTTGTCATCCAACGTGTCAGATCGAAAAGAATTTAGATATCTCCACAATTACATGATATTGTCCACTTTGGGCCTAAGCCCTCATGGTTTTGCTCTTGGGCTCTACCCAAAAGGCTTCATACCAATTGAGATATCTTTTTCTTATAAACCCATGATCTTTCCTATGTGTTTTCAATGTGGGACTATGTTTGCAACCTTGCAACCCCAACAATCCCCCCCTCAAACAAAGGACCACAGGCTCCCCACGTTCGATCCTAGACCCACCAGGTCTTCCTGTCCCTCGGTCCACCCGACCTACTAGGACTTCCTTGCCTAGTTGCAACTCGGACTTCCTGCCCGGTGTCTGGTCCTCTTGATCCGAACATAGGAGCCCCCACTTTCTTTGTTCGAGGTCAATATTGTACCCACATGGCTCAATCAGACCATAGCTCTTGTGCTGGAGACCCACGCGGCCGACTCGGCTCGTTGGAGGAGCCTTGGATAGTGTTGGAGGCGCCTTCAACACAGTATAAAAGAAGGTCTCGAGGCACCATCACAAATCATGAATTCCAAGCAATCCTTACGCTGCAAGCTGCTTACGAGACGATCCCAAAGTGCTGCAACAACATCCCAACGACTCGAAGCTTCAGTTTCCATTTTGCTGTTGTCGGTATAAAGTTCATTTACAGCTAATTTGTACTTAACTTGTAATAGATTTTATGAAATATAGTTGTTGCCCACCGTAAACGCTCAATGAGCGTGGGCCTTGGAGTAGGAGTCGCTCAAGGCTCCGAACCAAGTAAATCTTGGTGTGTTTTTGTGTGTTTGTTTTTATTTCATTTCCGCTGCTTTAGTACTTGAATGATTTACGAACGTTTTACGATTCCGAAATGAGTGGAAGCCACTAGCACTATTCACCCCCTCTAGTACTTCTCGATCCAATAATTGGTATCAGAGCGGGGTAGCGTTGATCTGGTGCAACCACCAATCACACATCTTTTTCGTGGTTACCTTTAGTTTTACGGAGTCAATTAGAATTAGCTTAATAGCTACATATTTTTTTTTCTCGGAATCGATTTTTGCTCGAAGTTTGTGCAACACCACTCGAGTTAGCTTCTTTCTTACTTTTTTTCATACCGCACTGCTAATCCAGGATCAAGTCCTGGTACATTTTTTCCTCTTCTTTGTGTGTAAGTTTTTTTAATAGCCCTCCAACAAGGCTTTAGCACTGCTCGCCCCCCGCTCTTCTCCGGCGAGGACTTTGCCTATTGGAAGAACCGAATGGAATACCACCTCAAGACGCAAGTCGAGATGTGGATCATTATCCAGACCGGTCTCGAGCTTCCACGCGACGGCACCAGAGAACTCGTCTCATGCATCAACTGGGATGCTAGCATAAAGAAGAAGGTGGAAGCTGATGCCAAAGCGACTTGCATGCTACAATGCGACCTTTCAAAAGAAGAACTCAATAGAGTTGGACCATTCTCAAGTGCAAAAGAGCTGTGGAACAAACTAATCGAGCTGCACGAGGGCACCTCCGATGCTAAAGTAAGTAAGCGCGACTTAATTTTCAATAAATTATACAATATTAAAATGCAGGAAGGTGAGATGACCAGCCAGCTCCATGCACGCATCCAGGACCTACTCAATGGGCTTCATACAATCAACCAAAGGGTGGAGAACAGGGACGTCATAAGGTATGCCTTAAATGCCTTTCCAAGGAATACCTTGTGGGCATCTATGGTAAATGCTTACAAGATTTCCAAGGATCTTTCTTCTATTAAATTAGATGAAATGTTTTCTGAATTCGAGTTGCATGAGCAAATTAATGCACACCCGGTCGAAAAGGGTATAACTTTTGTTGCAGGTACTAGCAGAACGTGTGAACCGACATCAAGGCGCAAAACCAAACCCGAGTCCAAAGATGAATCAGACATAGAGGACGAAGACGAAGTTACTTACAAATTGATAGAGCTTGTACGGAAGATATGCAAGTCGAAAAAGGCGACTCAAACAAACACAAAGGACAGATCTAGAGTCACCTGCTACGGTTGTAACCAGAAGGGGCACTACAAGTCGGATTGTCCAAACAAAAAGCAACGCAAAAAGAAGGCATTGAAGGCAACCTGGTCCGAGTTGTCAGACGAATCTGAGACTGATGAAGAAGAACCGAAGAGCTTCCTCGCATTGCCAGTGCAAGCAAACATCGTCGAAACTGAGATCGAGTCCGAGAACGAATCAGAAACCGAGTCTGAGCAAAGCAACGGATCCGAAGAACAAACCCCACTGTAAGTGCCTTACTAGCCGAAGCTCAATTAGACAACTTAAAAAATATAGTTCCTTATTTATTGAAAAAATTGGCTAAATCTAACATTCGGGTCAAGTCACTCCAAAAGGAGGTAACATCCCTTAAGGAGGCGACTGACTTGAGTTCTTTAAATGATCCAGTTTAAATTGGAAACTCAACTCAAGTCAAACAACTTGAGGAATAAAATTCTAATTTGAAAACTCAAATTAAAGAACTCAAAGACACGTTGGAACGGTTCATTTTGGGTTCCAAGAAACTGGATCTGATTCTTGGAAAACAGTGAGTCATTTACAACAAATCCGGACTTGGATTCAGAACCAAAAGTAAGTATAAATCATATCTATCTCTAGTAAATAGAAATAATAGAAACATAATTCAAGCATGGGTCCCCAAGTCAAACTTGGTTAATCAAGTTGGACCTGGTCATTATTGTTGGGGTTGCAAGGTTGTAAACATAGTCCCACATTGAAAACACATGGAAAATATCATGGATTTATAAGAGAAAGATATCTCCATTGGCATGAGGCCTTTTGGGGAGAGTCCAAGAGCAAAACCATGAGGGCTTAGACCCAAAGTGGATAATATCATGCAATTGTGGAGATATCTAAATTCTTTTCGATCCTACAATTGGTATCAGAGCCCGGACTACCAGAAGGTTTAACCACTGACTGTGCACAAGAGCTATGGTCTGATTGAACCATGTGAGTACAATATTGACCTCGAACAAAGAAAGTGAGGGCTCCTATGTTCGGACAAGAGGACCACCATGCAGGAAGTCCTAGTAGGTCTGGTGGACCGAGGGGTAGGAAGTCCTAGTTGCAGTTAGGCAAGGAAGTCCTAGTAGATCGGGTAGACTGAGGGGCAGAAAGACCCAGTGGGTCGAGGATCGGACGTGAAAAGTCCGTGGTCCTTTGTTTGAGGGGGGGATTGTTGGGGTTACAAGGTTGCAAACATAGTCCCACATTGAAAACACATGGAAAATATGATGGGTTTATAAGAGAAAGATATCTCCATTGGCATGAAACCTTTTGGGGAGAGCCCAAGAGCAAAACCATGAGGGCTTAGGCCCAAAGTGGACAATATCATGCAATTGTGGAGATATCTAAATTCTTTTCGATCCTACAACTATTGAGTCCCCAAGGATCAAATCCATTTCCTTGATAGACCATATCGAGGCTATGATCCAGGGGGAGCTAATAGAAAAACTATCTCAATTTTATTTATTTATTGAATAAATAAATCTAGGAGTTTCAAAAAGAAAATTAAATATATATTTCTTTGAGCGATTCTGTCTAGAAAGGGCTGGATGATCTCATACCCAAGAAGGCCTAAAGCCTCGCCCTGACCTGAGAATTGAAAGACATATTTAATTGACTAATTGGAAAATCTAAATTTAACTAAAATATAAATTAATCCTTAGAAATAACCTAAATTAAAGATAATCATCTCACAAGGGTGAGATAGATCTAGGGTGAAATTAGTAATTAATTTAATTATTTCAAAATTATTTGAAAAACTCTTTAAAAATCAATTTCAAAATTATTTGAAAAACTCTTTAAAAATTAATTTAAAAATCATATGAAAATTCTCTTAAAAATCATTTTAAAAAATTCATTTAAAAATGATTTGAAAATTCTTTTAAAAATCATATGACAATTCTCTTAAAAATCATTTTGAAAATTCTTTTAAAATCACTTTAAAAAAAATCTTTAAAAAACATTTGAAAAATCTTTCAAAACTATTTGAAAAATTCTTTAAAAAACATTTTAAACTATTTTAAAATCATTTGAAAATTCTTTTAAAAATCATTTTAAATTCTTTTAAAAATCATATGAAAATTCTCTTAAAAATCATTTTAAAAATTCTTTTAAAAATAATTTGAATTTTTTTAAAAATTATTTTAAATTCTTTTAAAAATCATATGAAAATTCTCTTAAAAATCATTTTAAAAATTCTTTTAAAAATAATTTGATTTTTTTTAAAAAAATTATTTTAAATTCTTTTAAAAATCATATGAAAATTCTCTTAAAAATCATTTTAAAAATAATTTTAAAAATTCTTTTAAAAATCATTTGAAAATTCTTTTAAAAATCATTTTAAAAATTCTTTTAAAATCACTTTAAAAAAAACATTTGAAAAATCCTTCAAAACTATTTGAAAAATCTTTTAAAAATTCTTTTAAAAACCAGTTGAAAATTCTCTTAAAAATCATTTTAAAAATTCTTTTAAAAATCATTTTAAAATTATTTTAAAAATCATTTGAAAATTCTTTTAAAAATCATATGAAAATTCTTTTAAAAATCATTTTAAAAATTCTTTTAAAAATCATTTTAAAAATTCTTTTAAAAATTCTTTTAAAATTCTTTTAAAAATGATTTTAAAAATTCTTTTAAAATCACTTTTAAAAAAATCTTTAAAAAAAACATTTGAAAAATCTTTCAAAACTATTTGAAAAATTCTTTAAAAATCATTTTAAAAATATTTTAAAAATTCTTTTTAAAATCATTTGAAAATTTTTTTCGATTCAACAATTAGTATCAGAACCCGGACTGCCAGAAGGTTTAACCACCAAGACTTTTCGCATAGGGTTACCAACCCCTATGACCTAGGGTTACCACCCCGTAGGGTTTTCCCCTTGCCTAACCACAACTAGGACTTTCCTAAATCACTCAATCATACACATTAGATAACAATTAAACTTAACTTTGAATCTCTTTGTCATTATCAAAACTTGAGTTCGATCGTTGGATGCTTCCCGCACCAACACAACGATCATGTCATTGGATCAGCTTTAGTTAAGCAGAGCGGCCAGGATCAGCAACTTGTATATTTTCTGAGTCATATATTGAAGGACATTGAATCTCACTACACTGGTGTCAAAAAATTGGTCTATGCACTAGTACTCACTGCGCAAAGGCTTCGCGCGTACTTCCTAGCACACTCAATAATAGTGGTGACTAACAGTGCACTAGAGAGAGTCCTCCTCAATCCAGAAGCGTCTGGACGGCTAATCAAGTGGACGACAGAGCTTAGCGAGTTCGACATCCAATATCAACCCCAAGCGGCGATCAAAGTTCAGGCCCTGGTGGATTGGGTTATAGAAGTCCAGAGTAACGAACCACCAGCGACATGGAAGATATATGTGGATGCTCATCCACTCGGCAGGGCAGCGGAATTGACTTAATCCTCATCTCACCTCGGAAAGATCGGATGCAGCTGTCCGTCCGGCTGAATTACGGAGCTACTAACAACGAAACAGAATACGAGGCACTGATAGCTGGCCTACAAGCAGCTCGACACGTGGGAGCGGATATGATCCTCATCCACTCGGACTCCCAGCTCGCCGCTCAGCAACTATCCGGGACCTTTGAAATAAGCTGTAAAATACCAGAAAAAAAGGTGAATAACCATAAGGGAATTTCTTGAAATTTTTGGAAATTTTCTGGAAATTTTTCGGAGCTCGTATAAGCGAGGAAATGTTTTATTTTCTTCTTATTTTTTTTTTCTTTTTCCTTGGTTTTTCCTTTTCTTTTATTCCTCCCGCGTGCCCTAGTCTTCCCCTTTGCTTGGCAACTTCTCCTCTCTTCCCTAACCGGCGACGGTTTCTTCCCCTCGCGAGTTAAAGCCATCCCCTTTCCTCTTCTCACCCTCTTCTTCTCTCCTCCTTCCATGCCAAGCGTCGACGACACGCAAACGACAATCGGCCGACTCCTCTGCCTCCCGATCCCTCCCCCCTCCAGCGACGCCAACCACCGCTGTGCCCTAGATTGGGTTCACAGTCACCCGATCGCACCGATGCCGACGCACAGAACCTCTTCGTTGTGCCCTAGCACCGACAGCCAACTTCACCCATGCCCTAGCACTGTCGTCAGATCCTTGATCACCTCCGACCAGTGGAGAGGAAGAAGGTAAGATTGGTTGGAATTTGGTTGTTGCTTGATTTGTTATCTCCATTTCTTGATCTCAACTTGATCCTGTTGGTGCAATATCCCTAAGGTCAAGGTTGACCTGGTTGACCAAGCTTGAGTCTTAGTTTGGGTTTCGATGTTTGACAATACAAGACTTCAATGAAATGGACAAGTGCAGGTGCAGTTGTTCATGTGGGGAGATTGTTGGTGCAATTCTCCACTGATCAGGGCGTGATCAGTTTTGGTTGTAGAAGAGTCAAGTAGGTCAAAGGGATTGACCGGATACTTGACCGGGAAGTCCTAACTGGGATGTTAGGCAGAAGGAAAATCCTGGTGAATGAAGCCAGGTGAAAGTCCTAGTGAGTGAAGCTAGGCAGTATGAAAGTCCTGGTGAGTGAAGGTAGGCAGTGAGAAAATCCTGGTGAGTGAAGCCAGGTGAAAATCCTAGTGAGTGAAGCTAGGTGAAAGACCTGGTGAGTGAAGCCAGGTGAAAGACCTAGTGAGTGAAGCTAGGCAGATGGAAAGTCTTAGTGAGTGAAGCTAGGAAGATGGAAAGTCCTAGTGAGTGAAGCTAGGCAGAAGGAAATCCTGGTGAGTGAAGCCAGGTGAAAGACCTAGTGAGTGAAGCTAGGCAGAGAGAAAATCCTGGTGAGTGAAGCCAGGTGAAAGTCCTAGTGAGTGAAGCTAGGTAGTTGGAAATCTTGGTGAGTGAAGCCAAGTGAAAGTCCTAGTGAGTGAAGCTAGGCAGTTGGAAGTCCTGGTGAGTGAAGCCAGGCATATGAGAAGTCCTGGTAAGTGAAGCCAGGCACGGGGAAAATCCAGATGGGTCAAGGTTGACCATACATCTGGTGAAAGTCCAAGTAGGTCAAGGGATTGACCGGATACTTGGCACGAGGAGAAAAGTCCAAGTAGGTCAAAGGGATTGACCGGATACTTGGCAAGAGGAGAAAAGTCCAAGTGGGTCAAAGGGATTGACCGGACACTTAGTGAGCGAGTTCTAGCAGGTTAAGGGTGACCGGATGCTAGGCACGATGAACCAACAGGTCATGGTTGACCAGATGTTGGTTTAGGAGGCTTTAGACTTGATTTTAGGGAGAAATCATTAGCTGGATCGATCAGCCGATCGATTGGGCGAGTCTTCACGACAACCTCCTCCCAATCGATCAGTGGATCGATTTGGACAAGTGTGCGATCACACAAAACAGCCCTGGATCGATCGGTCGATCGATCCAGATACCCCAATCGATCAGTGGATCGATTGGGAGCTGTGATTTCGCACGATAAGCCCTGGATCGATCAGCCGATCGATCCAGGCAATTTACCGAGAGCATAGAGGCGCTCTGGATCGATCAGTCGATCGATCCAAAGCCTCCCCGATCGATTGGGAGCAATCCAATCGATCGGGATCCGACCGTTAGCGTTGATAAAAGCCGTAGGCGTTCGATTCCTTCAGTAAGAGACTTTACGATTCATCTCCGATCCTCTCCAGCAGCTCTCCACACTTCTTCTCCACTCTACTACCAGTTCTTGAAGAGTTCTTGGAGCAAGGTTTGCTAGTGATCCAAGATCAAGAGGCGGGCAACAACAAGAAGTTAGGGTTAGGGTTTTTACTGCATAACGTGTAAGCTTTTGCTTGTATTTTGTTTCCCTTTCCTTCTTCTTATATTGAGAGTGTTGTAGGGCTTCTCCGCCTTTGGTAGTTACCATAAAGGAGTGTTTATTAGTGGAGGTGTGTGTGTGTGCGTGGATCCTTGGACTAGTCACCTCTTGTGAGGTGGATACCAAGTAAAATCCATTTGTTAGCATTGTTGTAGTTGTTTCTTTGTATTTCCGCTGCACATCTCTGAAGAAACAAGCAACGAAGCACACAAGCACGTGACGAGCTATTCACCCCCTCCCCCCTCTAGCTACTTTTCGGTCCCAACAAGTGGTATCAAAGCGAGGTCGCTCTTCACCGGAATCATCGCCGGAAGGGGCAAACAAAATAAGCAAAGCTAGAGGGTGAAGAAGTTAGAGCAAATTCATCAAAGCCAAAGAATTCACGAAGCTCAACTTCAAGATGCAATTCCAAGATGGACTTGGATTTGACACAAGGGTGGCTCCACCGTACACATCTACAAGCTTCGATCTTTGGAAATCAAGGATTGAAAACTTCTTAATGGTGGAGATAGAGCAATGGTTTGCTCTTATGGAAGGCTTCGAAGCTCCAACGAATTCAAAGGGAAAAGTTCTCAAGAGGATCAAATGGAGCCCGGAGCAAGTCCAAAGGTGCGAAGCAAATGACAAGGTAACCAAATTATTGGTTAATTTATTGCCTAGCACAATTCTATGTAAAATTGGAGAGTTCAAGGATGCCAAGGAGCTATGGAGCAAATTGGCATCAATTCATGAGATCCCCTCCACTGCACCAATCTAAGAAGAATCCAAAGAGGGTGACTCATTGGAGCAAAATCAAGAGGAAGAGGAAGAGGACTCCGAAGTTGAGAGATGCTCAACTTCCAAAGAAGAAGAAGTCCAAGAAGCATCATCCTCAAAGGAGTACAACCAAAAGAACAAGGAAAGAGTATATTCCTTGTTTAATGTGCAAGAGGATGAAGAAGAAGAAGAAGCCTTCACCTCTAGGATTGAGGGGGAATTTCGGTGACACCGGATCAAGGAGAAGAAGAAGCCTCCACATCCAGGTCAAAAGAAAAAGAGGATGAAGAAGCTTCTACCTCCACAAGTCAAGTCAAATCAAATGGAGGAGTATCATCTTCGGATCAAGAGGAAGCCTCTACTTCCAAGTCAAATGGAGGAGCAAGTGCCACCCCTACACAAGAAGGTATAAATAGTTCATTTAAAAATAAAAATCATATTATATGTTTTGAGTGTAGGGAGAATGGGCACTACAAGAGCAAGTGTCCAAACTTGGCCAAGAAGAAGGGCCAAGTGGCACCCAAGGGCAAGGAGAAGCCCAAGGAGACCATCCCCACAACAAAGAAGAGCAAGGAGCACATTGTGTGCTTCTCTTACAATCAAAAGGGACATTACCGAAGTCAATGCCCTAAGGGGAAGAAGGTGGTCAAAGCCAAAGGAGGAAGCACAACTCAAGGGGGAGCCTCCAAGGTAAAAAGGAAGGTATCATTCATTGAGCCTATCCCCTTAAATAATGGTAAAAAGCATGATAGTTCAAATTTATATCATTTCAATGCTATTTACCATGAAAATAGGAAGCATGATAAAGTTAAGGAAAATCATGTAGCTTATCATGCTAAAACCTCTCAACCTAAGTTTAGAAAGGTAGATAGGAATTTAGGCAAGAACCCTAAGGATTCTAGGTATTTGCTTAAGAAGAAGAAAAATCAAGGTTTTAGTGAAAAACCTAAGGTTGAAGAATTATGGAAGGAAAATCAAGTCTTGTGGTCAAGACTTGATAAATTAGAGAGGACTCTTAGAAAAATCACAAATATGACACAAGGGTCCAAGAGTCAAAACCTAGGTCTAGAAGTATCAAAGTCATCCAATGGTCATAAGGGTTTGGGATACAAACCTAAAACCAAGAAGGATGTAATTTCTTACCATAGAATTTCATATAGTTATGGAACAAACCCTAGGTCTAGTGGGCAAGCCAAAAATACTAGGGAGGTCATCCCTAAGAGTATTTTTGTAACAAAAGTGACTAAGACTTCTAAGAAGTCCAAGAAAGTCACAACGAAGGTCACAAGGGAAGCAATCCCTAGGGTTGACCTAGAAAATGTGACCAAGGCTTCTAAGAAGTCAAACAAGGTCACTAGAAAGGTATCTAGGGAAGTTATCCCTAGTGAATACCTAGAGCATCCAAGGAGCACCAATAGGTTTTGGGTTCCTATGAGCATTTTCTCTACCCCATAGATGGGTTAGAGAGTGTCAACTCTAAGAAGGAGGGTAGTTAATCCAACTTTGAAGAAATTGACACTCAAGGAGCATTTTCAAGGTTATTATTAACCTTTGAAAATGAAATGATTTTATGACTTACTCTTTGAAAGGGTAAAATGTGCCAAACTTGAGAAGTATTGATTTTAATCTTAATTGGCACAATTTGGGAAAACATAAGAAATACCAAGTTGGGATTTTGGTATTTTCTTAGTGTTACTCTTGTGGAAGAACAAAATATGCCAACATTTAAGGAATGAGTTTAATTTCAATTGGCATAAATTAATCAAGAGATTAAAGAAATGTCAAGTTGGGTTTTGACATTTTCTTGAGGAAATTGGGCAATTTAGGTCTTAAATCTTATTTTAGCTAAGGCTTAAGGATACTTAGGTAGACAATCTAGGTATTTTATTTATGCTAAACCTTGCCATGATTGTTTGCTCATTATATGCCATGACATCATGATTATTTTTGCATTCATACCTTATGATGAAAAACATAAAAATATCATGTCATGACATACATACATCATGTAGTCATAGGAAATTTTCTTTTGAAAATTATTTCTTTTTGATGTATGCCATAGCATTATCATGCATTATGTTTATTTCCTTAAAATTAAGGACAAATGGCATTTATCAACAAATATCAACAAGTGACATCCTAGATGGATGTTCAAATCCATAAAATGCCTAGATAGATATGCATGATCCCTAGATTAGGGCAAAACCAAATTTTACATCTCAAAAAGACCCATAAGGTGACTTGTATGTGTTTTAGTGCACATTAGATACAAGTGAGATGTTAGGATGATGAACAAAAACTCAAGATGTTGATTTAGTGCATTCTTTTGAGTGTTAAGTTCATCAAAACACATAGTTATATGTTTTCCCATCATTTGGAAAGCTAATGTACAAATCATGTGCATTAAGCCCAAGGAACATGGTGGGAGATTGGTTTTGAAAATATTTTTAGAATACTTTTGGAAAACCTTGGTGAAGGCTATCTTTTGATAGTACTCATCATTGAATAGTTAGGCACAAACTAGAAGAAAATACTAAAGTTTTTGTAAGTTTTCTAATTTGTATCAATCTTTGAAAATATGATGTATTTTCATAGAAAACTATTTTTCCATGATAGAGTATACCCTAAATAATGTCTACACGATTTTTTATGATTTTTATAATTTTGTAGAATTTTTTAGGGGTTTTTGAAGTTGACTGAAATGAAATTTCAGCAACTATCAGACCTCAATCGATCACCTGATCAATTGAAGGGTCTCAATCGATCGGACGATCGATTGAGAGCAGGCTTCTCGCGAACAAAAGCCTTCTGGATCAATCCACTGATCGATCCAGCCCTTCTGAATCGATCGGTGGATCGATTCAAGCTGGTTCAATCGATTGGAACCCAACTCCAATCGATCAAAGTTGCTGATTTTGGTCGGGAAAGCTTATTTTTAGCATTTTGAACCGTGTTTAGTCTAGGTAACCATTCTAAACCGTCAAAATACATTTGTATACATAAAAAGGGTGTTTTCATGTTGAAAACACGGATGGATTGGTTAAGGAAGACTAAATTGAAGTTTAGGTCGAGGTTTGGTTTCATTATTGAATTTTTGAACCTCAAAACTTCAAAATTTAGGTTTCCTAAAGGTTTAGGGATTCCAAGTCATTGTTGGTGCAATGACAGAAGGTACGACCATGTCTTTAGGGGAAGGTACTCTTTAAAGACATGAAAACTATTTTTCATACACCTTGGAAGGTGGTTAACCTTCTTTAGTAAAAATGCTCAAGGTTGAACATTGAATTACAATGGAGAGTGGATATCTTCATTGTTTAAGTTATAAATGCTCAAGGTTGGACATTTGTCTACATTGGGGAAGAATGTAGGGTTAAGGATAAATGAAGGGTATGAGACCTTCATTATCATGTTGATCACAACGAGTGAAGTTGTGAACAATGATGAGAACTCTTCGGGGGGAGAGTCTCAAAGGGGAGAGTTTTCAACAAGAAGTGGCATCAACAAGTGAATTTGTTTGATGTGTGCCAATAGGGGGAGAATGTAGAATTTAAGTTAGACCTTCATTATCTAAGAGGGAGTCTGCCTTCTTAGAGGGAGAATGTAGGTTGTAACTCAAGCCTTTATTACTTAATGGCATGAAGGAAGTTGAGGCTATGGGAATTAGCCTAACTTAAATGTGGTATTGCCAAACATAAAAAAGGGGGAGATTGTTGGTGCAATATCCCTAAGGTCAAGGTTGACCTGGTTGACCAAGCTTGAGTCTTGGTTTGGGTTTCGATGTTTGACAATACAAGACTTCGATGAAATGGACAAGTGCAGGTGCAGTTGTTCAAGTGGGAAGATTGTTGGTGCAATTCTCCACTGATCAGGGTGTGATCAGTTTTGGTTGTAGAACAGTCAAGTAGGTTAAAGGTGTAACGACCCGCCTTCTAACTACTAGGCTGTAAGGTGAATCGCTACAGTTGTACTGTACTGACTGTGCGGAAAACTGATCTAATTTAAACTTTTCTACTAATTGATGACTGTTCTTGGTTCTACATGTGCTAAAGGATGTAATTTGAGGAACACAAAGCGTATCCTACATCCCCCATGGACTAGAAGTTGATCTACTGAGTTTCTTGGTCGAAACTGAGCTTCCCAATCGATCCAAACTGAACTGGATCGATTGCTTTCCGTTGGATCGATCCAGATCCGTCCGTTTCTCCTGCGGATGAACACCTGATCGGTCTGTGGACCGATCCACCTATCGCCTGATCGGTCCACAGACCGATCTGCAGGGCCGATCGGCCTAGGGGTCGATCGGCCCAGACCGATCAGCAAGGGCCGATCCCTGATTTCCGCCTTCGTCACGTGTTTCTCACAGATCGGCCTTTGCATGCTGCGGGCTATTACCTTAACCCTCAATTTCATGACCGTCCGAATTTAAGCTGACTGCGGACCGATCAGGAGTTTCTGATTTCGAATCAGAAACTCTGATTTCAGCACTGCTTCGTGCCAAAACCTCATACAACAACTACCTAATGCATAATAAACTATTCTAATAACATGTAGTAACAATTCTAAACTGGTTCATGGCATTTTACTCACTAAAACACATTTTAACAACTTAAAGTGCATGGAAGTATAAATTTCTAAAAGTTCTAATTGTTTAAACTTGCTAAGGTTCAAGAGTGCATAAAACATGAAAACTAGAACTAATAAATTGCAAAGTGCTAAAGTAAATGCTAGATCCCCAGAGGGTCTTTTATTCCAGTTCCTGCCACACACCATCTTTGCATTGCCCTCCAGCTTCCTCTGCTAGTCCATTTTCCTCTTACCTGTATCTGCAGTATAAGGAAAATAGTATCTATAAGCTAAAAAGCTTAGTAAGAAACCATCTACCTCACTAAATCATGCACACGATGCAATATGCTTTTAAAACATGCCGTTTGAAATATGTACTGATTGAACTAAAACATGGCATACTATCATACAATACATAGCAATCAAAACTAGCCATGACATACTATCATCTAAAGCATGTGAACATGAACTGAACATAGAGCTATCATACCCAAATCATAGAAAAACTGGGTTGAACATATAATGAGCTAAACTGAAACTAACTGATACTGAATTCAAACTCAACTAACATAACTAATTTTGAGTTTTGAAAACTAATTCATAATAAGTGAAAATACATAATCATGCTGTTTGGGCCCGGCAACTGTACTTGCTATGCGCGCATCCCTAACTAGACCCGGGTTTGCAAGTCCCGAATTTAGTAGGGTTAACTAGGTTATCTAAACCTAGGGACGACTGTGGGAATCCAACCCAATGGATATCTGATCCAGTACAGTGCCACTGAAAATAAAATACTGAAATAGCTAATACTTGCTTATTCTATTGTTTCTAGGTTATCTGAACATAGAGCTAGGTTATCTAAACCTAGAGGCGACTGTGGGAGCCCACCCATTGGATATCTGATCCATATAAGCTGTAATAAACTGAGAATACTGAATAGATACTTCTAATGTATCTAACTGAGCTGTTAAAGATACATATGGTGCATTTTTACTAAACTAGCTATTTTATCGAACACTTAGTGTGCCCTAACTCTCCTCTCTATTAGGGAGACCACCTCTAGGCACCCGACAACATCAACCTCCTATCTGAAGGGGGAAGACATGCCCGACCCATCTAGAGGTGCTCAACTAAATCCCTAATCTACGAAGAGAGTTAAATACACCCTAGGTATCGATAAAAAAATCTGCATACATCCAAACTAAAGCATAAAAACTCAATCGGAAGCTATTATACTGCAGGTGAGAGGTTTCTTACCTCCTGTTCGTAATTTCTTACGATTCTATTCGCTAGAATTCCGGTGGAGATGACCTTCTCGACGATCCGCTCCCGTCTTTGCGTTCCTCTCGCGGAGAAGAACCTCTTTCGTGTTGGAGTCGTTGCCGGAAGGTGATCCGAGAGCCCTTGGGGCTTGGGCGCCGAGAGAGGAGGAAGAAGAGGAGTGGGCGGCGGTGAAGGTTTTTGGGAGAGGGATAGGTCATGGTGAAATTTGATATTGCCGAACCAAGTTCTCCAAATAAACCAACCCCCAACTTAACCCTCCTATTTATACTAAGTAACTAATTCGGCCAACCCAATTATAATTATAATTGGTTCCCTTTCCTTTCAGCACGGCCCTGCTGGGTTCAACTGGTTCCCAACATTATCCCTAAGCCATAGGTCTCGGGTTCGATTCCCGCCTAAGCTATTTTGCGGTTCTAATTATTTTTGTTGCTTCCGCTACTCGGAAAATTCCGGAAAAATATCTAAAAATTCCAGAAAAATCATAGAATATTTCTAAAAATAATTTGAGAATTTTCGGGCGTTACAATCCCCCATACCTTATAAAAAGTTCATCCTCGAACTTAGAATAATTCTGGGTACTTCTGTCTCATGCTGGCTTCTGTCTCCCAAGTTGCCTCTTCTGCTGTGTGACTGTGCCAAATGACTTTGACTAATGGTACTTCCTTGTTCCGCAATTTCTTAACTGCTCGGTCTATTATCTGAATAGGCCGACTATCATAGCTGAGGTCTTCGCGGATCTGTACCGACTGGGGCTCAATCACCTGGGTGGCATCTGGGGTATGCTTCTTCAGCATAGAGACATGAAATACGTTGTGGACAGCTGACATTTCCTGGGGTAGCTCTAGCTCATATGCTACCTTGCCCACTCTTCTGCTGATAAGGTATGGTCCCATATATCGGGGACTAAGCTTGCCCTTCTTCTCAAAATGCATCACTCCCTTCATGGGAGCTACTCGAGAATACCGAATCCCAACCGAAAATTCTAAGGTCTCGCCATGTATCAAGATAGCTCTTCCAGGCTGGCTCTGTGCTCTCTATCCTCTGGCGGATCTGTCGTACAGCTGTGGTATCTGCTACTAGATCTGTCTCAAGCTCTAGTTCTTTCTGTTCACCACTCTCATACCAAGAGATTGGAGATCTACACCTCCGCCTGTAGAGAGCCTCGTAAGGTGCCATACCGATAGTGGCTCGATAGTTGTTGTATGCAAACTCTGCTAGACTCGTATATTTGCACCAACTTCCTTTGAAGTCTAGGGCACACGCCGAGCATATCTTCGAGTACCGGTTTACTCGCTCCGTTTGACCATCCGTCTGAGGATGGAATGCTCTGAACTTTAACTTAGTGTCCAACGCCGATCGTACACACTCCCGTAAGTGTGATGTGAATCTCTTGTCTCATCTGAAATGATGGTTCGTGGGACTCCATGTAGTCTCGACGATCTCCTGGAGATACAGCTAGCTTCTCCATGGAGTAGGATATCTTGATAGCTAAGAAGTGGGTGATTTAGTCAATCTGTTATTACCCGGATGGCATCAAAACCATTCGTGGTTCCGGTAGTCCCACTATGAAGTCCATAGAGATATCCTCCCACTTCCATTCTGAATCAGATAGATTCATCTCTGGACGATGTTCTGCTTTGACCCTCGACAGTGAGGCAGATGCTAACATATCTGGCGATGTCTCGCTTCATCCCCCACCAAAATGTTTCTTCAAGTCTTGATACATTTTGGTGGAACAGATGTATCGCATAGAGAGTCTTGTGAGCCTCATCTAAAATCTGCCTCCGTAGCTCCTCCGATCCGGAACACGTAGTCTGTCACCAAAATACAACACCCCGCTATCGGACACTCTGAATTTACTTTCTGATTCCGCTAGCCCTTGCTTGATTTTCTCAATTTCGTGATCCCGCTCCCGAGCCGAGAATATCACCAAGCAAGGCGGACTCTAAGGTCATAGTAGAGCTGTCCAACGATGAGTTCGAGACCGAAATCTACGATCTCCTTCGTAGGGGCGGTGACATGACTGTAAGAGATAATAAGGTAGCACCGGATTTTCTGCTAAGTGCGTCGGCTACCTTATTGGCTTTCCCTGGATGGTAGAGGATGTCTATATCGTAGTCTTTGACCAGCTCAAGCCATCTGCGCTGTCGCATGTTCAGATCCTTCTGAGTGAAGAAGTACTTCAGACTCTGATGATCTGTATACACCCTGCACTGAGCTCCATAAAAGTAATGTCTCCAAATTTTGAGAGAACACTACTGCTGCAAGCTCAAGGTCATGAGTAGGGTAATTCTTCTCATAATCCTAGAGTTGTCTGGAGGCATAGGCGATCACCTTGCCATTTTGCATCAGTACTGCTCCTAGTCCCAACTTAGAGGCATCACTATAGATGTCAAAGCTGTTGGTGTTGTCTGGTAGAGCCAAAATGGGAGCACTGGTCAATCTCCTTTTTAGCTCGTCGCTCACGCCCTCCGCCTCACCGAAATTTCCTGTTCTTCCGGTAAGAGCAGCTGGGGAGACTATCCCGAGAAGTCCTCTACAAACTTTCCGTAATATCCTGCTAATCCCGTAAAGCTCCTGATTTCATTGGCGTTCTTAGGTCTTTTCCAGTTACTCGCTTCTATCTTGCTGGGATCTACCATAATACCATCCTTTGAGATGATGTGACCTGGGAAGGACACTGATCTAACCAAAATTCACATTTCGTGAACTTGGCGTATAGTTCTGCTGAAGGGTCTGCAATACTAGTTTCAGGTGCTCTGAATGTTCTTCCTGAGTTCCTGAATAGATAAGAATGTCATCGATAAACACAATAACAAACTTATCTAAATACTCCCTGAATACTCTGTTCATGAGATCCATGAATGTAGCTGGAGCATTGGTCACGCCAAAGGGCATGACTACGAACTCGTAGTGTCCGTATCTGGTTCTGAAGGCTGTCTTCGGTATGTCCCCTTCTTTGACCTTCACCTGATGATAACCTGATCTGAGATCTATCTTAGAGAACACTGCTGCTCCCTTCAGCTGGTCGAACAGATCATCGATTCTGGGAAGGGGATACCTGTTCTTGATCGTGACTTGGTTCAGTGATCTGTAGTCTATACACAGTCGCATGCTTCCATCCTTCTTCTTCACGAACAATACAGGCGCTCCCCATGGCGAGTGACTCGGGCGTATGAAACCCTTGTCGAGCAGCTCCTGTAGTTGCTCCTGAAGTTGCTGGAGCCATGCGATAAGGCGCTTTGGAGATAGGATTTGTACCGGGAATGAGCTCTATCTCAAAGTCAATCTCCCTGTCTGGTGCTAAGCCTGGTAACTCTTCAGGGAAGACTGCTGGGTAGTCACATACGACTCGAACCTCTGCTAGCTGTTGGTTCTTGTCCTGGCTGACGTTGACTACATGTGCTAGGAATCCTGTACATCCTGAATCCAGTAGCATCTGTGCTTTCATAGCTGAGAGAAACCTCTTGGCCTTTCTCTTTGGTTCCCCGCTGTATTCGAATTGCACTGTCGCTTACGGCACTCTATGGTAGCACCGTATCTGATCAGAAAGTTCATTCCAAAGATAACGTCATAGTCGGTCATTTCTAGCACTATCAGATCACAAAAGAGCTCTCTGTCTGCTATAATGACTGGCACTGCTCTGAGCCAGTGCGTGGATGCCATGATCTCTCCTGAAGGTAGTGTCGTCAAAAATTGACTATTGAGTATCTCTGGAGGTGTTGCTAATTTCTCGGCAAACGCCCTGAATACATAAGAGTGGGTTGCCCCAGTATCGAATAAGACAGTTGCATTATGCTGTAAAATACTGATCTGACCTGTGACAACTGTCGAGGCATTTGCTACGTCCTCTCTGGTCAGTGAGAAAATCCTGGCATTTGTGATAGCTGTGGGGGCTTCTAATCTGCCCCGACTGATCTGTGGACCATCTAAGGCAGCATACATCTGGTGTAGCTGCGCTGGCTGAGCTCCATACTGTATCGGCTGAGGTTGAGGAAGACTGTTCTTGTTTGGGCACTGCTTAGCCATGTGCCTTTCCTGTCCACATTCAAAACAACCTCGCGTACCCTTGCGGCAAACTCCTGGATGGTGTTTCCCACAAGTAGCACACTTGGGATGTCTGGAATGTTTTCCAGCTGGCCCTCCTTTTGGGTCACTGCTTGCCTTGCGTTTCCCCTTCCAGTTGGAGCTATGTCCCGTTGTTTCGCCGAGTACCGAGCCACTTGTCCCGGGCTATGTGGAAACCGCCTGGGGTGATCTTGTCGATAGTGCTCGGTGATCGAGCACTACTCACTAGCTCCTCCGTGGTTTGTGGCCTATGAACGCCACCGGCCACATTCATTGCGATCTCGGTCCGAGCATCTTTAGCATCAACCGTACTCGCCTTCTCTGCGTCGACTAGTTCGACACGACGGCCAACACTGTTGAATTTCTTCACGGCTTCGAATCGATAGGTTGCCCGACGAAATTCTCAAACTCGCCATAGTGTCGGTTCGGACTTGCATGTGAAAGAATTCCTCGAAGAATTCTTTCTCAAGTTGGCCCATGTCATCGGTTTATCGCCACTTGATTTAATCCGCCCCACCACACGCGGCCTCCGTTAAATGTAAGGAGGCACACTTCACCTTTTCGTGCTCGCCGCCTAGAAGCTCCATCGTGCTCTCCAGAGTTTTGAAGCTTCAGGCATCCCATGGTTCACTAGTGCTCGAGAAGTTCTCTGGCTTGACCCACGCCACTGGATCAGATAGGCTTCCTTTCTTGGCTCAGCTGCTGGTGTTGGTCTGTAAGTTGAGCTGGTGGAACCTCCAAGACTACCGGAGTAGTCAAATTCGGTTCCGGGGTGACTGTGGGGGTACTCTGCTGATTAGCCTTTAAGGTGGCTATTTCCTGTTGCTGTTCAGCTAGCTGCTGCTGTAACTGAGCCACTAATGTTGTAAGGTCTGGAGGAGGCACTGAACTGCCTGCCTCTTGTTGGGGCTCAGTAGCTAATGCCCTTCTAGCTGGGTGTCCTCGTGTCATTTCTAAAGACGTAGAGAACATAACATAACTAATGTAATCACAGTTATATAACTAATGATATCATGTTTAAAACTATCACATACTAACAAGCAGTAGGCATATAAACATGAACTGTAACTAGAAAGCAAGAACAATAAGGAGAGTAGAGGTATTCTTACTTGGAAGCTGCAGGTACAATGCTGATGTGTGTGTAGGAAGTATGGAACACTGCTCTGATACCACTCTGTAACGACCCACCTTCTAACTACTAGGCTGTAAGGCGAATCGCTACAGTTGTACTGTACTGACTGTGCAGAAAACTGATCTAATTTAAACTTTTCTACTAATTGATGACTGTTCTTGGTTCTACATGTGCTAAAGGATGTAATCTGAGGAACACAAAGCGTACATCCCCCATGGACTAGAAGTTGATCTACCGAGTTTTGTCGAATCGAAGCTTCCCAATCGATCCAAACTGAATCGATCGATGCTCGCTGGATCGATCCACGGATCGATCCAGCGCTATCGCCCGAATGAACACTGGATCGGTCACCGACCGATCCGTGTCGCATCGCCAGATGTCACCGATCGGTCTCCGACCGATCCAGAGTACACCGATCGGCTCAGACCGATCCAGGCTCACCGATCGGTCGGCCCGATCGCGAGTTTCGAACCCATGCCCGGATCGGTCGGCCGATCGATCCATAAACGACGCCAACTTTCGCGCTACCGGATTGGTCACCGACCGATCGTGATAGAACTCCGATCGATCCATGGACCGATCGGAGTTTCTGATTTCGAATCAGAAACTCTGATTTCAGCACTGCTTCGTGTCAAAACCTCATACAACAACTACCTAATGCATAATAAACTATTCTAATAACATGTAGTAACAATTCTAAACTGGTTCATGGCATTTTACTCACTAAAACACATTTTAACAACTTAAAGTGCATGGAAGTATAAATTTCTAAAAGTTCTAATTGTTTAAACTTGCTAAGGTTCAAGAGTGCATAAAACATGAAAACTAGAACTAATATATTGCAAAGTGCTAAAGTAAATGCTAGATCCCCAGAGGGTCTTTTATTCCAGTTCCTGCCACACACACCATCTTTGCATTGCCCTCCAGCTTCCTCTGCTAGTCCATTTTCCTCTTACCTGTATCTGCAGTATAAGGAAAATAGTATCTATAAGCTAAAAAGCTTAGTAAGAAACCATCTACCTCACTAAATCATGCACACGATGCAATATGCTTTTAAAACATGCCGTTTGAAATATGTACTGATTGAACTAAAACATGGCATACTATCATACAATACATAGCAATCAAAACTAGCCATGACATACTATCATCTAAAGCATGTGAACATGAACTGAACATAGAGCTATCATACCCAAATCATAGAAAAACTGGGTTGAACATATAATGAGCTAAACTGAAACTAACTGATACTGAATTCAAACTCAACTAACATAACTAATTTTGAGTTTTGAAAACTAATTCATAATAAGTGAAAATACATAATCATGCTGTTTGGGCCCGGCAACTGTACTTGCTATGCGCGCATCCCTAACTAGACCCGGGTTTGCAAGTCCCGAATTTAGTAGGGTTAACTAGGTTATCTAAACCTAGGGACGACTGTGGGAATCCAACCCAATGGATATCTGATCCAGTACAGTGCCATTGAAAATAAAATACTGAAATAGCTAATACTTGCTTATTCTATTGTTTCTAGGTTATCTGAACATAGAGCTAGGTTATCTAAACATAGAGACGACTGTGGGAGCCCACCCATTGGATATCTGATCCATATAAGCTGTAATAAACTGAGAATACTGAATAGATACTTCTAATGTATCTAACTGAGCTGTTAAAGATACATATGGTGCATTTTTACTAAACTAGCTATTTTATCGAACACTTAGTGTGCCCTAACTCTCCTCTCTATTAGGGAGACCGCCTCTAGGCACCCGACAACATCAACCTCCTATCTGAAGAGGGAAGACATGCCCGGCCCATCTAGAGGTGCTCAACTAAATCCCTAATCTACGAAGAGAGTTAAATACACCCTAGGTATCGATAAAAAAATCTGCATACATCCAAACTAAAGCATAAAAACTCAATCGGAAGCTATTATACTGCAGGTGAGGGGTTTCTTACCTCCTGTTCATAATTTCTTACGATTCTATTCGCTAGAATTCCGGTGGAGATGACCTTCTCGACGATCCGCTCCCGTCTTTGCGTTCCTCTCGCGGAGAAGAACCTCTTTCGTGTTGGAGTCGTTGCCGGAAGGTGATCCGAGAGCCCTTGGGGCTTGGGCGCCGAGAGAGGAGGAGGAAGAGGAGTGGGCGGCGGTGAAGGTTTTTGGGAGAGGGATAGGTCACGGTGAAATTTGATATTGCCGAACCAAGTTCTCCAAATAAACCAACCCCCAACTTAACCCTCCTATTTATACTAAGTAACTAATTCGGCCAACCCAATTATAATTATGATTGGTTCTCTTTCCTTTCAGCACGGCCCTGCTGGGTTCAACTGGTTCCCAACATTATCCCTAAGCCATAGGTCTCGGGTTCGATTCCCACCTAAGCTATTTTGCGGTTCTAATTATTTTTGCTGCTTCCGCTACTCGGAAAATTCCGGAAAAATATCTAAAAATTCCAGAAAAATCATAGAATATTTCTAAAAATAATTTGAGAATTTTCGGGCGTTACAAAAGGGATTGACCGGATACTTGACTAGGAAGTCCTAACTGGGATGTTAGGCAGAAGGAAAATCCTGGTGAGTGAAGCCAGATGAAAGTCCTAGTGAGTAAAGCTAGGCAGTATGAAAGTCCTAGTGAGTGAAGCTAGGCAGTGAGAAAATCTTGTTGAGTGAAGCCAGGTGAAAATTCTAGTGAGTGAAGCTAGGTGAAAATCCTAGTGAGTGAAGCCAGGCAGAAGTAAAGTCCTGGTGAGTGAAACCAGACAGAAGGAAATCCTGGTGAGTGAAGCCAGGTGAAAGACCTAGTGAGTGAAGCTAGGAAGATGGAAAGTTCTAGTGAGTGAAGCTAGGCAGAAGGAAATCCTGATGAGTGAAGTCAGGTGAAAGACCTAGTGAGTGAAGCTAGGCAGAGAGAAAATCCTGGTGAATGAAGCTAGGTGAAAGTCCTAGTGAGTGAAGCTAGGCAGTTGGAAATCTTGGTGAGTGAAGCCAAGTGAAAGTCCTAGTGAGTGAAGCTAGGCAGTTGGAAGTCCTGGTGAGTGAAGCTAGGCAGATGAGAAGTCCTGGTAAGTGAAGCCAGGCACGGGGAAAATCCAGATGGGTCAAGGTTGACCAGACATCTGGTGAAAGTTCAAGTAGGTCAAGGGATTGACCGGATACTTGGCACGAGGAGAAAAGTCCAAGTAGGTCAAAGGGATTGACCGGATACTTGGCAAGAGGAGAAAAGTCCAAGTGGGTCAAAGGGATTGACCGGACACTTGGTGAGCGAGTTCTAGCAGGTTAAGGGTGACCGGATGCTAGGCACGATGAACCAACATGTCATGGTTGACCAGATGTTGGTTTAGGAGGCTTTAGACTTGATTTTAGGGAGAAATCATGAGCTGGATCGATCAGCCGATCGATTGGCTCATGCCCAATCGATCGGTCGATCGATTGGGCGAGTCTTCGCGACAACCTCCTCCCAATCGATCAGTGGATCGATTGGGACAAGTGTGCGATCGCACAGAACACCGCTGGATCGATCGGCCGATCGATCCAGATACCCCAATCGATCAGTGGATCGATTGGGAGCTGTGATTTCGTACGATAAGCCCTGGATCGATCAGCCGATCAATCCAGGCAATTTATCGAGAGCACGGAGGCGCTCTGGATTGATCAGCTGATCGATCCAAAGCCTCCCCGATCGATTAGGAGCAATCCAATCGATCGGGATCCGACCGTTAAAGTCGATAAAAGCCGCAGGCATTCGATTCCTTCGGTAAGAGACTTTACGATTCATCTCCGATCCTCTCCAGCAGCTCTCCACACTTATTCTCCACTCTACCGCCTGTTCCTGAAGCGTTCTTGGAGCAAGGTTTGCTAGTGATCCAAGATCAAGAGGCGGGCAACAACAAGAAGTTAGGGTTAGGGTTTTCACTGCATAACGTGTAAGCTTTTGCTTGTATTTTGTTTCCCTTTCCTTCTTCTTGTATTGAGAGTGTTATAGGGCTTCTCCGCCTTTGGTAGTTACCATAAAGGAGTGTTTATTAGTGGAGGTGTGTGTGTGTGTGCGTGGATCCTTGGACTAGTCACCTCTTGTGAGGTGGATACCAAGTAAAATCCATTTGTTAGCATTGTTGTAGTTGTTTCTTTGTATTTCCGCTGCACATCTCTGAAGAAACAAACAATGAAGCACACAAGCACGCGACGAGTTATTCAACCCCCCTCTAGCTACTTTTCGGTCCCAACAAATCCGACCAGTGGGAAAGATTTCCAACAGTTGTAGGGTTTCGGTAGACCAGTGATCACGACTGTGAAGGAGAGGAAGGCTCTGCCGTGAAATATTCCAACAGCAAACCTTGAATTCCAGCATAAAGCACGACTGTGAATTTAGATAAGGTGTATAGCATTGGATACATGCTATAGATCATGGTAGATTCGATTATTTTAGATAGTTGTTCATGTGTAGATTGATTTAGGTTTAGATTTGTTATCTAATGGGTTGATTAGGGATTAGGAAACTAACCCTAATTAACCATTGGATTTAACTTAGGTAGGTCGAGGTTTATGGTTTAGGGTTTTTCCCTAAATTATTCTTAAGGATTTTTATTTAGCTATTCGTTTGAGTTGTAGCTAAATAAAAATGTATATTTATTGGTGACACAGGACTTTGACGCGAGACGAGTATCTCGACGTCGGATTTGGACCGGTTTGGACTTTTCTATTGGAGGCGGGTACCTTGACTTATCTTTGATAATGCCATATTGATATGTTTAATAGGTTATAGCTTTTAGTAATAATTATGTTCGTCCTTGATTCGGTATGTCACTACCGGATATCTGTTACATGCTTGTTTGCTCACCTGTTATGCATTTTATATTAATACTTACATGATTATATATATGCTCATAGAGGTAGTGACATATCATGCCTTATTATGTTCAGGACCTAGATTTTTATTTATACCATACCTGACTTGTGTACCTTAGATCTTCAGATTCGACCATTGATGCTAGCGTACACATTATATATATATATGGATAAGCTCAGGATATTGTCATGCTTAGTGTCATGCATCATCTCGCATGATTGCATGCTGTGTGATAGTCTGCTCCATTATTGTCGAACACATCGCTAGTTACATTGATCTACACACACCACCACTCATGGGTTAGTGGTATATTCAGGCAGGGTGTGTTGCAGCAGGTGCTCGGTGGTGCTCTGCTGGGACATTCATGGGTAGTGTGATTGCAGTATGGTAGCACGGCGGGATCCCTCCCCGTCATCGTGTACCGGGAGATGAGAGCATTGTGCTCCCCCACTTATGATTTGGGGTAGGAGGATAGGTGTACTCCGACAGTATCCCGTCCACTCGGTCACTCATCAGGAGCAGTGATGGCAGAGTGCATGGTTGTCACTGCCCTACCCACTCGGTCTCACCATCGTGTGTGAGATGACTGACTGGTAGTAGGGGTGACCAGGACATGTCATTGGCATCATACGCATTTATGCATTTACTGATTTTGTTTGCTGCACTTATATGCTGCATTTGGATGGATGCATATGTTTGACATGCATACAGGATTTATGATACTCTCGGTCTGACGGCCTGACCATTCTGATAGGAGGCCCTGGTGAGTACAGTTCCCTTCAGCCTTTTTTATTGTGCATTTTCAACTTTTGTCCAAGAGACTGTACTCCATAGTTAGTACTATTTATTATAGTTTACTATACATGTCAACTAGGTATCTGTTGGCTATCTTTTTCAGGTACCAGGTTATTTATGGAGTCGCTTGGAGTATCCTGTCTGTCGGTCCTCATGTCACATCAAAAGACCTGTCTCCGCTTTTGTTTATTTTTGTTTTTGTATATGAAACTTGTGTATTTAGCTTTGTGTTTTGATTTTGTTTCTGGAGTGTTGTTTTGTTCTGTGGTGTAAGCCTAACTGGCTAGCAGTCTTCGTTTTTAGTTTGTATGTGTTGTCCATTGTATTTCCACTGTGTTTGGTTTTGGTACAACCGAGTGGGTTGTTAGATTTACATATAACTGCGTGGTTGTGTTTTTATTGTATCAGTCGAGTAGGCTGCATATAAACTGCGTGGTTATGTGTATATTCCAGCCGCCTGTGGCTGAGTATATTGTGTTTATAGAAATGATTCAGATTGTCACCCGTACAGGGGAGGTTCTGCCGGAATTTCCCCTAGCAGGGACTCCTGGGGCGTGACATAAGCAGCTCGCGGTTAAGACTATGCAGAGGATTTCGAAAAGTTGAAGGCCAACTTCCAAGAGGTGGTTATCCAGAAGATCGCCCGATCGAAGAATTAAGCGGTGGATGAGCTAGAAAAACTGGTCATCTCATTAACGACGATCGCCATAGGTCAGCCGATCGAGCAAGTATCACTGGTGGCCCACATCGACTGTATGGAGGTAATCACCTTTCCAAAAGACTGGAGGACGGGCCAAACATAATTCTTGTGTTCGGGGATTGTGCCTATCGATCCGGAGGATGCTCGCCTGATAAAGAAGAGAGTCGGTCGATTCACCCTGATTGACGAACAGCTCTATAAGAAGACCTTCGCCCGACCCCTACTCAAATGCGTCAGACCAGAAGACATCGATTACATCTTGAATGAGGTACACCAAGGCGCTTGCGGGGGTCACCCGGGTGCCCGCGCGTTGGCTCAGAAAATACTTTTGGTCGACCCTCTAAGAGGACGTCACTCGGACGGTGGCCACTTGTTTATCTTGCTAGAAGTACCACAACATGGCGCACCGACCGACTGAGGAAATGAATGTTGGGACTGAAATGTAGCTAGAGGGGGGCTGAGTAGCTCTTCGCGATCTCGTGCTTGTCGTTGATTGTTTCTTGTGGTGAAATGCAGCGGAAAATACAAAGAAACAACACTCAATGCTAACACTAGGGATTTACTTGGTATTCACCTCAAGAAGAGGTGACTAATCCAAGGATTCACACACTCACGCACCCTCCACTATGAAAACACTCCTTCTCGGTAACTACCTAAGGCGGAGAAGCCCTACAACACTCTCAATATAACAAGAAATAAAGAGAAGCAAATACAAGGGAAAAGCTTACAAGATTTACACAATAAACCCAAACCCTAGCTTCTTCTTCTTGTTGTATTCTCGCCTCTTGACTTGGATGTGCCTCCAAGATCCTTCAAGAACTGGCGTGAGAGTGGAGAAGAAAGCTATGGAGAAACCGCCTATAGTCGCGTAGAAGAAAGCCGAAAAAGTCATCCTGGGAAAAACGCTCACCAACGTCTTTATCTGCGCCAATAGTCGGATCCCAATCAATTGGATTGCTCCCAATCGATTGGGGAGGCTTTGGATCGATCGGCCGATCGATCCAGAGCGCCTCTGTGCTCTCAGGAATTGCCTGGATCGATTGACCGATCGATCCAGGGCTTATCACGTGAAATCGCAGCTCCCAATCGATCGGTCGATCGATTGGAGGCTCCCAATCAATCAGCTGATCGATTGGGAGGCTTTTTGTTTGTGCGACACTTCTCCCCAATCGATCCACTGATCGATTGGGAAGAGAGTTCCTGCGGGGACTCACCCAATCGATCAGCCGATCGATTGGGCATGAGCCAATCGATCAGCCGATCGATACAGCTCCTTGTTTTTGCCCAAAACCAAGTCCAAAGTCCCCCAACCTCCAGTCAACCATGACCTGTTGGTACATCATGCCTAGCATCCGGTCACCCTCGATCTGCTAGGACTCCCTCACCAAGTGTCCGATCAATCCCTTTGACTCACTTGAATTTTTCTCCTCGTGCCAAGTGTCCGGTCATCCTTGACCCACTTGGACTTATCTCTACCAGGTGTCCGATCAACCTTGATCCACCTGGATTTCCCGTGTCTGGCTTCACTCACCAGGACTTCCCTTCTGCCTAGATTCACTCACTAGGACTTCTCATCTGCCTGGCTTCACTCACTAGGACTTTCCTTCTGCCTAGCTTTACTTACTAGGACTTTCACCTGGTTTCACTCACCAGGATTTTTCATCACTCACTAGGTCTTTCACCTGGTTTCACTCACCAGGACTTTCCTTCTGAATCTCCCCACATGAACAATTACACCTGCAATCTCCATGTCTTGTCTCCATGTATTGTCAAACATCGAAATCCAAACATCAAAACTCGAGCTTGAGCCAACTCAAGATTAGTCAACCTGGTCAACCTTGACCCTAGGGAATATTGCACCAACAATTTCCCCTTTTTTGATGTTTGACAATACCTTTAAGTTAGGCTAATCTCATAGCCTCAACTCCCTTCATGCTAATATATGAATGATGATTTCCTTCATTCTTCCCCTTTCCAGAGAGCAAACTTCCTCTTCAGGTAATGAAGGCCTAACTTAACCACACATTCTCCCCCTATTGGCACACATCAAAAACTCTCCCCCTGAAGAGTTACCCAACGTTGTTTACAACTTCAATCGTTATTCACAATATAATAACGAAGGTCCTATACCCTTCATTATTCTTAACGCTCATCCTTGAGCATATACCACTTGGTATATTCACACATGATTCAAATGAAGGTTTCATATGTTGGTGCAATATCCCTTAGGTCAAAGTTGACTGAGTTGACCAAGCTTGAGTCTTGGTCATAGTTTCGATGTTTGACAATACATGTAGACACATGGACAATGCAGGCGCAGTTGTTCATGTGGGGAGATTCTGATCAGGGACTGATCAGTGTGGATGAACAAGAGTCAAGTAGGTCAAGGGTGATCGGATACCTGACTGGGAAGTCCTAACTGGAAGGTTAGGCAGATGGAAAGTCCTAGTGAGTGAAGCTAGGCAGATGGAAAGTCCTAGTAAGTGAAGCTAGGCAGAAGGAAATCCTGGTGAGTGAAGCTAGGTAAAAGTCCTAGTGAGTGAAGCCAGGCAAGGGAAAATCCAGATGGATCAAGGATGATCGGTCATCTGGTGTTGGGAAGTCCAAGTAGGTCAAAGGATTGACTGGATACTTGGCACGAGGAAATCCAGATGGGTCAAGGTTGACCAGACATCTGGTGGAAGTCCAAGTAGGTCAAGGGAGTGACCGAATACTTGGCACGAAGAGAAAAGTCCAAGTGGGTCAAAGGGATTGACCAGACACTTGGTGGGGAGTTCTGGCAGGTCAAGGGAATGACCAGATGCTAGGCACGATGTACCAATAGGTCAAGGTTGACCGGATGTTGGGTTGAGAGGCTTGGGACTTGGTTTTGGGAAAAAACCAAGAGCTGGATCGATCAGTGGATCGATCCAGGCTTTTCCCAGCGAACAGAAAGCCTCTGGATCGATCAGTGGATCGATCCAGGCTTTTCCCAGCGAACAGAAAGCCTCTGGATCAATCAGTGGATCGATCCAAGTCTTTCCCAGCGAATAAAGAGCCTCTGGATCGATCAGTGGATCGATCCAGAGGTCCCAATCGATCAATGAATTGATTGGGACGCTCCTGGTTCGCGCGATAAGCGCTGGATCGATTCGTGGATCGATCCAGGCATTTTTTCCAGAGCACAGAGGCACTCTAGATCGATCTGTGGATCGATCCAAAGCCTCCCCGATCGATTGAGAGTTTTCGAATCGATTGGGATCCGACCGTTGCGTCGTATTTGAGCTGCAGGCGGGCGTCTCCTTCGGCATCTCTCTACTGTTTCATCTCAGATCTCTCGCCAGCTCCTCCACAGCGCTCTCAAAGCTCAGATCGCTAGTTCTTGAAGGATCTTGGAGGTTTTCCAAGTCAAGAGGCGGATCAAAGCCAAGAAGAGAAGATAGGGTTAGGGTTTTCTGTACTCATTGTAAGCTTTGCGCTTGTATTTTGTTTCCCTTTCCTTTCTTCTTGTATTGAGAGTCTTGTAGGGCTTCTCCGCCTTTGGTAGTTACCGAAAAGGAGTGTTTCATAGTGGAGGTGTGTGTGTGTGTGCGTGGATCCTTGGACTAGTCACCTCTTGTGAGGTGGACACCAAGTAAAATCCCAAGTGTTAGCGTGTTTGTTTTTGTTTCTTTGTATTCCGCTGCACATCTCTTGAAGAAATAAGCAACGCTAAGCACACGAGAAGCGCGAAGAGCTATTCACCCCCCTCTATCTACTTTTCGGTCCCAACAAGTGGTATCAGAGCGAGGCCGCTCTTCACCGGAATCATCGCCAGAAGGGTCAAGCATAACAAGAAGAGCTAGAGAGTGAAGAAGTTGAAGCAAAATTGTCAAAGTCAAAGAAATTCAAAAGCTTAACTTCTACAATGGAATTCCGAGATGGGCTCGGATTCAACACGAGGGTGGCTCCACCATACACTTCCACGAGCTTCGATTCTTGGAAATCAAGAATCGAAAACTTTCTTATGATGGAGAAAGAGCAATGGTTTGCTCTTATGGAAGGCTTCAAGACTCCAACAAACTCAAAGGGCATAGTTCTCAAGAGGAGCAAGTGGAGCCAAGAGCAAGTCCAAAGGTGCGAGGCCAATGACAAAGTGACCAAGCTTTTGGTCAATTTATTGCCAAGCGCCATCCTTTGCAAAATTGGAGAATTTGAAGATGCAAAGGAATTATGGAGTAAATTGGCAAAGCTTCATGAAGAGATCCCCTCCACTGTACAAGAGCAAGAAGAATCCAGAGAGGGTGACTCTTTGGAGCAAGACCAAGAGGAGGACTCCGAGGTTGAGAGATGCTCAACCTCCAAAGAAGAAGTCCAAGAAGAAGCTTCATCTTCAAGTGAGTGCAATGAAGAGAACAAGGAGGGAGCATACTCCTTGTTCCATGTACAAGATGATGAAGCCTCCACCTCTAGGATTGAGGGGGAGTGTAGATCAATGAACCCGGAGCAAGAAGAGGCCTCCACATCGGGGTCAAGTGAAGAAGAAGAAGATGATGCCACCTCCAAAATTCAAGAAATATCAAATGGAGGAGCAAGTGTCATCCCTACACAAGAAGGTATAAATGTTTCAATTAAAAATAAAAATCATATAATATGTTTTGAGTGTAGGGAAAGTGGGCACTACAAGAGCAAGTGTCCCAACTTGGCCAAGAAGAAGGGTCAAGTGACACAAAAGGGCAAAGAGAAGCCCAAGGAGACCACCCCCGGGACAAAGAAGAGCAAGGAGCACATTGTGTGCTTCCTGTGTCAACAAAAAGGGCATTACCGAAGTCAATGCCCCAAGGGGAAGAAGATGGTCAAGGCTCAACGAGGCATTAGACAAGGGGGAGCCTCCAAGGTAAAGAAGAAAGTAACATTTATTGAGCCTACCCCTTTACGTTATCGTAAAAAGCATGATAGTTCTAATTTTTATCATTTTAATGCAATTTACCATAAGAATAGAAAGCATGAGGGAATTAAGGAAAAGCATGTGGCCCTACATGCCAAGACTACCCAACCTAAGGTTAGGAAGGTAGATAGACATTTGGGCAAGAACACTAAGGAAAATAGATACAAGCCCAAGAATAAAAATGCTCATGCATCAAATGAAAAATCAAATACTAAGGACTTAGTGAGGGAAAATCAAGTCTCGAGGTCAAGACTTGATAAATTAGAAAAGACCCTAAAAAGATTGGAAAATATCCTATTAGGGCAAAATGAGCATAACCTAGGTTTAGGGGTACAAAAGTCATCCAATGGCCATATAGGTTTAGGATACAAACTCAAAGCTAAAAGGGTGTGCCTAGTTATCACAGAGTTCCATATAGTTATGGAACAAGCCCTAAGTCTAGAGGTCAAGTCAAGGATACAAGGAAAGATATCCCTAGAAGTATCTTTGCAACCAAAATGACTAAGACTTCTAAGAAGTCTAAGAAAGTCACCAACAAGGTCACAAGGGAGGCTAGCCCTAGAGTTGACCTAGAAAATGTGACCAAGGCTTCTAAGAAGCCCAACAAGGTCACTAGGAAGGTATCTAGGGAAGTTATCCCTAGTGAGTACCTAGAGCATCCAAGGAGCACCAATAGGTGTTGGGTTCCTAGGAGCATCTTCTCTACCCCATAGATGGGTTAGAGAGTGTCAACTCCGATTAGAAGGGTAGTTAACCCAACTTTGAGGAAATTGACACTCAATGAGCATTTTCAAGGTTTTTGTTAACCTTTGAAAATGAAATGGAATTATTATTTACTCCTTGAAAGAGTAAAATGTGCCTAATGGTGGAAAAATTGATTTTATCTTAAAATGGCATAAATTGGAAAACCTAGAGAAATACCAAGTTGGGATTTTGGTATTCTCTTAGACATTTAAGGCAATCCGGGCCTTGATTTATATGATTACTCTTGAGGAAAAATGGAATATGCCAACATTTGAGGATATGCTTAATTTTTAAATGGCATAAACAATTCAAGAGAAATAGAAATGTCAATTTAGGTTTTGGCATTTCTTTGAAGTATTTAGGGCAATCTAGGTTTAATGTTTTAAGCTAAAACAAGTGGTATATTTTGAGTTAGCTAAGTGGTTAAGGATACTTAGATAGGTAATCTAGGTATATTTTATTTATGCTAAACCTTGCCATGATTGTTTGCCCATCATATGTCATGACATCATGTCTATTTTTACATTCATGTTTTATTATGAAAAATCCAAAAATACAATGTCATGTCATTCATACATCATGTAGTTATAGGATATTTTCTTTTGAAAATTATTTCCTTTTTGATGTATGCCATAACATAATCATGCATTAAGTTTAATTCCTTGTAATTAAGGACAAATGACATTTAACAACACTTATTAACAAGTGACATCCTAGGTGGATGTCTAATATCTCTAAAATGCCTAGATAGATATGCATGATCCCTAGAATAGAGCAAAACCAAAATCTCACAGCTCACAAGGACTATAAGGTGACTTGTATGTGTTTTAGTGCACATTAGATACAAGTGAGATGTTAGGAAGATGAACAAAACTCAAGATGTTGTTTTAGTGCATTCTTCTGAGTTTTAGGTTCATCAAAACACATAGTTAAGTGTTTTCCCATCATTGGGAAAGCTAATGTACAAGTCATGTGCATTAAGCCCAAGGAATGTGATGGGATATTGGTTTTGAAAATTATTTTAAAATTTTTTTGGAAAACCTTGGTGAAGGCTATCTTTTGATAGTAATCACCATTGAATAGTTAGACACAAACTTGAAGAAAACGCTAAAGTTTTAGCAAGTTTTCAAGCTTGTGTCAATCTTTGAAAATATGATGTATTTTCATAGAAAACTATTTTTCCATGATCAAGTATGCCCTAAATAATGTCTACACGAAATTTCATGATTTTTGGATTTTTGTAGAATTTTCTAGGGATTTCTGAAATTGGCTGAATTTGAAATTCAGCAACTATCAGAGCTTCGATCGATCCATGGATCGATTGGAGTGTCTGAATCGATCAACAGATCGATTCAGAAGGCAATACTCGTGAGCAGAAGCTCGCTGGATCAATCAGCCGATCGATCTACACATACTGAATCGATCAGTGGATCGATTCAGCTAGGTTCAATCGATTGGAACCCAACTCCAATCGATCCAGGATGCTGATTTTGGCTGAGAAAGCCTGATTTCAGCATTTTGAATCTTGTTTAGTTAATGTAAACCATTCTAAACCCCTCAAAATACATTTGTATACATAAAAAGGGTGTTTTCATGTTGAAAACAAGGATGGATTGGTTAAGGAAGACTAAATTGAAGTTTAGGTTGAGGTTTGTTTCAAATTTTGAACATTTGAACCTCAAAACTTCTAAATTTGGGTTTCCTAAAGGTTTAGGGACTCCAAGTCATTGTTGGTACAATGACAGAAGCTACCACCATATCTTTAGGGGGAGGGACTCTTTAAAGACATGAAACATTATTTTTCATGAACCTTGGAGGGTGGTAAACCTTCTTTAGAGAAAATGCTCATGAATGAGCATTTGAACTTGAAATGGGGAGTGGATATCCTCATTATTTCAAGTGGTATTTCAAGTGGTTGAAAAATGCTCAAGGTTGGGCATTTGTCTACATTGGGGGAGAATGTAGGGAAAATGAAGGGTATGGGACCTTCATTATGACGTTGATTACAACCTTGAGAAACTCTTCAGGGGGAGAGTTTCAAAAGGGATAAAGGTTCAACGAGTGCAGTTGTAACCAATGATGAGTATCTCTTCAGGGGGAGAGATAGTGTTTGTTTGATGTGTGCCAATAGGGGGAGAATGTGTGGTTTAAGTTAGGCCTTCATTACCTATAGGGGAGGCCATAGGGGGAGAATGAAGGGAACCAACATTCATACTTTGGCATGAAGAGAGTTAAGGCTATGGGATTAGCTTAACTCAGAGTGATCCTAACTTAAAGGTATTGTCAAACATCAAAAAGGGGGAGATTGTTGGTGCAATATCCCTTAGGTCAAGGTTGACTGAGTTGACCAAGCTTGAGTCTTGGTCATAGTTTCGATGTTTGACAATACATGTAGACACATGGACAATGCAGGCGCAGTTGTTCATGTGGGGAGATTCTGATCAGGGACTGATCAGTGTGGATGAAGAAGAGTCAAGTAGGTCAAGGGTGACCGGATACCTGACTGGGAAGTCCTAACTGGAAGGTTAGGCAGATGGAAAGTCCTAGTGAGTGAAGCTAGGCAGATGGAAAGTCCTAGTAAGTGAAGCTAGGCAGAAGAAAATCCTGGTGAGTGAAGCTAGGTAAAAGTCCTGGTGAGTGAAGCCAGGCAAGGGAAAATCCAGATGGATCAAGGATGATCGGACATCTGGTGTTGAGAAGTCCAAGTAGGTCAAAGGATTGACTGGATACTTGGCACGAGGAAATCCAGATGGGTCAAGGTTGACCAGACATCTGGTGGAAGTCCAAGTAGGTCAAGGGAGTGACCGGATACTTGGCACGAAGAGAAAAGTCCAAGTGGGTCAAAGGGATTAACCAGACACTTGGTGGGGAGTTCTGGCAGGTCAAGGGAATGACCAGATGCTAGGCACGATGTACCAACAGGTCAAGGTTGACTGGATGTTGGGTTGAGAGGCTTGGGACTTGGTTTTGGGAAAAAACCAAGAGCTGGATCGATCAGTGGATCGATCCAGGAGCTGGATCGATCCAGGCTTTTCCCAGCGAATAGAAAGCCTCTGGATCGATCAGTGGATCGATCCAGGCTTTTCCCAGCGAACAGAAAGCCTCTGGATCGATCAGTGGATCGATCCAGGCCTTTCCCAGCGAACAGAGAGCCTCTGGATCGATCAGTGGATCGATCCAGAGGTCTCAATCGATCAGTGAATTGATTGGGACGCTGCTGGTTCGCGCGATAAGCGCTGGATCGATCCGTGGATCGATTCAGGCGTTTTTTCTATAGCACAGAGGCACTCTAGATCGATCTGTGGATCGATCCAAAGCCTCCCCGATCGATTGGGAGTTTTCAAATCGATTGGGATCCGACCGTTGCGTCGTATTTGAGCTGCAGGCGGGCGTCTCCTTCGGCATCTCTCTACTGTTTCATCTCAGATCTCTCTCCAACTCCTCCACAGCGCTCTCAAAGCTCAGATCGCCAGTTCTTAAAGGATCTTGGAGGTTTTCCAAGTCAAGAGGCGGATCAAAGCCAAGAAGAGAAGATAGGGTTAGAGTTTTCTGTACTCATTGTAAGCTTTGCGCTTGTATTTTGTTTCCCTTTCCTTTCTTCTTGTATTGAGAGTCTTGTAGGGCTTCTCCGCCTTTGGTAGTTACTGAAAAGGAGTGTTTCATAGTGGAGGTGTGTGTGTGTGTGCGTGGATCCTTGGACTAGTCACCTCTTGTGAGGTGGACACCAAGTAAAATCCCAAGTGTTAGCGTGTTTGTTTTTGTTTCTTTGTATTCCGCTGCACATCTCTTGAAGAAATAAGCAACGCTAAGCACACGAGAAGCGCGAAGAGCTATTCACCCCCCCCCCCTCTAGCTACTTTTCGGTTCCAACATCATACCCTTCATTGTCATCAAATGCTCATCCGTGAGCATACACCACTTGAATAATGAAGATATTCACTCTCCATTTCATTCAAATGCCCAACCTTGAGCATTTTCGCTAAAGAAGGTTAACCACCTTCCAAGGTGTATGAAATATAGATTTTCATGTCCTTAAAGAGTAACTCCCCCTAAAGACATGTACGTAACTTCTGTCATTGTACCAACAATGACTTGGAATCCCTAAATCTTTAGGAAACCCAAATTTTGAAGTTTTGAGGTTAAAAAATTCAATATTGAAACCAAACCTCAACCTAAACCTCTACTTAGTCTTCCTTGACCAATCCATCCTTGTTTTCATCATGAAAACTCCTCCTAAATGTATACAAATGTGTTTTGAGGGGTTAGGAATAATTACCTAGACTATAAATGGTTTAGAATATTGAACATAAGCTTTCCCGGCCAAAATCAGCATCCCTAATCGATTGGAGTTGAGTCCAAATCGATTGAACCTTCTTGAATTGATCCACTGATCGATTCAGCTAGTGTTGATTGATCGGTGGATCGATCCAGTGAGCTTCTGTTCATGAGAAGCTCACTCTCAATCAATCGCCCGATTGATTGAGACCCTTCAATCAATTGGGTGATCGATTGAAGGTCTGAAGTTGTTGAAATTTCATTTCAGTCAACTTCAGAAACCCCTAAAAAAATCTATAAGATTCCAAAAATCATGAAAATTTATATAGACATTATTTAGGGTATATATTATCAAGGAAAAATGATTTTCTATGAAAATACTTTCTATTTTCAAAGATTGACATAAATTTGAAAACTTGGAAAACCCTTAGTGTTTTCTTCAAGTTTGTGTCTAACTATTCAATGATGATCACTATCAAAAGATAGTCTTCATCAAAGTTTTCCAAAAGTATTTTAAAATTATTTTCAAAATCAATTTCCAACCATGTTCTTTGGGCTCAATGCACATAACTTATACATTAGCTTTCCCAATGATTGGGAAACACATAACTGTGTTTTGATGAACTTAAAACTCAAAAAAATGCACTACATCAACATCTTGAGTTTTGTTCATCATCCTAACATCTCACTTGTATTTAATGTGTACTGGACCACATACAAGTCACCTTATAGTTCTGAGTGAGATGTAAACTTTGGTTTTGTCCTAATCTAAGGGGCATGCATATCTATCTAGGCATTTTGAGGTTATGAACATCCACCAAGGATGTTACTTGTTAATAAATGTCATTTGTCCTTAATTTCAAGGAATTTAAAAATTATGCATGATGTAATATGACATACATCAAAGATAAATAATTTTCAAAAGAAAATTTTCTAGAACTACATTTGTATGTATGACATGACATGATATTTTTGTATTTTTCATAATAAGGCATGAGTGCAAGAATAAATATAATGTCATAACATATGATGAGCAAGCAAAGCATGACAAATTAGTATAAATAAAATACCTAGAATAACTATCTAAGTATCCTTAAACCTTAGCCAACTTAAAGTTTAAACCTAGATTGCCCAATATTTCCCAAGAAATGCCAAAACCCAATTTTGACATTTCCTTTACTTCTCCTACATTGTGCCAATTTAAATTAAGCATATTTCTCAAATTTTGACACAAATTACTCTTTTAAAGTGTAACAAATTAAAATAAAACTTAGATTTGCCTTTAACTTCCTAATAAAATGCCAACATCCCAACTTGGCATTTCTTTACACTTGATTTCTTGTGTCAATTAAAATTATATCCAAATACTCAAATTATGGCACATTTTACTCCATTTAAGAAGTAAATGATAATCCTTTTCATTTTCAAAGGTTAATAATAACCTTGAAAATGCTCTCCGAGTGTCAACTTCATCTAAGTTGGGCTGACTATCCTTCTAATCAAAGTTGACACTCTGTAACCCATCTAAGGGATAGAGAAAATGCTCCTAGGAACCCAAAACCTATTAGTACTCCTTGGATGCTCTAGGTATTCACTAGGGATAACTTCCCTAGATACCTTTCTAGTGACCTTGTTAGACTTCTTGGAGGACTTGGTCACTTTTTCTAGATCAACTCTAGGGATTGCCTCCCTTGTGACCTTCTTAGTGACTTTCTTGAACTTCTTAGAAGTCTTAGTCACGTGTGTTGTTGCAAAAATACTTCTAGGGATAACTTCCCTTGTATTTTTGACTTGGCCATTTGACCTATGTTTGGTTCCATAATTATATGGAACCATATGGTAAGAAGGCACATCCTTTTTGGTTTTAGGTTTGTATCCCAAACCCCTATAGTCGTTGGATGACCCTTGTTGTGCTAAACTTAGGTTTTGCTCATTTTGCCCTTTTAGGATACTTTCCATCCTTTTTAGGGTCTTTTCCATTTTATCAAGCCTTGACCTCAAGACTTGATTTTCTTCCCATAAATCCCTAGATTTTGATTTTTCCTTAAATCCTTGACATTTTTATTTCTAGGCTTATAACTATGGTCCTTAGTGTTATTGCCTAAACTTTTACCTACCTTCCTAACCCCAAGTGTGATAGTCTTAGCATGAAGAGTTACATGTTTTTCCTTAATGCTATCATGCTTCCTATTTTTATGGTAAATATCATTAAAATGATATAAATTAGAACTAGCATGCTTTTTACCATTATTTAAAGGGGTAGGCTCCCTTCTTCTAGGCCAATTTAGGGAACTTGCTCTTGTAGTGCCCATGTTCCCTACATTCAAAACATATGATATGTTGTTTATTTTTATTTGAAATATTTATACCTTCATGTGTAGGGATGACATCTTCTCCTTTTGATCCGGAGGTAGAAACTTTCTCTTGTTCCGACAATGATGCTCCTTCAATAGATTTGACTCGACTTGTGGAGGTGGAAGCTTCTTCATCCTCTTCTTCTCTTGACCCGGATGTAGAGACTTCTTTTTCTTCTTGAACCGGTGTCAACGAAAATCGCTCCCCCTCAATCCTAGAGGTGGAGGTTTCATCATCTTTATCTTGTACATGGAACAAAGAGTATGCTCCCTCTTTGTTCTTTTCATTGCATTCCTTTGAAGATGAGGCTTCTTGGACTTCTTCTTCGGAAGTTGAGCATCTCTCAACTTCGGAGTCCTTTTTCTCTTGATCTTGACCCAATGAGTTGCCCTCTTTGGATATGTCTTGATTTGGTATAGTGGAGGGTTCTTCATGAAGCTTGGTCAATTTTCTCCACAGTTCCTTTGCATCTTCAAATTCTCCAATTTTGCATAGAATTGTGCTTGGTAATAAATTAACCAATAATTTGGTTACCTTGTTATTCGCCTCGCACCTTTGGATTTGTTCTTGGCTCCATTTGCTCTTTTTGAGGATCTTGACCTTTGAATTTCTTGGAGCCTTGAAGCTTTCCATGAGAGCAAACCATTTCTCTATCTCTATCATAAGAAAATTCTCGATTCTTGATTTCCAAGAATCGAAGCTTGTCATTGTGAACGGTGGAGGCACCCTTGTATCGAATCCAAGTCCATCTTGGAATTCCATTTGAAGTTGAGCTTGATGAAATCTTTGACTTGAAGAATTTTGCTCCAACTTCTTCACCCTCTAGCTTTGTTGCCCCTTCCGGCGATGATTCCGGTGAAGAGCGGCCTCGCTCTGATACCACTTATTGGGACCAAAATGTAGCTAGGGGGGTGAATAGCTCTTCGCGATCTCGTGCTCGTCGTTGCTTGTTTCTTGTGGTGAAATGCAGCGGAAAATACAAAGAAACAACACTCAACGCTAACACTAGGGATTTACTTGGTATCCACCTCAAGAAGAGGTGACTAATCCAAGGATCCACACACTCACACACCTTCCACTATGAAAACACTCCTTCTCGGTAACTACATAAGGCGGAGAAGCCCTACAACACTCTCAATACAACAAGAAATAAAGAGAAGCAAATACAAGGGAAAAGCTTACAAGATTTACACAATAAACCCTAACCCTAGCTTCTTCTTCTTGTTGTATTCTCGCCTCTTGACTTGGATGTGCCTCTAAGATCCTTCAAGAACTGGCGTGAGAGTGGAGAAGAAAGTTGTGGAGAAATCGCCTGTAGTCGTGTAGAAGAAAGCCGAAAAAGCCGTCCTGAGAAAAACGCTCGCCAACGTCTTTATCTATACTAACGGTCGGATCCCAATCGATTGGGGAGGCTTTGGATCGATCGGCCGATCGATCCAGAGCGCCTCTGTGCTCTCGGGAATTGCCTGGATCGATCGACCGATCGATCCAAGGCTTATCGCGCGAAATCGCAGCTCCCAATCGATCGGTCGATCGATTGGAGGCTCTCAATTGATCGGCTGATCGATTGGGAGACTTTCTGTTTGCGCGACACTTCGCCCCAATCGATCCACTGATCGATTGAGAAGAGAGTTCCTGCGAGGACTCACCCAATCGATCAGTCGATCGATTGGGCATGAACCAATCGATCGACTGATCGATCCAGCTCCTTGTTTTTGCCCAAAACCAAGTCCAAAGTCCCCTAAACCAACCTCCAGTCAACCATGACCTGTTGGTACATCATGCCTAGCATCCGGTCACCCTCGACCTGCTAGGACTCCCTCACCAAGTGTCCGGTCAATCCCTTTGACCCACTTGGACTTTTCTCCTCGTGCCAAGTGTCTGATCATCCTTGACACACTTGGACTTATCTCCACCAGGTGTCCGATCAACCTTGATCCACCTAGATTTACCGTGCCTGGCTTCACTCACCAGGACTTCCCTTCTGCCTAGATTCACTCATTAGGACTTCTCATCTGCCTGGCTTCACTCACCAGGACTTTCCTTCTGCCTAGCTTTACTCACTAGGACTTTCACCTGGCTTCACTCACCAAGATTTTCCATACTGCCTAGCTTCACTCACTAGGTCTTTCACCTGGCTTCACTCACCAGGACTTTCCTTCTGAATCTCCCCACATGAATAATTGCACCTGCAATCTCCATGTCTTGTCTCCATATATTGTCAAACATCGAAATCCAAACATCAAGACTCGAGCTTGAGCCAACTCAAGCTTAGTCAACCTGGTCAACCTTGACCTTAGGGAATATTGCACCAACAATGAAAGCATCAACGGTATCGTGCCCGTTCAACCAATGGGGCATGGATATCGTGGGGTGTTTCCCTATGGCAACCGGTCAGCGAAAGTTCCTGCTCGTCGCGGTGGACTACTTCTCCAAATGGGTTGAAGCCGAGCCCCTAGCCAAAATAACTGAGCAGATGGTCATCAAGTTCGTATGGCAGAACATCATCTGCCGGTTCGGCGTCCCTGACTGGCTTGTCTTAGACAATTCGTCGGTCAGAGGCTCAGGGAGTGGTGCGAAGGATATGGTATCCAGCAGGCCTTCACTTTCGTGGTCTATCCGCAGAGCAACGGGCAAGCAGAAGTCACCAATCGGGAAATCCTCCGAGTCTTGCGCGCTCGGCTCGACCACATAGGAGGCAGCTGGGTCGACGAACTCCTTAGCGTTCTATGGGCTCTTTGCACGACTCAGAAAGAGGCGACTGGCATAACCCCATTTCAGTTGGTGTACGCCGGCGAAGCAGTCGTCCCAGTGTTGGTGGGAGTAGAATCTGATTGGGTGCAACACTATGACGAAAGGAACACTGAACGAAGGCAAATGGAGCTCGACTTGGTGGATGAAGCACGGGCAAAAAGCCGTCGTTCAGCTAACAGCCTACTGGCAGTGTATGAGGTAGAATTATAATTGACGGATGATCCTAAGATCTTTCCAGGTCGGCGACCTCGTTTGGAAGAAAGTGAAGTTGGTCGGTGATGTCACCAAGCTCGAGGCACCATGGGCGGGACCATTTAAGGTCGTGCAGAAGCTCCGTTTAGGTGCCTATTATTTGGAGGACGAAGAGGGGGAGGCAGCTCGAGAGGCCTTGGAGCGCGAACCATCTGCAACCCTACAGGGCTGGATGAGAGGTGCGCAAGTGAATCCTATATTTTGCGGCTACTGTGTGCTTACTGAGTGCAAGAAAAAGTTTGACTAAAAAAGCAAAGGCTTCTTTTAAGTGTGTCTCCAACGGGCGAGCGGCGACCTTAAAACCTCGTCTCCGCCAATGGTAGAGCGGCGATTTTAAACCTGGGTGCAAATATATACAGACCGTCGAGCGGCGACGTTAAACGCGTGTCTCCACCAACGGTCGAGCAACGACCTTAAACCCTCGTCTACATCAACGGTCGAGCGGCGACCTTAAACCCTCGTCTACACCAATGGTCGAGCGGCGACCTTAAAAATTAACTTAAAAATATATTCTAAAATTAACTTTAAAAATTATTTTAAATATTAATTGAAAAATATATTTTAAAAATTAACTTAAAAATTTATTTTAAAATTAACTTAAAAATCTATTTTTAAAATTATTTTAAAATTAACTAAAAAATCTATTTTTAAAATTTAAGTAAAAAATATATTTTAAAAATTATTTTTAAATTAACTTAAAAATACATTTTAAAATTATTTTTAGTTTAACTTAAAAACTATCTTAAAAATTATTTTAAACTAACTTAATCAAAACTAAAACTAAAATCAAAAATCAAATTTAAAATTAACTTAACTAAAAATTTAATTTAATTTAAAATTTAATTAAATTAAACTAATTAAATTATGTTAAACTTAAATTAAGTTAAAAATTAAACTTTAAACTTAAAATTAAACTTAAACTTTAAAGTTAAATTAAAATTAAATTTAAATTAAGTTAAACAGAAATTAAATCATGTTTAAATTTTTTTTTACTTTTTTTTATAAAAAAATCTTTTTAAAATACTTTAAAATTATTTTAAAAATACTTTAAAAAATATTTTAAAAATCCTTTAGAATTATTTTAAAAATTATTTTAAAAATACATTTAATTACTTTAAATTATTTTAGGAATACTTTTAAAAAATTATTTTAAAAATACTTTTATATATTATTTTAACAATTATTTTAAAAATACTTTTAAAAATTATTTCTAAAATCCTTTAAAATTATTTTTAAAATCATTTTAAAAATTATTTTAAAAATCATTTAAAAATAATTTTAAAAATATTTTTTAAATCATTTTAATAATTCTTTTAAAAATCATTAAAATCAAAATTAAATTAACCTAAACTTTAAATTTAATTAAACAAAAAATAATAATAATTAAAATTTATTTATTTAGTCTAATCTTATTTAAAAACTAAGATTGACTTATTTAATATCTTGATTTAACCTAATGAACTTTACTCTAAATCATTTTAAATCAAACTTGATTTTATATTAAAACATTAATTAAAATTTTAACTACTTTACCTTAATTAAAGAACCTCAAAATTACTTAACTTGCTTAATAATTTTAACTCTAAATTAATACTTAAATTAAATCTAAAAAAATAGTGAAATAAATGAAAAAAATATATTATAACTAAGACTTTCATTAATTAACTCAATCAATTAATATAAAATTTAAAGTTGTGTTAATCAAATAAGTATTAAATTGAGTTACTTATTATTTAGTTCGTAACAAATCAATTCTTAACTTAATCCTAGAATAATTGATTATTGATAACCTTATGTTATTCAAACTTATATAAACAAGTATATAGAAATCCTTATGTAAATAATTCACTTGATGAACATAAGTATTACTAAATCCCCTAAAACACTTAAGTAGAAAAATGTGTTTAGATTTTAAAGTTTAACATACCCAAATCTTAGTGTTAACTTAAGGGGGAGAGATAAATTAAGGGAAAGTAATAAATTTAAGAGAAATATCAAATTTAGGGGGAGTATCAAATTTAAGGGGAGTATCAAATTCAGGGAGAGCTCAAAGTTTTTTTTTACTTTAAAAAATATTTCCTTAAGTTTTTTATTAAAAATTCCTTAGATTTTTTTCCTTATCAAATTTCTCTTTAAAATCTCTTTTGAAAATCCTACATCAAATTTTTTTTTAAAAAAAAAATACTTTGAAAATCTTACGTTAAATGTTAATGTCAGGTTCAAGGGGAGGATTAATCTAAATTATTTTTATATTTATTATTTTCTCTTTTTTGAAAATACTTTTGTAAAATTATTTTTTAAAAGTATTTTTCAAGATACTTTAGCAAAATTGTTTTAATTTTTCAAACTTATTTTTGATAAATGTTTCAAAAAAATTACCTTAATTTTACAAACTTATTTTTTAAAATGGACTTTTATAATGTCATTTTTGAAAATCGCATTAATTTTGCAAGCTTGTCTTTGAAAAGCACTCTAAAAATTACTTTCGAAAAGTACTTTTCATTTCCTTAAAAAAAAATGTTTTGAAAATTACTTTAATTTTACAAATTTAATTTTTGAAAATAGCTTTCAAAAATCTTTTTTTTTAAAAAAAATAACTTTCAAAAACTTATTCTTGAAAATAGATTTCAAAAACTTATTTTTGAAAAGGACTTTCATAAACTTATTTCTAAAAATTGAATTTATGTTTGAAAATTGGTTTAATTTTTACAAACTTATGTTTGAAAATCTGTTTAATCTTATAATTTTTTTTAAAAAAAATACTCTGAATATTACCTCAATTTTACAAACTTATTTAATTAGTAGGTTTCTTCCTTCAGTATTTCTGATAAAAAGATAAAAAATATTGAAAACTATTTCTGATCTTTTTAATAAACTTTTTCAAAGTTTTCTTTAACTTACTTCTTCTAAGTTAACTCCTCCAGGTCAACCTGAATATGTTCTTTCAAAGTTAAATTATTTTTTGTTGTCAATATGAAAATTATCTATGCTTGCATTTTTTTTATGAATATCAAAGGGGGAGGGTTAGGTGGTTAACTTAAAAACCATGTCATGTCTTATACTTGCTTATGTTTTCCCATATTTTTCACTAACTTAACCCGGGTTGTCATTGTATAAAAAAGGGAGAGATTATTGGTGTGGTTAGCACTAACGATCTAACTCAGGTTTTGATGAATGACAAAATAAGGTTAAGTTAGTTTCAATGTGATCTAACACTTTGACGAAGTGTGCAGGAGAAGTCTAGCTAGGTCGATGGGCTGACCTGATAGCTGACACGAATACCAGCTAGGTCGACGGGCTGACCTGATAGCTAGCACGAAGTTGAGCCAGGTCGACGGGTCGACTTAATAGCTGACACGAAGTCCAGCTAGGTCGACGGACTAACCTGATAGCCGGCACGAAGACCAGCTAGATCGACGGATAACATGATAGCTGACACGAAGTCCAGGCGGATCGACGGGCTGACCGGACGTTTGGCAGGTAAGTTAAGGTAAGTCGCTGGAGGGGAGTGACTTGGTGAGGACGCGTTCCCCGTTTGAGGGAACAATAGGCGTTAATCCAACTTAGAACAATTTAGGAAATCTAAGTTGATATCGTGACTAGATTCCGGTCTCGATGAGATAGAATCTAATTACTAGTCTTTTATTATATTTTTGTTAACTTTTGTTTTTAAGGATAATATAATTAACTTTTATTTTGCCTCGAACTAATATTTTCTTGCAGGAGAAAGACTTTCTGGAAGATGGTGGTTCGGGCGCCCGGAAGGCAAAACTATATCCTGTCACAACGAGGAGCGTGATGATTGGCTGGACCTACGTCACGATCCGGGCGCCCAGAAGGGATCCGGGCACCCAGAGCATGCCTATAAAAAGAAGGCCTCCACGAAGCATCAAACACAAGAAATAACAACTTCTGCTAACAATAGCTCTGTTGCGCTCTGCTCCTGCGACGCTGCGAAGTCTCTCCGACAGCTTGCGACTCAAGTTTTATTTTCTTATTGTTGTCAATATTTTCCTTACAATAGTTCTTGTACTTACTATTATAATCAATTTTCGAACCATTAGTGATTGTCCAACGAAAGCACTCGACGAGTGCGGGCCTTGGAGTAGGAGTTGACCAAGGCTCTGAACCAAGTAAAATCGGTTTGTGTTAGTATTGTTTTGTGCTTTTTCGCTACGTTCTTAATCTAAAATTTTAAATCGCTATTCACCCCCTCTCCCTCTAGCTAGCTCTATGATCTAACAAGAACAATTAGCATTAAATCTTAATATGGGCATTGATCCTGTCCGAAAGCTGAATCAACGGACGCTGGGCACGTGGCGCTCTCCAAGCGGCTGACGTAGGTCTCCCGACTATCCGCCCGGACCTCCGGTGAACCTGCACAGAAGTCGGGCCGGGAAGGAGTTCCCGGCGACGACCCTCCGACGCTCAAGTCAGGTAAAGCTCAACAAGAAAGTGGCTCCAAGAATCGTAGAATGTTTACCTCCGACGAAGGATGAGGGCCTTTATATAGGGCTCTGGAGAAGCGAGTGCACACATACCGAGGTGTACACGTGTCCTCATCCCATACCCCAGTAAGGGCCTGTCAGTGAGCTTACCTGACCCCATACTGCTACAGTCCAAGCACGTCTTCGATGGGACAGCGGAATCCCCTGTCGTAAGATTTGGAGTATGACCTAAACGTAGAACATGCCCGCTGTCAGAAAAAGATGTCCCTTGTCCTTTTCCCTTTGCTCCCGGCCGGGCGTCCGGCCGGCCGGCCAGCCTCTGCCTCACGTCTGGCCGGACACCTATAGTGGTCTACTTGGGAGATTCTCGGTAATGTGCTTTGTGGAGATTGTTAGCAGTATGCTACCTCTTGTCTTCGGCCGAGCGTGTCCTCCGCTCGACCCTACGATCCTGTACCATGAGCGCCGGGGCCCCGGCCGGGCGTTCGACCCACCCGTCTCCGGTCGGCCACCTGACCCTTTGACTTTCACGTGACGTTGACTCCCCAGAACGGGGGTCCCCTGTTCTTACCGCCGGATCAGGCATGATATGATTAATATTAGGTAGGTTCACTACTATATACTCGTTATAACAACCTATATATTTCATCCACATTTCTTTTAACGTTAATACTCATTATTCATGAGTCCCACAATCCACTTAAAATTATATCATATTAAATAAATATATTTTAAGATATTAAAATTATTATTATTTTTAATAATAACAGTTAACTTACAATTTTTTTGTTTTTAAATTTAATTCAAATTAAATAAAAAATAAATTATAAATGAATAAAATAATACAAAATACAGATCCAAATCATTGGAAAAAATAGATAAAAAATCAAATTATTATTGTTTTAAAAAATAAATAATATTATTATTAAAAAATTTTATTATTATTTATTATTTACTCATTTTATTTAATTTTTAATTTTAAAATTTATATTTTTTCAATAAATAATTTTTTTTTACAAAAAATACAATCACGGGTGATCCAGCCTTGGCCCACCCCATGCAATCTTTAACATGTTCAATACTATGAACATGTTAGTGTGAAGGGGTATTATAACATCTCTTTACATTACATTGGCTTTAATACCAATAGAGATGTTATAACACCCTATTAACGATGCAATGGGGATGCTCAATAGTAAGGAAATAAATAATTTTTTTTTAAATCTCTAAATGCTAATATGATTTAAAAGTTAATGAAAATGAAGAAAAGTAATTTTGACGATTAGGTCTAATTGTTGGGGAAGAGTTTTTTTAATGCGTCATATTGTTTATGATTTTTTTTATTAATAACTATGATTTAATGTTTATTATTATCTAAATTCTTTAATAAAGAGCCCATTTTATTGTTTTCACAATATATTTTTTATTTTAATTTTTCAATTTTGAAATCACAATCCCCTACCACTTTAATTTTTTAATTATAATGAAAAGAAGATCTTCACCATCTCAACTTGGACAAGAAAATCCATATGAGAATTATTATATTCAATTTATCAATAATAAGCTCCAGCAAATTTTGATACCCAAAATACAAGAAGTAATAATGACGATATTTCTAAGATTTAAGATATATAAGCAACTTAAATACATGTAAATTATTTTTTTTATAATTTTTAAAATAATAATCTTAAATTCGATGAACCCTAAATTGAATAGTAAATTGATGATTCTCAACCATAAATCATAATTCTTTTGGATAATTAATATTAAAAGTCAGATCTGTTAAAAAATTATCGAATCGATCCAAACATCTAATCATCGATTTCGAATCGTAATCGCTACTCCAAGCCGAATAGAAGTCCATCCTTTTTCGCGCCAAACAATGGCGCCAAACTCTGTTCCCCGCTGGTTCAAGTCCCGCCTCCTTTAGTCCTTTCCTCTTTTTTTTCTCTCTCTCTATACGCCCCGTTTCGCTCCGATGGAAGATCTATCGTGCATGGCTAGGGTTCCCTCTTCATCTCTTCCACCGTCTTCCTTGTCATAGAGAAATACCGCTTCTCCTAAGGTTAGATCTCCCTTTTATTTCTAGGTCTCACGTGAGTTTCATCTTTTGGTAGGTTTTGAAGTTCCGTTTGATAAAAATAGAGGAAAAAGTTCCTCATTTGTGATCCTTTCGGAGATCAGAGGTTGGTTCTCTCTCGAGTAGAGACCCAGATTTCGTTTTTTTGGGGATCAGAGCTTCGTTTCTCTCTTGAGTATAGATCCAAATTTCGTGTTTTTTTGGGATCAGGGCTTGGTTTCTCTCTTGAGTAGAGATCCAAATTCGCGTTTTTAAGTCTTAGCGCTCGTTGCTGTGATGGTTTGGAAAATGATATGCTGGTTCGTTTCTCAATGTCTGCATTATTCCTATTTGGACTCGGAAATTACTTCTTTTTTTCTGTTTACATATCAAATATATAAAGAATGCCACAATGTTAACTACGTTCGCTCTATCATCTAATATCTTCATAATGAACTACAGGAATAATCTTGGAAAAAACTAAGTGGATCTGGAGCTGAAGAAGAAATCTACCTGTGCTGTATACCTTTTTTCAGGATTTTTAGTTGCAACTTCCTAATATTCACTTGTGTCGGTTGAACGATGAAGGGCTCAACGTCTAGACTTCATGAAGTGCAGCCCACACGGAGATCTGCCAGACTCAAATCCTTGCAACAAGTTTATGAATCAGATGTTAAACTAGTGGATGGATCTTCAGAAATCCAGAAATACGATAACAACGCTGATTCTGGCCTTAGAAAACCGATAAAGACTGAGATGATGGAAACAGAAGACGAAACTTTTTTATGCAAACCACGTGAACAAGTTGAATCTTATACTTCAGGTACCTCTGATGATCAAATTGACATTCCTCTGAAGGTTCTACGTAAAAGGTGTAGAAAGAAGACACAGAATTTCCTAAAAGGTGTCTCTGATGTTAAAGTAAAGCAAGAAGAGCCTGATCTTGAGGAACCTATTATCAACTTAAAGCGAAGGAATTTGAAAGGATCTATTGGCCACAATAAGCGAAGAAAATCTGCATTTATATCTTTAGATCCTTTGGTTTCTACATCTTCATCATGTCAACTAGCAGATACCGAGCAAGGGTGTTTACTTGCAATAAAAGACAACACATCAACCGAAGTCAAAGTTTCAGAGGATACTACACATGTAGACTCAAATTCTACAGGAGGTGATATCTCATTTTTTTTTCTGAAATTCTCCCAATAACCTTTCTTGAGAAAAAACTTTCATTGTCAACCTAGATGATAAATTCTATTCATGGCATTCTGAATTAACTCCTTTTCAAATAATAGAATTCTGTAAAAATGTTTTTTTCCAACTTTCTCTAGCTTTTATCAAGAAAATTTTGGGATACTGCAGGAACCCACTTTTTGGAAGATGGTGCAGCCCTTGTTCTAAAGGGAGATCCCATTTGTGCTGACGTTCATAAAACATTTTGTCATGCTAAAACTGGCATTGTGGAAAGTTCATTGAATTATCAAACTGAAGCTAATCATGTTGTCTCTGCTACCTCAACGATTGGTTTGCTTCAGAAAGACAATCAAATTAGTTCAACTTACCTCTCGATGGATGAATGTGATAAAGCCTCTTCTAACATTCATGTCGACTCTCCTATCTACAATATTGTTATCAAAAATCATGACCTTCCTGAAGAATTTTTTAATAGTCCTCTTGTTAGACCTGATGAAGACGTTTTTGAAGATAAGCAGCTTCCTCCAATGCCTAATAAATCTGAAATATATCAAGCTGATGGAGAATCCAGAGAAGATACTGAACCTGAAAATAGTATGAATATTCATGATATTGGCAAAGAACATATTAGTCTGAAGAGGGACAATAGTTCACTGCCAAACCAGAACAATATTCCATCAGTTTCAGAAGCGATGAGAGTTTCTCCTGATAGTTGCAATGAGGAGGTTGTCTCTACTACGATGGAGACTAATCTTACAAACAGAAGCAAAATTGAGACTCAAAGGACATTTTTACTGGATGAAGTTACTCGTGGGATTGAAGTGGAAGAGAGTAATCATCCTAGTATACCGATATGCTTTCAGGTGAAAGATGTAACTAACACTCGTAACCTACAGTGCAAGGAAGTATATGGGTTGGCAGAAATATTTTTGCAGGGGAATGAAAATTCATGTTGTGAGTTAATTAATGATGCATCAACAAATTCACTTGAATCTGCACCATCCTCCCAGATGTGCTTCAGTGCAATGAGTGAGTCATGTAGTTCTGTTGAAAGCTCAAGCAAGGTGGAATCTTTCTGTAAAGTGGAGAACAATTTGACAGAGCAAGCAGATAAAGGAACCGATTCCTCATCTCGAATCTGTAATTCAACTAATTCAGATGGGTTGGCTGAACCTAATGCACAATCTTCTACAGCGGCTCCTCTGTTTGCTAATGCAAGCAGAATTCCGCAATACACCAATGATACTTCAGTGAAGGATACAGAAAACTTAAATTATGCAGTGGGAGAAAAGTTGGATGCCAATTCAAATCTGCAAACTATGAGTTCAATATCTATTGTGGTTGAAACAAGGAATGAACAACCTAAATGTGATGAAGAGATGTTGGAAGATCATAGTCCAATAAAGCTACTATCATATAGGAAGGTTTGGTTATTTCTTTTTGCACTTGTATTTTGCTCATAATGTATATCTAAGGTCACATTTTATCATTTGCTGTGTAGCAGACAATTTCTCCCACCTCTCAGGAAAAGCTTTGTCAGGCGTTGAGTGATATTGGATTGCAAGATGACAGTCAATTAACTGGTAGGCATAATTTTTGTGTATATTTAAGTTTATTTCCTTTTCTCAATTTTGCTGACCACTATCCATTTTGATTAAAGATTCCCCTGAAAAAAGGAAGAGTCTGTTATTAGACAAATTGCTCAATGTAAAGAAACCCTCATGCATTCCAAGTAAGAAGGAATCTGAATTGCTTATGCACCATGAGCATGCGAATAAGAAGCCTTGGGATCATTCAAATGACACTCCAGTTGGGAAAACAACTCTCAAGTTCCAGGAAATTTCTGGAAAGATGCCTTCAACAACTGACATGGATATGGAGAAAATCATTGAATTTTCAGAGCGGCAGATGCACGACATAGAAAGAATTGCTACACAGCTCTTGAAGAAATTGAATACCATGAAGACCATTGCAGAAACAACTGTCACTTCACAAGCACAATCTTTCCTAAATGCATCATTTGCTACTGAGGAGGTACAATCAATTCAGCTGCATTCCATTTATACGATTCAATCTGTTTTTACAGTTTTCACATCATTTATGCCACTGGAGCATGTTTGATAATTATCAAGTAAAGGGAAGGCAAGCGAACTGCATGATAAGATACTTGGATAGTAAAGGAGAGGGGAGAGGATAAAATTCCATATATGTGGAGGAAATGGAAGAGTTCAAACATAAATTGGAGAAAGAAAAAGGAGGGATAAGAAATAAGCTTCCTAACAAAGGAAACATAACACGACCGAACCATCACAATCCAAACCAAGCCTAACTTAAAAAGGAGGTGGTCTAGATGCTTAGATTTGTCTCACTGGAATTTTCCCCATCTCAACTTATTATGGTCAACTCTTCTTTTCCTGCCATTATTTCTTGAAGTGGAATTATTTTAGGTTGTAAATGAAGAGCTTGAACTCTGTGTTGAAACATCCAGACTATTTTCAACTTTTTGAAGTACTTCACTTTTATTCACTTATGATCATTGCTATCCTTTCATTCTTTCATGAGATGCTTGTACTTTATGATTGAGCTTTACCATTGACAGATAAAGGCAGCTACTGAAGATGCTTCTGAACTTGAAAAGACCACTAAGAAATGGTTGTCTATAATGAAAAAGGACTGCATTCGTTTCTGTAAAATAATAGTAAGTTTTTTACTTTTCTTATTTCCATAACAACAATCCAAAAGTACCTCAAACATGAGATTTGCTGCCATTTTATGTTAACTGCAGAGGTCAACAGACAACAAATCAACTTTTCCATCCAACGGTACTCAAAAGAAGAGGAGAATAACATTTGCCGACGAAGTTGGTGGCAAGCTATGCCATGTCAAAGTTTTCGAGCAGCAGCCACCACCCTCATTCACCTTACCCGAGCAGGCTGATTAGTAGCAAACTGAAAGCCCCCAAAGGCAATAAACTGCCATACCTCAGAAGAACAACCATTCAATCCATGCCGAGGTTCATGCATGATGCTGGTCTATGGGAGGTTCATGCATGATGCTGGTCTATAGGACTGCAACAGTGGCTCTTCTACCCTGATCCTCGTATAGACTACCAATACTTGACAATTCTCCTCCGGAATTGTCTTAGATGCCAAAGGAACTTTGTGAAAGTAACTTGTGCTTCGCAGAAATTGATACTATGCCTGATGAGGGCAATTTTGAAATGAGCTGGTCCTCTTGTTGACTTTCACATTGTTACACATGATTTGATAAGATGTTTGCAATTACATATATTGAGTGATTTTTTCACATTGTTGATGGTCTTTCCTACTCTACACTACACTAATAACATAAAAAGGGTCTAAGAAATAAGTTAATAATTGTTTAATTAAGTCAAAAAGGATTATTTCACAACTATACCTTTTCATTTGTTAAGAATTTAATTTAATTTAAAATTATCTAAAGTTATTTATAATGGTAAAATTAGTTGTGTATGATTTTTTAATAGCAAATTTGAGTAGAATGGAGGATAAAATTGTGTATAATAAATTTAATATGGTTTGATTCTTTGTATGTATTGAGTTATCTTTTTTAACTAGTATAACCCTCTAGGGAAATGATTCGGCGCTTTCCAATTTACATAATGGTCACCTTAGAATTAATTGACATAAGTTATTGATGCGGTGATAAGGAGGGGTCCACCTTGGGAGAGGTCTTCGTCACAATGGAGGTCAAAGTCAAGGCAGTCAACACCCTCTTGTTAGAGTGTATACTAAAAGTCTAACTTTTTGTAAACATTTATTTTGAAATAAAGAATTACATTGGTCAAATGTCTATATTTGTATGCTAAGTGTAGTTGTTCAATTAATTTATATTGTAGATAACATGGTATGTGGTGTCACATACAGAAGATCATGTTATCAATTCCTTATAAATTATAAATAGTAGCTCACGACCAAGATGGAAAGGAACAAACCATTGCAATAGTCGTAGTGTAATTTAGTATTAATTTATCTTAACTATAAAATTATACTAGTACACTCTGAGTGTATTGAGCAGGACTATTTAAGGTAAGTTCTTTTTATACTAACTGAATAAAAGAACAAGACTTTTGTTATTATGGAAGTGTGTGATCTTAATCCTGATATAATAACAAGTACATATATCTAGTATTTATTTTTTTTGACTAATCATTGAGTGAGATTTAGTTCGATAAATCAAGAGGCCCGATAAGTTGGGAAATGATATTATTTATAGTGTGTGTTGTTGATTATAGAAGGAAACTGTGTCCTAATAATCTAAGTTGATAATGTCCCCAAGAGAAGTTCATAAGGATTGTCATGTAAACCCTGCAGGTGGACTTAGTCCGACATGACAATAAGGTTGAGTGGTACTACTCTTGGAGTTAGATATTAATTAAGTGAGTTGTCAGTAACTCATTTAATTAGTGGACATTCGATATCTTAAACACAGGGAGATTAACACACTCATGATAAGAAGGAGCCCATATAGTAATATGGGATTTGTACGGTAGTTCAATAATAACTCTTTAGTGGAATGAGATATTATTGATGAACTCGAGTTGGGTGTTCGGGGTGAACACGGGAAACTCAAGTTCATCGGGAGACCGAAATCAATTCCTCCTCTTGGTCCCTATCGTAACCTCTTATTTATAAAGTGTTATACCCACCCATACCCACCTTAAGATGGCTGGCCAAGCCTGGCTTGGAGCCCAAGCTAGGACCGACCAAATCAAGGTGAGATGGTGGTCGACCCTAGCTTGAACCCAAGCTTGGTGTGGCCGCCAAAATAAATTAAAAAGGATTTTATTTTTTTTTAAAATCTTTCTTATGTGGAAGCCATGATTTTAAAAGAGAGTTTAAAATTTAAATCTTTCCTTTTATAGTTTTCTACAAAAGATTAAGAGAAATGTTTGATATCTTTCCTTATTTGTAGTTAAAAGGAAGATTTTAATTTTTGATAAAACTTTCCTTTTTAACCATCCTCATGATTTTAAAAGAGAGTTTTAAAATTTTAAATATTTCCTTTTATAGTTTCTACAAAATATTAAGAAAAGATTTGATATCTTTCCTTATTTGTAGATTGAAAAGAAGATTTTAATTTTAGAGAAAACTTTCCTTTTTGTAAATCAACCACATGTTTTAATAGAGAGATTTTAATTTATAAAAGTTTCCTTTTATGACCAACCATGAAGGGAATTTTTTAAAGAGAAATTTTTATTTTAAAAATTTCCGGAAACAAATTAGGAAGTTTTAATTTTGTGTTTAAAACTTTCCTTGATTGGAGGGATTAAGGTGGCCGACCATGTGTAGTTTAAAAGGGAAATTTTTATTAAACTTTCCTTTCATTGGCAAAGAGAAAAAGGAAGTTTTAATAAAACTTTCCTTATTTGCCAAGACCAAGGAATATAAAAGAGAGGGTAGAGATGCCTCACCTCATAACACATAATCTAGTATTCCCCTCTTCTATTCCTTGGTGGTGTGGCCAGCCCTCTCATCCTTCATTTTCTCCTATTCTTCTTCCTTGGTGGCCGGTGGCATCTCATCTCAAGGAGCTTGGTGGTGACCGGATCTTGTTAGAGGAAGAAGGAGAGATAGGAGACTTTGTTTCTAGCATCCCTTGGAGCTTGGTGGTGGTGGTCGAACCTCATCTTCTCTTGGAGTTCTTGTGGTGGATGAAACTTGTTTGGAGAAGAAGGAAGCTTGGGTGGATTCTCGTCTCGGTAGATCGTCGGCCACACGGCGTCTGAGATAAGAAGAGGAATACGACAAAAGATCGTGAGGTCTATAAGCTATAAAAGGTATAACTAGTTATTAGTTTCCACATCATAACTAGTTCATCCTTTTATTTAGATCTTGAAATACCAAACACAAGAGACTAATAAATCTAGGTAATCGAATTTATGTTTTCGATTTTGTGTTTCTTTTATTTTTCGAATTTGTGATTCAATTGTTCTTTTTGGTTAAACCTAGGGTTACTATAAGGAAATTAAATATTAAATTTTGTTGAAAGGGTTTGTCTAGGAAGTGGTGGATGCTCCCATACCCAAGAAGACCTAGTGCCTCGCCATGTTTAACCTGGAAGTCAATCTCTGAAATTAATATTTAATTGAATTTGTAACATGGGTAGATTTGGATCAATAATGTTAAGCATCGTTTGCGATCCAAGTCCAAACCACTAAGAACAGATAAGTTGAATTTGGAATCAATAATGTTAAGTTCCGTTTGCGATTCCAAATTTAATTTCTAAAGAACACAATAGGTTGTTAGGAATGGTTCAGGACTTGTATAAATTTTTTGTACAGGGGAACTGTTGGAGTGTATACTGAAGGTCTAAGCTTTGTAAACATTCATTATCAATAGAGAATCACATTTGGTCAAATGGTCTACATTTGTTTGTAGTTGTTCATTTAATTTATATTGTAGATAACATAGTATGTGGTGTCACATACAGAAGATGATGTTATCAGTACCTTATAAATTATAAACAGTAGCTTACGACCAGAATGGAAAGGAACAAACCATTAGAAGGTCGTAGTGTAATTAGGTATTAGTTTATCTTGACTATATAATTACACTAGTACACTCAGAGTGTATTGAATATGACCATTTGAGGTCGTTCCTTTTATACTGACTTTATAAAGGAACAAAGACCTCAGTTATTATGGAAGTGTGTGCTCTTAATCCTAATATAATAACAAGCACATATATTTGATATTTATTTCTTTAATTTATCAATGGGTGAGATTTAGTTCGATGAATCAATAAACCCGATAAGTTGGGAAATGGTATCACTTATAGTGTGTGTTGTTGATTATAGAAGGAAACTGTGTCCTAGAGATACTAGGTTGATAATGTCCTCAAGAGGAGCTCATAAGGATTGTCATGTTAAACCCTGCAGGTGGACTTAGTCCGACATGACAATAAGGTTGAGTGGTACTACTCTTGGATTTAGATATTAATTAAATGAGTTGTCAGTAACTCACTTAATTAGTGGACATTCAATATCTTAAACACAGGGAGACTAACACACTCATAATAAGAAGGAGCCCAAAAATGTAATTTGAGATTGGTGCGGTAGTTCAATGATAGTTCTCTAGTGGAATGAATTATCATTGATAAAATTAAGTTGTGTGTTCGGGGCGAACACGGGATGCTTAATTTTATCGGGAGACCAAAACCAATTCCTCCTCTCGGTCCCTATCGTAGTCTCTTATTTGTAGAATTCTATACCCACCTATACCCACCTTATATACCCACCCAATAGGGGTCGGCCAAAGCTAGCTTGGGAACAAGCTAGGGTCGGCCTAGGTATGAATTTGGGTGGCCGGCCCTAGCTTGAACCCAAGCTAGTGGGGGCCGGCCAAATTAAATTAAAAAAGAAATTTAATTTTAATTTTTATTATTATGTGGAAGATATAATTTAAAGAGAATTAAAAATAAAATATCTCTCTTGTAAAAGATCTACAAAAGATTAAAGAAAGAGATTAGATCTCTTTCCTTATTTGTAGATTGGTGAAATGTTTTATTTTCTTTTAAAATTATTCACATGTTGATAAAATTAAAATTATAGAAATTTCCTTTTATCAACCATGAAGAGTTTTTTAAAGAGAAATTTTATTTTTTAAAATTTCCGGAAACAAATTAGGAAGTTTTAATTGTTGATTAAAACTTGTCCAATTTGCTCTCCAATGATGTGGCCGGCCATTGAAGTTTGATTTGGAAAATTTATTTTATTTTTCTAAATTAAATCATGTCAAGGAAATTGAGGAAATTTTATTGTAATTAAATTTCCTAATTTGCCTAGGCCAAGGAATATAAAAGAAGGGGTGAGGGTGCCTTCATGAGATACAACCTCTATTGTTTTCTCTCCCTCTTTTCCTTGGTGTTGTGGCCGGCCATTATCTCTTCTCTTTTTCCTCTTTGTGGTGGCCGAAACTCTCTATTGCTTGGAGCTCTTGTGGAGGCCGGATACTACTTGGAGAAGAAGAAGAAGAAGGAGAGGAAGCTTGCATCTCTTAGAGCTTGGTTGGTGTTTTTCTTCTTCCTTGGTGGAGCTTTCTTGTTTTGGCCGAACCTAGCTAGGAGGAGAAGAAGGTGCTTGGTGGTTTCTCATCTCGGAAGATCGTTGCCCACACAACGTCCGAGGTTAGAAGAGGAATACGGTAGAAGATCAAGAGGTTTTTCTACAAGGTATAACTAGTAATTATTCTTTCCGCATCATGCTAGTTATTTATGGAAATAATACCAAATACAAGAGGCTTACGTTCTAGAATTTCGAATATGTTTTTCGAAGTTGTGTTCTTTTGTTTTTTCTTTTCCTTGTGATTTGATTGTTATCTTTGGTTAACCTAAAGTTATTTTAGGAAATTAAATATTATCTTTCTATAAAAGGTTTTGTCTAGTCGGTGGTGGTTGCTCCCATATCCAAGAAGGCCATGTGCCTCGCCACGTCAGTACTGGGAACCAATTATGGAAATTAATATTTAATGGAATTAATAACTTAAGGAGACTTGGGTCGAACGTGTTAAGTTCCGCAGGAGATCCAAGTCAAAACCTAAAAGAAAAAATAGATTAAGTTTTGGATCAAACGTGTTAAGTTCCGCAGGCGATCCAAAATTTAATTTAAAAGAACACATGGTAGTTAGGAAAAGGTTCAGACCTTTGTACAAAATTTTTGTACAGTGGAACCTATAGGTTTTCCGAGTAGCAACCAACAATTGGTATCAGAGCTAGGGTTTTGCCTCTGTGTATTTGGTATTTAGTTTAATTATGCACATGTCATACATAATTTAGGCAGGATAATAGTAGGATGTGCTAACTTTGTGGATGCAGGATCCAACTATTATGGCTTTTAGTTATTATGTGTGTGATTGGACCCTTGGACATGTCAAGGGCATTTATCTGTGTGTGCATGATTGTATTAAAATACAGCAGGAGCTGTATTTAGTTTTATTAGGATTTTATTTTTGATCTAGATACATGTACATTCCTTTTATGGAATATAGGATCAAAATGTAAAATTCTATTTATGTCGCGGATCGAATCTTGCAAAGCGTGGAACCTTCTAAGGACCAGAGGCGCAGCGGAACAAGGAGCAAGATGGATGCGACAGCTAGACCCGGTGGCGGTGGCCAAATATGGCAGCAGCTTGGGATGACAACACACGGAGGACAACTAGAGATAAAAGCCATAATAGTTGAAAATTAGTTTCTCTATTGCTTTTATATTATGCTGTGTGTGCATGTTAGTTTACAAGTAAAGTAGGCTAGCATAGTTAAAATTCCTCATTTATAAATAACTAAGTGGGAGGGGGATTTTTAAATAAATCCCATGGTCTCATTACTGGTTTGTAAGTGATGCAAACAAGCTTGCGCGTTGGCTCTGAGTGCCTTCCTCCATAACGGATGAGCTTGTTTGCGGATCACTAGAACAGACTTCCATTTTTGGATGACTATAGGAAGTTAATTAAGAGCGTGTGATCTTCCCCAACGGAAGGGGCATAATCTTATTAATGGACTTAGTGTCAAGTAATGGTATATACTTAGACACATCTAATAGTATCCTCCCCAACGGAGTCACTGCTATTATTTGTGTGACCAAAAGATACCAACTATTAATTTTATTTGTCAAAAATTTAGGTTGACAAGATAATAAAATTAATGGGATAAAACCCTCCTTTTACAAATGTTGAATTTGTATACGTCCACACTAACGTGGCATACAAAATTCACGGTGTTTTAAGGTGTTGGTTAATTTAAAATAGTATTGTTTGAGGAATCAATATTATTCTAAATTTAGAGTTCTGACCAAAAGTTATTTGTGATTCTTAGGATGACTTTCAACCCACTGTCCATCATACTTCAACAAAATAGACTTACTGGACCTAATTACATAGATTGGAAAAGGAACCTGGACATTGTTCTGACTGCTGAAAGCTATAAATTTGTACTGACTGAACCTTGTCCTGATGCACCCACTGGTGAATCTACCCAAGAGGAGATTGAATATCATAAGAGATGGGTAAAGGCAGATGAGATGGCGCGGTGTTACATTTTGGCTTCAATGTCAAATGTATTGCAACATCGAGATCAAGATTCAACATATTATGATATTATGAACAATCTCAAGGAGCTCTTTGGTCATCGGGATAGGGCTTCTAGACAAGAAGCTATGAGAAAGATAATGACGGCCACCATGCAAGAGGGTACTCTGAAGGGATCATATCCTAAAGATGATGGCTTATCCGAACGAGATACAGATCCTTGGAGGAGAAATTGATGGGAAACCCAGATCGATATGATCCTCCAAACGCTACCTAGAAGTTTTGAGCAGTTCCTTTGAACTATAATATGAATAAAAGGATTTATTCATTAGGGAACTACTGATGGAACTTGCAGAAGGATTATTTCGTCACAATTCTCAAATTCACTTTCTTGAAAATGGTTCTACTTCTAAACCGAAAGGAAAGAAGAAGAAACAAGTTGGCTCAAGAAAGAAAGTGAATAAATCTCAGAGTACGGGATTTAAAGCTGGAGTGAAGAAGCCGAAGGGCAAGTGCTTCATCTGCAAGCAGGCAGGACATTGGAAGGCGGACTGTCCTCATAGGAACCAAAACAAAGGTATATCTCATACTCTGGTTGTTGAAACATGTTTAGCGGTGTTATCTACCAGAACCTGGTGTAGATACGGGAGCCACTGATCATGTCTGCAATTCCTTGCAGGGGTTCTAGGAAACCCGACGACTATCTGAAGGAGAAATTACCGTCTACATGGGCAATGCTACTAAGGTGGCAGCTGTTGCAGTGGGAGACGTCTACTTATCTTTTAGTAGAAATAGAAATTTGATTTTAAGAAATTGTCTTTATGTACCCAGTTTTAGAAAGAATTTAATTTCAGTTTCTAAACTGTTTTTAGATGGATATTCAGTTTCTTTCAGTAACGATGTAGTTATTAAAAGAAATAAAGTGATTATATGTTCTGGTGCATTAGTTGGCAATTTGTATACTTTAAATCCAATTTCTTCCACAAAGCAAAACATGGAAATTTATAACTCATCTTCTAACTCTAATAAGAGAAAAGAACCTTCGGAAATGAACCAAGCATATCTTTGGCATCTAAGGCTTGGTCATATTAACTTAAGTAGGATTCAGAGGCTTATAGCCGATGGACTTTTGAGTTCATTTGAGTTGGAAAATTTTCCAACTTGTGAATCTTGCTTGGAAGGTAAAATGACCAAGAGGCCGTTCAAGGCCAAGGGGTATAGAGCCAAAGAAGTGTTAGAGTTGGTTCACTCTGATTTGTGTGGTCCTATGTCTGTCCAGGCAAGAGGAGGTTTTGAATATTTTGTCTCTTTCATAGACGATTATTCAAGATATGGATACATTTACCTAATGCGCCGCAAGTCCGAGTGCTTTGATAAGTTCAAAGAATACAAGGCTGATGTGGAGAAACGACTAGGTAAAAGTATCAAGACACTACGGTCAGATCGTGGTGGCGAATACCTCTTAGGAGAGTTTAGGAATTACTTATCAGAGGCCAGGATTCAATCCCAATTGTCTGCACCTGGAACACCCCAACAGAATGGTGTAGCAGAACGAAGGAATATGACTCTTATGGAGATGGTTAGATCAATGATGAGTTATTCAAAATTACCAAATTCATTTTGGGGATATGCTCTGGAAACAGCAGTATACGTTCTGAACTTAGTACCTTTTAAATCAGTTTCTTCTACTCCCATAGAATTGTGGAATGGGCGAAAGCCCAGTCTAAGACATATTCGGATTTGGGGTAGTCCAGCACATGTGCTGAAACCAGATGCTGATAAGTTAGAATCCCGTACAGAAGTTCGCGTGTTTGTAGGATATTCCAAAGGAACGAAAGGTGGTTTATTTTATAGTCCTAAAGACCAGAAGGTCATTGTTAGCACCAATGCCCAGTTTTTAGAAGAAGACTATATAATGGATCACAAGCCCAGTAGCAAAGTTGTTTTAGAAGAACTTAGAGAGGACATGTCTACTTCAGCACGAACAAGATGAAGTACCACAAGAGACGCAACACGTGTCACACATGATACACAACCACGGACGGTGCCTCGTCGTAATGGGAGGGTTGTAAGGCACTGAAAGATTCATGTTTTTGGGAGAGTCTTGGACTTGATCCCTAGTAAACATGAACCCGATCATATGAGAAAGCACTCCAAGATATAGATGCAGCATCTTGGCAAAAGGCAATGAATTCTGAAATAGAGTCTATGTACTCTAATAAAGTCTGGGAGCTTGTAGAACCACCTGATGGTGTAAAAGCCGTTGGATGCAAGTGGATCTACAAAAGGAAAAGAGGGACAGACGGGAAGGTAGAAACCTTCAAAGCTAGGCTTGTTGCGAAAGGGTATACTCAGAAAGAGGGAATCGATTATGAGGAGACCTTTTCACCGGTAGCCATGCTCAAGTCTATCCGAATACTCTTATCCATTGCTGCTCATATGGATTATGAGATTTGGCAAATGGATGTCAAGACGGCTTTCCTTAATGGAAGTCTTGAAGAGAACATTCATATGAAGCAACCAGAAGGGTTCATTGAAAAAGGCAAAGAGCATCTAGTGTGCAAGCTCAATCGGTCCATTTATGGACTGAAGCAAGCTTCAAGGTCTTGGAACATCCGGTTTAATGAAGTAATCCAGTCATATGGATTTATTCAGTGTCCGGATGAGTCTTGTGTATACAAGAAGTGTAACGGAAACGTGGTGGTATTTCTTGTACTATACGTAGATGATATTTTGTTAATTGGCAACAATGTCAAGGTATTATCAGACGTAAGGGTATGGTTGTCCAAACAATTTGATATGAAGGACTTAGGAGAGTGTGCACACATTCTTGGGATCAAAGTGATAAGGGATCGCAAGAAAAGAATGTTGTGTCTGTCCCAAGCTTCATATATAGATACAATCCTTGCTCGTTTTAGCATGCAGGATTCCAAGAAAGGTTTCTTACCTTTTAGACATGGAGTAGCTCTGTCTAAAGAGATGTCTCCAAAGACGTCGAAAGAGATAGAAGACATGAAAGCAGTTCCTTATGCTTCGGCTGTAGGAAGCCTAATGTATGCAATGCTATGTACGAGACCTGATATCTGTTTTGCCGTGGGCATGGTCAGCAGATATCAGAGTAACCCTGGACAAGGACATTGGACTGCGGTAAAGCATATATTAAAGTACCTGAGAAGGACTAGAGATTATATGCTAGTTTACCAAGCAGACGATCTGCTCCCTGTGGGTTACACAGATTCAGATTTCCAATCAGATAGGGATAATAGTAAGTCTACATCAGGCTATGTGTTTACTTTAGGAGGTGGAGCCATTTCATGGAGGAGTGTTAAGCAGAAATGCGTTTCGGACTCAACCATGGAAGCTGAGTATGTAGCAGCCTCTGAGGCAGCTAAAGAAGCAGTATGGCTCAGGAACTTTCTAATGGATTTAGATGTGATTCCTGGTTTGCCCAAAATCATCACAATTTATTGTGATAATAGCGGTGCAGTTGCAAACTCGAAGGAACCACGAGCTCATAAGGCAAGTAAACATATAGAGCGCAAGTACCACCTGATACGAGATATTGTGAAGCGAGGATAAGTTGTCATCGCCAAGATTGCATCAGCAGATAACCTGGCAGATCCTTTCACTAAGGCCCTTCCGGCGAAAGCTTTTGATCGGCATGTGGAGGGAATGGGAATCAGATGTATGGTAGAAGATATGACAGCTTAGTCATTAGTATAAGTGGGAGATTGTTGGAGTGTATACTGAAGGTCTAAGCTTTGTAAACATTCATTATCAATAGAGAATCACATTTGGTCAAATGGTCTACATTTGTTTGTAGTTGTTCATTTAATTTATATTGTAGATAACATAGTATGTGGTGTCACATACAGAAGATGATGTTATCAGTACCTTATAAATTATAAACAGTAGCTTACGACCAGAATGGAAAGGAACAAACCATTAGAAGGTCGTAGTGTAATTAGGTATTAGTTTATCTTGATTATATAATTACACTAGTACACTCAGAGTGTATTGAGTAGGACCATTTGAGGTTGTTCCTTTTATACTGACTTTATAAAGGAACAAAGACCTCAGTTATTATGGAAGTGTGTGCTCTTAATCCTAATATAATAACAAGCACATATATTTGATATTTATTTCTTTAATTTATCAATGGGTGAGATTTAGTTCGATGAATCAATAAACCCGAGAAGTTGGGAAATGGTATCACTTATAGTGTGTGTTGTTGATTATAGAAGGAAACTGTGTCCTAGAGATACTAGGTTGATAATGTCCTCAAGAGGAGCTCATAAGGATTGTCATGTTAAACCCTGCAGGTGGACTTAGTCCGACATGACAATAAGGTTAAGGATTGTCATGTTAAATTAAATGGAGTTAGTCTGACATCACAATAATTGAGTGATATAGGAGACTAACACACTCATAATAAGAAGGAGCCCAAAAATGTAATTTGGGATTGGTGCGGTAGTTCAATGATAGTTCTCTAGTGGAATGAATTATCATTGATAAAATTAAGTTGTGTGTTCGGGGCGAACACGGGATGCTTAATTTTATCGGGAGACCAAAACCAATTCCTCCTCTCGGTCCCTATCGTAGCCTCTTATTTGTAGAGTTCTATACCCACCTATACCCACCTTATATACCCACCCAATAGGGGCCGACCAAAGCTAGCTTGGGAACAAGCTAGGGCCGGCCTAGGTATGAATTTGGGTGGCCGGCCCTAGCTTGAACCCAAGCTAGTGGGGGCCGGCCAAATTAAATTAAAAAAAAAATTTAATTTTAATTTTTATTATTATGTGGAAGATATAATTTAAAGAGAATTAAAAATAAAATATCTCTCTTGTAAAAGATCTACAAAAGATTAAAGAAAGAGATTAGATCTCTTTCCTTATTTGTAGATTGGTGAGATGTTTTATTTTCTTTTAAAATTATTCACATGTTGATAAAATTAAAATTATAGAAATTTCCTTTTATCAACCATGAAGAGTTTTTTAAAGAGAAATTTTATTTTTTAAAATTTCCGGAAACAAATTAGGAAGTTTTAATTGTTGATTAAAACTTGTCCAATTTGCTCTCCAATGATGTGGCCGGCCATTGAAGTTTGATTTGGAAAATTTATTTTATTTTTATAAATTAAATCATGTCAAGGAAATTGAGGAAATTTTATTGTAATTAAATTTCCTAATTTGCCTAGGCCAAGGAATATAAAAGAAGGGGTGAGGGTGCCTTCATGAGATACAACCTCTATTGTTTTCTCTCCCTCTTTTCCTTGGTGTTGTGGCCGGCCATTATCTCTTCTCTTCTTCCTCTTTGTGGTGGCCGAAACTCTCTATTGCTTGGAGCTCTTGTGGAGGTCGGATACTACTTGGAGAAGAAGAAGAAGAAGGAGAGGAAGCTTGCATCTCTTAGAGCTTGGTTGGTGTTTTTCTTCTTCCTTGGTGGAGCTTTCTTGTTTTGGCCGAACCTAGCTAGGAGGAGAAGAAGGTGCTTGGTGGTTTCTCATCTCGGAAGATCGTTGCCCACACAACGTCCGAGGTTAGAAGAGGAATACGGTAGAAGATCAAGAGGTTTTTCTACAAGGTATAACTAGTAATTATTCTTTCCGCATCATGCTAGTTATTTATGGAAATAATACCAAATACAAGAGGCTTACGTTCTAGAATTTCGAATATGTTTTTCGAAGTTGTGTTCTTTTGTTTTTTCTTTTCCTTGTGATTTGATTGTTTTCTTTGGTTAACCTAAAGTTATTTTAGGAAATTAAATATTATCTTTCTATAAAAGGTTTTGTCTAGTCGGTGGTGGTTGCTCCCATATCCAAGAAGGCCATGTGCCTCGCCACGTCAGTACTGGGAACCAATTATGGAAATTAATATTTAATGGAATTAATAACTTAAGGAGACTTGGGTCGAACGTGTTAAGTTCCGCAGGAGATCCAAGTCAAAACCTAAAAGAACAAATAGATTAAGTTTTGGATCAAACGTGTTAAGTTCCGCAGGCGATCCAAAATTTAATTTAAAAGAACACATGGTAGCTAGGAAAAGGTTCAGACCTTTGTACAAAATTTTTGTACAGTGGAACCTATAGGTTTTCCGAGTAGCAACCAACAGGAACTGGTACGATATTTCCAGTAGCATCCAACACCCCTATCACAGGCCGAGCGGGCGAATGGTTCGCCTGACCGAGATATGAGAGGCCCGATCCAATATCATCACTAGCTCGACCACCAGCTGCGCTAAGACACTTAAGACAGGAATGAACGCCAAGTGCTTACAGAAGCAAGCCGAGCGACTACCCCGCTCGGCCTTACATCAATACTCAAATCAACAGAGTTGAGTCATAGCTGAGCAGACCACGCATGAACAATGATAATATAGCCGAACGACTATCCCGCTCGGCCAAGGTGCGTGCATGGCAACTAGACAGTGGAAGTATCGGCTGAGCGGTTACCCCACTCGGCCAAGTAGTAGATTCATCAGTCAGACAACGGAGATTCAAGCCGAGCGACCATCCCGCTCAACCCAGCAACGAACGACATTGAGGCAGGGAACTCTCAGCCGAGCGGCCATCCTGTTCGGCTGAACAATAGACACCATAGGATATCCTTCAACATCCTTTTGGGAGTTAGTGTCGTCGACGGGCGGCATGACCAGGCAGAAGATCGTATGGCAGAAGCTTCCACTGTCATTTCAGAGATATGCTCGGCCCATTAAGGTACTATGTCAGGAACACTTTACTGACATGTCTCTTCAGGGAAAGCTTAGGATTGCGTGCCTGCTTTAAGAAGCGTGCACACACGCTACAGGAGCCCTATATAAAGGGGGGTCAAGGCATCGACGAAGGTATGCTTTTCTCGCGATCTCTACAGTTGCGCTACAGTTTTCATTGCTTCTTGCTTTGCTAGAGACTAACTTGAGCGTCGGAGGGTCATCGTCGGGGATCCCTTCCCTGGCTCGGCACTGACACTACTTGTGTTGCAGGTAGGAGCAAAGTCCCGCGGAGGTCAGCAGGAGCGGCCCAGCATCCACCTCCTTGACTTTCGGATAGGATCATATTTGGCGCCGTCTGTGGGAACGTCACCTAAATCCAAGCCGAGGAAATGGAAGACGTTGGATGGCTAACCATCGTGACGCTCACACAAGAGGAGTTGGAGATGCTTGTGCAAGCACGAGCAGCAAAAATGATGGAGCAGCAACAACAACAAGCGATCGTCGATCGACTAGCATCGCAACCGGCAACCTCGGCGGCCGATTGACGAGCGGGGCAAGAAGACCGAGCGGAGCAACTCTCCGTATGGGGGCAGAATCGCAGGCCAACCGACACCTAAGGGGAGGCGCCGCCCGCACCAATCCCTTTCCATTGGGCCCTGTTTGAAACCCCCTCGGAGATAGCTCAAGCGCATCAGGAGTGGGGGTTAACATCTGACGAGGCACCCGTGCGGGACGCAAGGAAAGGAAAAGCGCCCCAGAGCGTCGCATCCCCCGAATGGATCAACAGATAGTTCTCAGAGGAAATCTTATAAGACCCTCTGCCTCGACACTATACCTCGTTGGTGATCAGGACATACAACGGGACGACCGACCCAGATGATCATCTGGATCGGTTCGACAATGAGGCTACGCTGCACCAGTACACGGACGGAGTAAAGTGTAGAGTCTTTCTCACGACTCTCTCCAGATTGTCGCAGCGGTGGTTCAAAAGGTTGTCGGATGGCTCGATACGAAGTTTCAAAGATTTCCAAGTCGCCTTCCAGCACCTCTTCACCAGCAGCCGATGTTATCAGAAGACAAATGCCAGCCTTTTCACCCTAAAACAAGGGCTCAAGGAAGCGCTCCGAGCGTACATCCAGCGCTTCAACTAGGTGGCCATGGATATCCCCTCGGTCTCGTCCAAAACCATGATAAATGCCTTCACCCAGGGGCTCGCCGAATGGGACTTCTTCCGATCACTTGTTAGGAAGCTGTCCCGGGACTTCGACCACATGCTGAAAAAGGCCAATGAGTACATCAATATGGAAGAAGCTCAGGTGGCTAGAAGAAAGGAGGCGTCGATTGAGCATTCAGCGCCAACCGAGTGTCGACCAGCTAGCAGCCATCTGCCGCCAAAGGGGCCAAGAGCTGAGGGAGCACGACCACATCAAGAGGCTCGGGAGCACGCCGTACAGCATGTGGCATTCGACCGACACAAGACGTCAAAGGGCAAGGTATGAACACTTATGTTTTGTTCGTTCCACCAATCGACGACGCACAACACATGAGACTGCTGAGGACTGGCGTCGATTGTTAGCCGATCGACCCCTAGGGGGTATCGTCGTCACTCTCCATCTCCCGATCGATGGGACCGTCGCTGTTCAACCGAGCGGCGAGAAGAGAGAAGGAAGACCGAGGCCACCACCATCAGCGAAGGGAGGAAACTGATCCCTCCAGAATCCTGTCCGAGCGGAATAGGCCCTCCGCTCAGGAAGAGGAGAACCGAAATAATGCCTCCCGAGGTGAGATATGCATGATTGCCAGGGGCCGATCGACGAAGATTCCAACCGGGCCCGGAAATCATAAGCTCGGCGGTTGGAGATCCACGCCGTCGGGTGCAGCAAGGAGAAGACGTAAGGACCTCAGATCAACTTCGGCCCGAACGATCTGGAAGGGGTCGAGATCCCTCACGACGATGCTTTGATCATCCGAGCGGTGATCGCCAACTACACCATCCATCAGACCTTCATCAACACGGGGAGTTCGATAAATATCATTTTCAAGAAGACATTTGATCAGTTGCAGATTGATCGCAATGAGCTACTACCCATGGCGACCCCGCTCTACGGGTTCATGGGCAATGAGGTCTTGCCGATCGGCCAGGCAAGATTAGCCATCTCGCTGGGGGAAGAGTCATTGAGGAGGACCCGGACCACCAACTTCATAGTTGTGGACGGACCCTCGGCCTACAATGTCATTTTGGGCCGACTGACCCTCAACGAATTCCGGACGGTAGTTTCCACATACTGCCAGAAGATAAAATTCCCAGTATATGACCAGGTGGGCGAGGTCAAGGGCGACCAACTGGCCGCTCAGTGATGCTACGTGGAGATAGTCAGAGTCGAGGTCAAAGCAGCACGGAAAGCTCCACGGCTAGAGGTAAATGCTATTATCGAAAAACCTCCTACCTTGATATATAAAGAAAAGGAGGAGGTGCAAATTTACCCGAGCCGGTCGGAAGCCACGACTTTTGTGGCTACCGACCTGGAGGGGAAGCAAAAGGCGGAATTGATCCTCTGCGTTAAGAGAAATTATGATGTGTTCGCATGATTGACACATGAGTTGTCCGACATCTCCCTGAGCGTGACCTAGCAAGAGTTGCATGTCCGACTTGACACTAGGCTGGTCAAGCAGAGGAAAAGGGATTTTAGCGCCGAGCAGAACGTAATCATCTGGGCGGAGATAGAAATGTTGTTGGAGGCTGACCACATCAAGCAAGTCCAATTCCCGAGTTAGCTTGCCAATGTGGTGCTAATCTCTAAGTCGGGCAACAAATGGTGGGTCTGTATCTACTTCCGCGACTTGAACAAGGCATGCCCGAAGGATTTCTATCCGTTGCCCAGGATAGATCAACTGGTAGACTCGACGGCGGGCTGCGAGCTGATCTGCATGCTCGATGCATATCAAGGATACCATCAAGCGCCGCTTGCCCGAGAAGACCAAGAAAAGGTCAGCTTCATCACGACCGACGGGACATACTACTACAACATCATGCCGTTGGACTGAAGAACGCTGGAGTCATCTACCAAAAGCTAATGAACAAAGTGTTCCGATGGCAGATCGGGCGTAACATGGAGGTATATGTCGATGACATACTCATCAAATCCCTCTGAGCGGCTGATCTATGCACAGATATCGACGAAACTTGCCAGACGATAAGAGCATAAGGGATAAAGCTGAACCCAAGCAAATGTCTGTTCGGCGCAAAGAGTGGTCGCTTCCTAGGCTACATTGTCACTGAGCGGGGCATCGAAGCCAATCCCAGTAAGGTCCACGCTTTGCAGAATATGCCTCCACCTCGGAACTTAAAGGAAGATCAAAGGCTGACCGGTTGGATCACAACATTGTCCCGGTTCATATCCAAGTCATCCGATCAGAGCTTGCCATTTTTCAAGATATTGCGCCGAGCCACAAAATTCCAATGGGACGCTGAATGCGACCGAGCGCTGGAGGAGCTGAAGGCATATCTTAGCTCATTACCTGTTTTAGCCAAGCCAGTCGCAGGTGAGCCGCTTTGGATATATTTGTTATCCAATGAACATGTCGTTGGATCAGCTTTAGTTAGGTAGAGCGGCCAGGTTCAACAACCTGTATATTTTCTGAGTCATATATTGAAGGACGTTGAATCTTGCTACACCAGTCTCGAAAAACTGGCCTATGCACTGGTACTCGTTGCACGGAGGCTTCGCCCATACTTTCTATCACACTCAATAATAGTGTTGACTAATAGTGCACTAGGGAGAGTCCTCCTCAATCCAGAAGCGTCCGAACGACTAATCAAGTGGACGATCGAGCTTAGCGAGTTTGACATTCAATATCAGCGTCGAGCGACGATCAAAGTTCAGGCCTTGGCGGATTTTGTTATAGAAGTCAAGAGTAACGAACCACCAGCGACATAGAAGATATATGTGGATGACTCGCCCACTCGGTAGGGCAACGGTATTGGCTTAATCCTCATCTCACCTCAGGAAGATCGGATGCAGCTGTCCGTCCGGCTGAATTACCGAGCTACTAACAACGAAGCAGAATATGAGGCACTGATAGCTAACCTACAAGCAGCTCGGCACGTGGGAGCGGATAGAGTCCTCATCCACTCGGACTCCCAGCTCGCCGCTCAGCAACTATCCGGGACCTTTGAAATAAGCAACTCACGGTTAAGACTCTATGCAGAGGCTTTCGAAAAGCTGAAGGCTAACTTTAAAGAGGTGGTTATCTAGAAGATCCCCCGATCGAAGAATCAAACGACGGATGAGCTAGCAAAGCTGGCCAGCTCATTAACGTCGATCGTCATAGGTCAGCCGATCGAGCAAGTATCACTGGTGGCCCACATCGACCGTATGGAGTGAATCACCTTTCCAAAAGACTGTAGGACGGGCCTAACAGAATTCTTACGTTCGGGGATTGTGCCTACCAATCCGGAGGATGCTCGCCTGATAAAGAAGAGAGTCTGTCGGTTCACCCTGATCGACGACCAGCTCTATAAGAAGGCCTTCGCCCGACCCCTACTCAAATGCGTCGAACCAGAAGACGTCGATTACATCTTGAAGGAGGTACACCAACGCGCTTGCGGGGGTCATCCGGGAGGCCGCACGTTGGCTCAGAAAATACTTCTGGCTGGATACTGTTGGTCAACCCTCCAGGATGATCCTGCTCAGACGGTGGCCACTTGCTTATCTTGCCAGAAGTACCACGACATGCCACACCGACCGACTAAGAAAATGAAAGCATCCACGGTATCGTGCCTATTCGACCAATGTGGCATGGATATCGTGGGGTCTTTCCCTATGGCGACCGGTCAGCGGAAGTTCCTGCTCGTTGCGGTGGACTACTTCTCTAAATAAGTTGAAGCCGAGCCCCTAGCCAAAATAACTGAGAAGATGGACATGAAGTTCGTATGGCAGAACATCATCTGCCGGTTCGGCATCCCTCGCCGGCTCGTCTAAGACAATAGAAGACAATTCGTCGGTCAGAGGCTCAGGGAGTGGTGCGAAGGATATGGTATCCAGCAGGCCTTCACTTCCGTGGTCTATCCGCAGAGCAACGGGCAAGTAGAAGTCGCCAATCGAAAAATCCTCCGAGTCTTGCGCGCTCGGCTCGACCACATAGGAGGCAGCTGGGTCGACGAACTCCCCAACGTTCTATGGGCTCTCTGCACGACTCCGAAAGAGGTGACCGGCGTAATCCCATTTCAGTTGGTGTACAGTGGCCAAGCAGTCATCCTAGTAGAGATGGGAGTAGAATCTGATTGGGTGCAACATTACGACGAAGGAACACCGAACGAAGGTAAATAGAGCTCGACTTGGTGGACGAAGCACGAGCAAAAGCTGTCGTTCGACTAACAACCTACCGGCAGCGTATGAGGCAGAATTATAATCGATGAGTGATCCCAAGATCTTTCCAGGTCGACGACCTCGTCTGGAAGAAAGTGAAGTCGGTCGGCGATGTCGCCAAGCTTGAGGCACCATGGGCGGGACCATTTAAGGTCGTGCAGAAGCTCCGTTCAGGTGCCTATTATTTGGAGGACGAAGAGGGGAGGTAGCTCGAGAGGCCTTGAAGCGCGAACCATCTGTAACCCTATAGGGCTGGATGAGAGGTGCTCAAGTGAACCCTGTATTTTGTGGCTACTGTGTGCTTGCTGAGTGAAGGAAAAAGTTTGACTAAAAAAGCAAAGGCTTCTTTTAAGTGTGTCTCCATCAACGGTCGAGCGGCGACCTTAAAATCTCGTCTCCGCCAATGGTAGAGCGGCGATCTTAAACCCGGGTGCAAATATATACAGATCGTCAAGCGGCGACGTTAAACACGTGTCTCCACCAATGGTCGAGTGGTGCTTAAACCCTCGTCTACACCAACGGTCGAGCGGCGACCTTAAACCCTCGTCTCCACAAAATCGTCGAACGGCGACGTTAAACGCATGTCTCCACCAACGGTCAAGTGACAACTTTAAACCCTCGTCTACACCAACGGTCGAGCGGCGACCTTAAACCCTCGTCTCCACCAACGGTTGAGCAGCGACCTTAAACCCTCATCTCCACCAACGGTCGAGCGGGCGACCTTAAACCCTCGTCTCCACCAGAACGGTCGAGCAGCGACCATAAATCCTCGTCTACACCAACGATCAAATGCCCGACGTCAGAACCCTCGGTGGTTGTGAGGGTGGCGGCAAGAAAGCCACAGGTGACGCGACGACCGCGCCCTGCAGTGGCTCAATGAAGGAAGGTGTCCGATCTGATGAGGCTGCCTCCTCGATTTCCTAAATAGCGGGGGCTGATGTCTTGACCCTCTCGGCGGCCCCCACGACAAAAGTAGTGGAGCGAGAGGGAGTCTCCGCCTGACGCCTCTTGCGCCTTATGAGAGGCTCACCAGATGAGGCGGAGCCTTCAACCTAGGCAGGGGGGAGTTGCTCTGATGGAGGAAGCGCTCTGCCAACCACTTTGAGGTTGGCCGTTCGGCTAGCGGTGGCCCCACTCACCACCGCAGGAGCTGCTGCATCCCAGCCTGCGGGTCTTCCTGCGAGCCGATCGGATGGAGGCCACGGCTCGCTAATTCCTTAACGACCGCCGTGTTGATTTCGGCATCCTTGATCTTGGTTGGACCGAACAGACGGACTTGCAACATGACTTCGACTGCAAAAATGTAAGAAAAATCAATTAGGATCAAAGGGAACAAGTAAAGTGGCTCTCTTACCTAGGCTGGCCGGTAGCCCGGTGCGGATCGGACTCATGCCAAAAATGTACAATACATCCTCCAACAGCAGCTTGTGGATGTGATATTTCTGATCGGCCAGCATGGAAGTCGCATGAAGATAATCCGATCGGGTCTTATATCACTTCAGGTCGGGCTGAGGCGCCACTTTAAGTTGCCAACGAGTCGCGAATTCTGGCCGCTCGGGAAGATGCAGGAAAAAGAAGTATTCTTTCCAATGTTTATTAAAGGTCGACATTTTATCGAAGAAAACTAGGCCGACCCGAGACTGAAAAAGGAAGGTCCCCGACTCAGATTGCTTGGGATAATAAAAGTAGTGAAAGACTCATGGAAGGAGAGGAATGTCGTGCAGCCGGAACAGGATAATGACGTCGCACAACAAATGGAAGGAGTTCGGAACGAGTTGAGGAAGGGAGATGCGGAAGTACTTACACACGGCGACAATAAAAGGATGGATAGGAAATCGTAGACCAGCGAGAAATTGGTCTCTGAACAGACAAATGCATCCGGTCAGTGGAGCATTGGGTCGATCGGACGGAGAAGGTAAAACAATCTCGTACTCAAGAGGGAGTTCAAAGGTATTTTTCAGAGCTTCCGCATCGCCCGCATCAAACCGGGACTCCATGGTGGTGTACCAGAGCCTGTGAACGACGATTGACGGTTGTGAAGAGCTCGCCATTGCGATAGAAAGCAAAAACAACAGAAGAAAGGCAACCGAAAGAGCGAAAAGACCACTGAAAGGCCACTGGAACAGAGCAAAACAGAGGCAAAGGAGAGAGCTTATTGAAAGAGGAAGAGATCGCTTGGAGAGAAACACAGGTGGTCGTCGGAGCGAAGTGGGCAAAGGAGCAGCGGTCATCGGAAACACGAAGACGCTAGTGCGGGCGAGAAGCTGACGCCGCGGGCTTATAAGCTTTGTACTCGATCGATCGGAGCCATCCGATCTAGGTCGTGAAAACCTATGCGAAGATCCGATCGTTGAATTTAAACAACCAAACGTCGCCATCAATACCTGTCACGTCAGGCGTGCGGCGGCTGCGGGCATGACACGTGGCGTGCTACCACGGGTTAACAATTAAGGCCGGCATGGGAACCTGCTCTGCCTTAATGAAAAGAGATTTGCATGCTTCCCGAGAAATCAGGGTGACGTCTGGCCAGCCTGTGTTCTCCCAGGATAGACGGAGGAAAAAGTTTACAAGTGTAAGCTTTTGCTTGTCCGATCGGATTAAAGGAGCATGCTTATGATCAAGTGACCACCTTCAAAAGGCCGATCGACAAGGGTCAAGCCCAGCCTGATCAGTCTGTACAGAAAGGAAGGTCGATCGAGAAGGAACCTGATCACGCAATAATCCAGTCAATCGGATTGCGGTCTCCTTCGACTAGACTTGAAGGGGAGGCATGTGATGCGATGATAAGGAGGGGCCCACCTTGGGAGAGGTCTTCGCTACAATGAAGGTCAAAGTCAAGGTGGTCAACACCCTCTATCACAAGTCGAGTGGGCGAGTGGTTCGCCCGACCGAGATATGAGAGGCCTGATCCGACATCATCACTAGCTCGACCACCAGCTGAGCTAAGACGCTCAAGACAGAAATGAACGCCAAGTGTTTGCAGAAGCAAGCCGAGCGACTACCTCGCTCGACCTTACATCAATACTCAGATCAGCAGAGTTGAGTCATAGCTGAGCAGACCACACATGAACAATGCTAATATAGCCGAATGGCTATCCCACTCGGCCAAGGTGCGCACATGGAAACCAGACAGTGGAAGTATCGGTCGAGCGGTTACCCCGCTCGGCCAAGTAGTAGATTCATCAGTCAGACAACGGAGATTCAAGCCGAGCGGCCATCCCGCTCGACCCATCAACGGACAACATTGAGGCAGGGAACTCTCAGCCGAGTGGTCATCCCGTTCGACTGAACAAGAGACACCACAGGATATCTTTCAACATCTTTTTGGGAGTTAGTACCGCTGACGGGCGGCATGGCCAGGCAGAAGATCGTACGGCGGAAGCTTCCACTGTGATTTCAGAGATATGCTCGACCCGTTAAGGTACTGTTTTAGTAACACTTTACTGACATGTTTCTTCAGGGAAAGCTTGGGATTGCATACTTGCTTTAAGAAGCGTGCACACACGCTACAAGAGCCCTATATAAAGGAGGGGTCCAGGTATCGGCGAAGGTATGCTTTTATCGTGATCTCTACAGTTGTGTATAGTTTTTGTTGCTTCTTGCTTCGCCAGAGACTGACTTGAGCGTCAGAGGGCCATTGTCGGGATTCCTTCCCTGACTCGGTACTGACGCTGCTTGTGTTGCAGGCAGGAGCAAAGTCCCGTGGAAGTCAGCAGGAGTGTCACATCCCCAGTATCCACCTCATTAACTTTCGGACAGGATCAATTATCAAGTGCTAACTAAAAATAAATAAATAAATAAATAATAAAAATAGTCTAGTAGTTTTTTTTCTTGCAAAATAATGATATTTTCAACAAATTTGATAATTTCACATTCAATTGTTTGTCTATATTGCCATTAGTTAAAATACACAGAATTTCTGAAAACTTTTGAATTTGCCCTCGACATCTTCTGGATCATAGTTCCGTCTTGTAAATATAATAAATTCATGGACTTAAACGCAATTTTGTTTTGGGGAACGGGTGGGATGCCTATCCCTGCCCGTCGCCCGCTACCCGTTTCCTCTACGTTCTCCATGGCCGCTGCTTCTCCTCTGACATTCGCGGCGTCCTCCCTTCCTCTCTCAAATCACGCCTCCGTCTCCGGCGAGGCCCAATTCTTCTCCTCATCGTTACGACGCCCGATCCATCCGATCACCATGAACGCTCGCACTGCTTCCCTCTCCCACCGATTAGCTGAATCCCTGGGCACAACTGAGGTAGTTCGACCTTCCTCCCCTCCTTCCCTGCGCTCAGCTGGTTGATATGGCATCCGATCTCTTTATATTCTTATTTTTAAGGTCGGAGAGGATTCTGGTGCCCCTTCTCCTCTCGATGTGGAAGCAAATGCCGATAAGGTCAGATGTTAATGCTTCTGTTTCTTTAGTTCATTTTTGCTTCTTGATTTTTCATGTCTGGTTTGTCTGTGACTAAGTGCACGAGAAGAACAAGTAGTCAGCAATTCAGACGATTATTCATGCATTTGAATGAAGTAATGTTGGAATTTTCTGTCCAATACTAATTGATATCTTTTGAAAGTTTAAAATTATAATTTGGGCATAGAAGTACAACCCTAACGCAAAGTTATGATGTTATGGGTGAGAAGTGTATACCTAAATTTTAACCACAATTTTCCTTAAGGATAATTTAAGTTGAACAAACGGATATATAGAATGTCTTTCGCTCTTCACTTGACCTTTGCATCTATCATAAAGAGTTGATGTTTCCTGACTCGATTAAAGATATTCTGCAGGTGGTCACACCTGCATGTTGTTTTGATGACGAGATCATCGACATAGCATTCGAGAATGTCATTCATAGATAGATAAGCTAGATCCTTTCGATCTCAAAATACAATCTTACACCATAAAGACCTTTTATATGTAGGAAGAATTATATAAAGATCTACCATATGTTTTTGACACCAAGACAACTACCAAAATTATGTTTTTTCAATCAATTTAATATTTTTTGTTTTTTATTAAATCCTTTGCATGGTATTTAGAGTTGGCCATACTTAAATTTTGTGTATTTTCATCAGATTATGATTGGTAGAGTATCCCCTATTTTGAAGTTTCTCATGTATATTGCACATGCAATATGTTTCTTAGCTTCCTATATATGGAAAATGGCAACAAGAAACCTCTTATGTTATGCTCAGTCGAACAAACTCTTAACATGCAGGACATTGGATTTTTACGTCATTTATGATCATGCAGAGCCTCTAAGATGTGGTAGTTTTGATTCCTTGTTGGATGGTTGTGCAGTAGTCAATATGCCCTCGCTTGATTACCATGAGAATCAGGTGCAAGGTCAGTGTAGAATGTATTGGGCCTCCTCAAGTTTCAAGGCAGGCTATTGTCTCATCTCATAGTCACGCAAGGAGCCATACTTGCTATCTCACCCCATGTCGTGTTGTTGAGTGGTTAAATGAACATTGTCATAACCTTGCAGGTGTTGGAATTTATATATATATATATATATATATATATATACACACACACACGCACATTGTATGTGTGTAGTTGTATTTTTTACATCAATAATGTGATCAAACTTCCTCTTATTTATCTTCTTCTTTCATGGCTAAGAACATTCCCTATCCTCGCCCATGGTACTTGATCCTTGGTGTTCAAAATTGCTAACGCATTATCACATCCCCGACTTAAGTTTTTCTAGTTGTGGCAATGATGTTGGTATCAGGTAGACAGTGGTTTGACTGATGAGCAATTTACTTTCTATTTACTCATAATATGCTTCTGCTAGAAACCAACACACATCTTTGGCCATGCTTAAGACGTTTTGCTGACTACAATTTTTGAATTTTAATGCTATTAATCTTTGGTTTTATAGCATAAAACCAGAAAAAATTAACAGTTAAAACCAGAAAAAATTAACAGCCACCAGTGGTTATTGTTATCATTAGTTATCACCACAAGGCAAACCACTAACATCCTAGTAATGTTTTTATTCATAATTCTTGATTATATTGTATCATTCAAGGATGAAAACAACCCTTCTTCTATATTGGTTTTGCTTCCAAATTATATCAGGTCTATCCCCTAGAATATGAAAATTTCTAGGATGCTATAATAGACTCCTGTAACTTTGTTTTTTTTTCCTCTCATTTATTGTGCAAAGAAATATGTTCTAGTCAAAGTACCAATTGCCTTGGGCATTATTTGTGTCATTATTTGGGGCACTTATATTATCTAATGCTAATGCATGTTTTTTTTGGGTGAAGATTTTTGTATATTATATTTCTAGTGAGTTATAGGGATAAGATTTACTTACTTTTGAGTTATACTTACCTTCGACATCTTGAATGCAGTTCATCTGTATTGATGGATCATCGAACAACGTGAAAGGGCCAATAACACAATTTCCTTCTTCTCAAATTGAAGCTTCCACGGTGTTGCAAGAGAAGTTAGTGATAAGAAACACTAATGGAGAGAATCTTGTGGGAGTTATACAAGAAGCTGGTTCTTCAGAGCTTGTAATTTTATGCCATGGTTTTAGATCCTCGAAAGAAAGCAAAACACTTCTTAACCTTGCTGATGCTCTAGTATCTGAAAACATCAGTGTATTTAGGTTTGATTTTTCTGGGAATGGAGAGAGTGACGGTACATTTCAGTATGGTAACTATTGGAAAGAGGTAGAAGACTTGCGGGCTGTAACTCAGTTCTTCTCTGGGCAGAATCGTGAAGTGCATGCTATTGTTGGGCATAGCAAAGGGGGAAATGTGGTCCTCCTATATGCTTCCAAATTTCATGATATTCATAGAGTTGTTAATATTTCTGGTCGTTTTGGCTTGAAAAAAGGTATTGAGGCTCGGCTTGGAAAGGATTTTATGGAAAGAATAAAAAAGGATGAGTTCATTGATGTTATGGACAAGACGGGAAGATTTATTTATTGTGTGACCAGGGAAAGCTTGATTGATCGTCTGAGCACAGACATGCACGATGCATGTCTTTCAATTGATAAAAATTGTAGGGTCTTGACAGTTCATGGTTCAGAGGATGATGTTGTACCACATGAAGATGCTTTTGAATTTGATAAGTTAATTATTAACCATAAGTTACAGATCATAGAAGGTGCCGACCACCGATTCATTTCACATCAGAATTATTTAGCTAGAGTGTTATTGGACTTCATCAGATAAAGTCAGGAGAATGGTGCAGTGGGACAAGAAGCGTCCATTGATTTGAATAGATTTTCAAGCTTCCATTTTCTATAAATTGTGAGGGAACTGAAGATATTTTGTCACTCAAGAAACACTAATTGTTACTCTAATTAGTAATGGAATCTCATTGAACCTGTTGCCCAGAAAGTTATGACAACAGGTGTCATCTATTGTACAATGATCTGGTGACTAGTATGCTTTCTCGAATAGGATTGGTGCTGGATTTATTGTGTGATGTAGTATACTTCAATGGTTCCCTTTTGGACAAGTTTATGGTATTTGAAACTGCCAGGGCCTTTAAGTTTTCATTCATCCCGGAAATCTCAACTCTTTTGTAATTTTCATTGGTTTGTCTTGCAATTTAATGTGACTTTTGATAGATATATAATGAAATGTAGCATACTTCAACTCTTGAGTTGTAGTAATTTTCTTTAGCTTGTCATTGAAGCACTAAATTGCTGTAAAATGATCTTGAAGCAAAATGTTTCCATGGCCCTTTTGCAGTTTCCAAAACCTTTTTCTAATGGTACTAGTCGGGACTTGTAGCAAACCCAACAAGTTTCTCTTGATGCACACAGAAGCTAGGTCGTCCCCTGTTGATGCTGGTCCTTTCTTTTTCCAATGTCAGAATGGCTGCATCATTTGGTTTCTCATGTCCATCTTTAATGCTTCATGTTGTTTAAATTTCATGGCCGTTTTGTTCTGTTAGAACTGACAGACTATTCTACATAAATAGGCATCCGATCATCCAAATAAAGCATCTGTCATCTTAAGCAGAAAATATGAAGGGCAGTTTTGATGTACATACAACAGTAAACTTTGTGCACTGATTGATTAGGAACGAGAACAAATTGGAACCGAAGACCAGATTGCTGTTGATTTGAGGTGATTTTGTCGCTAGTACTCCGTGAGTTCAAAATGTTCAATTCATGTACCTCTTTATCTGTGCACCTAGCTTGCTAATGTGTTTTCTTGTCCATAAAAGCCATGTGCAGTTGCTTGTTGTTAATATTAGGCGTGCTGGGGATGCACCTCTGCAATCATCTACTGCCCAAATGATCGACAAGCTGATGCTGCCTGGCATTCAGCAGATTTAGGCCTGGAGCTCAAGCTAGCTATCACTTGAAGTCAAGTTCATTTGGCTTTCTTCTTCGACATTTTTGATGTCTTGTCCTGATACGGTTCTTGAATAGACGCCAGCTATAAGTATGAGCCATGCCTTTGTCTTTTGATCATATTACGGCTGTTGCTCATGGCCATTCTCTTTCTCAGTGCCTCATTCTGCGAATCATTTGGCGGCATGTTGTCTTTGCTGGCTTCCATCAGTGCCATTGATCACAGGATTCACTAGAATTGAAAGGGATAATATTTCTTTCTTGTGTTATTTACTTGCTTATAATGCACAGTGTCAGACAATTCCGTCCTCAAAATTTGTCCCTAACTTCTTAACTTGTTTTTCACCCAGTAGAAGACAGGGGGTTCTCTCAATAAATGCACACCACTCCCAATGAATGCTCATCGCGTTGTCTTCTTTTGAGCAGAGACAACCAGGTTTTGGACGGAATGAATTGCATACGACAGGAAGTGGACCAGCATCATTGGTGCCAAATTTGTTCCGAAGGTACCTTATCGGCCTTATTTTCGTCTTTGGATGCTTTAGGTTCTGTTTACTTGAAAGGTTCTAAGAGTACCATAGAGAGTAGTAAACATGGTTTTAATTCAACTTTGTTCTTCTCTTTGCATTGTTTACTTGACAATGATAAATTTTCTTATTTTACTTGAAAGAAAGATTCGAAAAGAGAAAATATAAATTTGCTCAAATGATGAAACAAACTAAGGTGTCGTCGGAGGAAAAGACGGTGGCCTTGTAATTATAGAGTCGGTGGATAATATCATTTGCCCAAAAGGAAAGACAACATAATTATTTTAAACCTTCCCCTTCCCCTTCCCCTTCCCCTTCTATAACACGTGCTTCCACATCCGCACCATCAACATGTGACATGGGGTCCGGCTAGTGAATCCATGGTGACTCAAGCATTTTGTCCTCTTGGTTGAGCTAAATTCTCCACTGGTGCCTTGGTCCTAAACTTGAGGCATTCCTGATGTCATTAAGCTCTAACCTGTGACTATATACTTCATACACATGGAAGCATATATATGCACTATTAGCTGCTTAGTTTTCACTATGGTTATCAGAATCATGATTTCAAATTTAATTCGCACGATTTGATTCAATTCACACACCAAAAACAGTTTGAACTGTATAGACGAACAGACTTGATACCAAACAACCAATTTGTATTTCGTAACTTAGGCATTAATAGGATATAGTCAAGTATATAGTTTCACACAATTAATTTACGAGAGGACATCAACATCTCCTAAAACATGTTATATATGATATTAGGGGTTTTCTCCCTAGAATGCAATTGAATATGAGGTTAAATTTTTTTTGACTTTTTTTTTTGATTTTTTTTTAATAAGAACCTTACAATTTAATACAATTTGCCATTTACAAAATCACTAAAACAATTTATGATTGGAACCTGGATTCAACACTTAACACAAACGAGAATAGATGGATATCTGCACCCAGGCAATTTGTTTGTTTAAGAGAGAAAAAAAAAGGCCAGAAACGCAAGACAAAAAGTTTAGTAACAAGCAGGAGATTATTATTATTATTATTTTTTGTTCTTTTACCTGTACTCATTATTTAGTTAAGACCATGCCATTGCTCTGCACTCTACACTTTGATCATAACCCGGGGAAAAACTCCTCTCACCTTCTAATCATCATTTGGTCGATTATAAATTGATCTAATAATTTACCTCTCTTCATATAATCCGTGGACTGTAATAGGCATTCAAAATGAATGTAATCAATTTTTGCTACATTGTTTTGGAATGTACGAGAGATGCATTAATAATACCAATTTAATGCAGCAACTACCCATTTGGTTATTTGTTTATTTCACTGTGGGAGGTGTGCTCCCATTTGGTTAACTCTTTGCAGTATACTTCATTTGGGCTTCTGCATTGTTGACCTATCATGTGATATTAATCAATACTTTGCCAGTGATTGCAGAGGTACGGAGACTGTCACGAGAGGGGGGTTGGGTTTGCTTTTGGAGGCACTCCATTTCTCCTCATCTACGTGAACGATTCTGACCTCTATAAACCTTGAGCCAGACATGTCTAAGTGAACATCCTTACTCTGAATCATGAGGGGGCACCTTTGCATAAAAGAATGTCTTTAATTTGGTGAAGTAAAGAGATGTTCTTGGGTCCGTAAAACATAACTGAAGTGAAGGAGTATGGACAAAATCATTCATGGCGTCACACCAAATAGACGAAGCAAAGTTCAGTAGTCTCTTGGTTCCTTTAGCTGCTCAAGCTCGCATCATTTGAATGAGAAATAAAGCGTGCCATATGCGATCTGAACTTGTTTTGTTTGGTTTTCAACAGGAAGGACATTGTTTCATCGAAGAAAAGAGAGGTGTAGGGACGGTGACAAGAGAGGCTGCACAATGAACTGGACAAAAGGAGGAGGTAAGCTATTGATTAGGGGGCAAAAAAAATATGCAACTTGCATCTTATGTGGTTGGAATCGAATCTAAATCTCACCAAGTCGAGTGGCAATATGCTTCTAGTCGGTTCGATCGGCTCAGTTGGGAATATGCAACTGATTTGGTAATTGATAAAATTGAGTGCAAAATCTCTTCTAGTGTAGTGATGTAGTGAATGAATCCTACAGAGCTTAATATTTTTTTTGTTCTTGACATTTAATTACTTATTTTTAGCACGAATATGATGTATCGTATATTTATTATATAATTTTGAATAGGTTGAATTATATATAGACTTTTATGTGTTTGTATTTTTTTACAAGACATTATGTGCCCTCCTTTACATCTCGCATCATCAGTTATCATCATTTCCTTGTTGACTAGGCATTCTATTGCGTGGCTTGATTATATAGGAATCCGATGAGTGTCGCATTCCCTATCTATTGCAATGTTTAATCCATAGATAATCCACCCTATATATTATACATATACTGTCAACAGTATGCTGTCTCGGAATCATTTTTTATTTGTTGTTTTTTGATTGAGTTATGGGCAAAAACAAAAACAAAAAAAATTAAAAGAGCATTCAGTAATTATTCAAATGTATTTAGGGTGAGTTTAAAATTAGAGTTTAGGATTTAAACCGTGTAGAAATTATTGAGTAGTTGCTATAACGTATAGAAATTACTAAGTAGTTATAAAAATTATTCAGTAATTATTATAATGTGTTTAGATAAGTTTAAGTTTTAGAATTTAGCATCTCCGAACACTATTATATTAAAGTACCATTTATCACCTTGTCAAATTATTTAAATTTTATTAAAATCATATTAAAACAGTTGTATAAAGTCACTGTAAATCTAAATCCTAAACTCCCTAAATATACTGTAGTAGCTATTAGGTAGTTTTTAAATATTGTAACATCTTTTTTAAAAGAACATTTATTTGATATTTCTCGTAATTTATTTTTACCCTAAATTATCTTATTGAAGAGACATTTATCTTAATGGTCATTATCTATTTTATAGGTGGTTTGTTCTATTTATTATTTATAATTATTCATTGAGAGCACGAAAGCACATCCTTATTTATTTATATTTTAAAAGATATTTCTTTTTTTTTTAAAAATAAATTAAAATAGCATTGTATTTATAATTATCTATCTAAATTATTCATTTGTATGCCATTTCAAAAGTGTTTTATATAAAATATTATCATTTTATATAAGGTGGTGTTATTTTATATAAAATAAATAATTTTAAAGTGAAAAATACAAAAGAATATTTGAAAATAATTAAGAGGATTAAAATATGAATTTCATTAAGTTCAAATTAAGAGAAGATGATGTACCTAATATTTTGTTTTTATGGATAAGTAATTAATGGAATGGATATCAATTGTGATTTGCAGCGGCAGAATTTGGAGCGTTGCTAGTAAAGAGAGAGGCGGGCCGTGGAAGAGTCGGTGGTTGAGCTGTTTCCACGGTCGCCAGGGGAAGCCGCGTCGCTCTAACAGAACGGAGCATGGGCGGGCAAAGTGACATTAATTATAGATAGATAGATAGGTAAGGTAGGGGGGCTGTGTATGTGGTGATATGATGTGCTAGGTCGCCCTTTACTTTTTGATTTCATAACCAACATCATCATATCACCCACGCCACGCCTAACGCACCCTTTTTCTTTTAATACTTCTTTAATCTATAATTTATTTTTCATTTAAATTAAATTAATCAGTATAATTATTAAAAAAATTAATAGTCGGAAATTAAATTAATCGATATCATTTTATTCGATTTTTATTGAAAAGCTTGTTTATAAAAAAAGTTTGATTCGTACCCTTTTGATTAAATCGGTTCAGTCAAATCCTACTTAGTTGCATAAGGTTGATTTTCATTTTCTTTTCTTAAAACAAACTAATAAGGATATAATAATTGCTTAAAAAGTATTTCATAACTAAATTAGAATATTTTTTTTTATTAATTTTGAATAAGTCAATAAAAATATTTTAATATAAAAATATTTTTTATATAAAAATTTTGATAAGTTGAAGTAATTTTGTGTATTTTTAAAATAAAATATACATGATAATAAAAAGTTGCTTTTGATTCACTCCTAGCAATCAGAATGAGAATGAGTATGAACTTGAGTATCATTCTTAAAAAAAAAATTGGTTAGTTGAATAGGGGAAAAAAAGTATGATGAGGGAAAAAATATGATGGAAAAAATGAAAAGAGAGAAAGTGTGATGTGAGAAAATAAGGAAAGAGAAAGTATGATGAGAAAAAAAGTGTGATAGGAAAAATGAAAAGAGAAAAAGTGTGATGAGAGAAAATGAGGAGAGAGTGTAATGGGAGAAAATGAAAAAAGAGAAAGTATGATGAGAGAAATTGAGGAGAGAGAAAGTATGATGAGAGAAAAAGTATGATAAAAAAATGACGAGAGAGTGTGTAATGAGAGAAAATGTGATAGAAAAGAATAAAGAGAGAAAATGAGAAGAAAAAGAGTGATGGGAGAGAATACATGGAGAAAATGGAAGAGAATGTGTGATGAGAAAGAATAAGAAAAGAAAAAGTATGATGAGAGAATTAAGAGAGAGAAAGTATTATGAGAGAGAATAAGGAAAGAGAAAGCGAAATGAAATAAAAATTAAATAAATATATTAAGGGTATTTTTGTCCAAAACTTAATTTTCATTTCCATTCCTATTAAAACTCAAGGGAAGAGATGAGTTTCATCAATACTCATTTTTAGATTTCATTCTAAAATCTTGATTTTATTCCCATCAACTAAATACAAAGTTTAAAAATGAATTCATTTTCTCATTCTCAGACCCTTAAGTCAAGCGCCATCTATATTATTTTTGTTATTTAAATAATATAAGAAATGTTGTGTTTAAATTGTAACCGTTATTTAGGCCCATGAATTACACAACCAATTATTTTACTATATTTGTGCGGCTGTGGACTCACTTTTTATTTAAAATTAGTAATCACGCACATATTATATTTAATATGTATAATATAGTATACGAATACACGTAGTTTAGTATCTTAAACCCATAAATTTAATTTGATAATAGTGCAATGTAAGAGTGAAGATTGAAAACTCCTGTAACAAATTACTATAATAAATTTTTCTTTATAAAAATTTAATTTATATATATATATATATATATATATATATATAATAATTAATGAGAAGAGTAACTAAATAAAAATCAAAATATTTTTTTTCATAGAGAACGATGAAACGTTCCCATTTTATTTCATTTAAAGACTCTTTTTCCATCATCTTTTTAAATTACATTTTAAAATAGTTTTTTATAATTTTAAACTCTCATTTTAACTGACTGTTAATTCTAACAATAATGATGATAAATTATGTTTATTTTATAAATAATTTTAACTGGCTACCGCCTATAGTAAGCTCAAAAGGAAAAGTCAGAGGAGCTCGAAATAGAGAGCATACCCAAAGTGGAAAATTCAAAGAACTACACTAGTCAAAGTAGCTGATAGTTAATCTAGCCCGAGAGTTTAAAACAAGTGATATGCCAATCTATCTCGAGAAATATTATAGCCTACTAAACTTAAATGGAAGAACTAGTGATGCTTAAATGTGAGAGCTCGAGATGCTCAAATTAAAGAGGTTAAGAAACTCAAACATGATTGTCGATCAACTGTTGACCTAATTTTGAGGTCTTAAAACATATAACATGTCGCGAGATCGCGTAGGCGTGATGAACTCACTAGGGTAAATAATTAGTAGGGATATTAATCTTAAAGTATATTTTTCAAGATTCTTAATTACAATTAAAAGAGATTTTTTTTATAAACTAATTAATTAATTAATTAATTAAAAATCCAACACAAAGGGGACTTCTTATCTTTTACGCATCTCCAAGCTCTTTGGCCCTTCCTAGTTGGCCCCATCCGGAACCTTCCCTCCTCCCCAAAGATACCTTCCAAAATAATCAATTCCCATAAATTTAATTATTAAATAAATAATTTCGCATTTCTTGTTCTAAATTACAAAATGGTTGGTTCTATTGCAAATCAAAGTTAGAAACTTCAAAAGAAATTTTAATAGAGAAAGAAACTTCTAAATTTTCAATTCAATTAGAATTTAATGTTGACCGTTGATAATGTATTTTTATTAATTTAATTAAATAATAAAAAAAGGTCATCTTCCTAATTTACTTTTCTCATTAAAAAAAAATTAATCACTTAACTCTTTCCTTTTCCTACTTATAAAGCCCCGCCGTTTCACTTCTCCATCGAAAAGGAAAGGAGATAATGCGACGGCCAGAAGAAGAAGAGGAGGAAGAGAGAAGCTCGCCGGGGTGGCGGCGCATCCCCATCAACGACAACGCCGACCTGCTGGCCGAGATACTCGGCCGCCTCGACGGGCGCTCGCTGGCCGTGGCGGGGTGCGTCTGCCGCCTCTGGAACGCACTCGCCCGCCGGGAGGCAGTGTGGGAGGTCGTCTGCTACCGGCACGTGGCCTCCGCCGGGGCCTCCGCCGGCGGCGGCGGGACCCGCTCCGTGGTGGCCGCCCTCGGTGGGTACCGCCGGCTGTACCGGCTCTGCATCGGACCGGCGCTGGACCGGCTCGCCGGAGTCCGGCGACGGCAGGGGCCGGCGGCAGCGGCCCGCCACGTGTCCCTCTCCCTGGCGCTCTCTCTCTTCTCCATCGACTGCTACGAGCGGCTGGGCGGCGGGGGCGGGAGGCAGCAGCAGCCGCCGCCGCCGCCCCCGACGTCGCTGCTCTTCCTGGGCAAGCCCGTCGACGTGTCTTGATCCCCGCCGCCGTTCAACCCCGGAGAATTCTCCTCCGTTGGATTGGAGGAACGAGAGGATTTCGCTTCCTCATTCTCCTCCATATTTAATTATTGCAGGGAAAAAAAAGAAAATAATTTGCTAAATTGCCTACTAAATTCTTGCCTCGATGTCTCATCACTATGAGATTTTTTTTTGCTTATTTTATAGAAAAAAAAATCAAAAATTTCTTCATGGTAAGAACAACCCAACTATGAAATTTAAACTCTAATCCTCTTATTTATTCTTCTAAAGGCATAATTCAATTGGTTATACGTTTGGGAAGCACGAGTGAATAAAGCATATAAATGAAACACATGCTTCTATATTGTCTAAACAAAACACTTGTACACGAACTGCATTGTTTGAAATCACATTACATATTGTCTTTAACATAAATAACATGCCTTTCTCACTACATAAAAGCACACATGAATAAGAATACTGTGAAGATTTAAAACAATACATCGATATCATGATCAAGGAATCAAATAGAATAGGAAAAGAAACAAAGATAAAAATCAAGGCACACACAGAGCAGTACAGGGATGATCACTTCATACTTTGAGCTGTGGAGGAAACTTGGAGAGCTAACATGGACTTGGTAGCTTTTCCATTCACATAGTGTTGCCTGCAGACGGGCATGTATACATCAGCCCCAGCAATGAGCTCCGTCTGGGTATCGTTCGTCTTCCTCAGTGTAAAGAAAGCACGCCTACTGCAAATCTCGCAACGGGCTGTAAGCTTAGTGACAGAATCAGCAAGTGGCACAACATCAAGCACAGAGCCAAATCTCTTCCTGTCAAGGTAGTTTATTTACCTTCGTTAGGTGGAGGTAGGAGCACAGAATAATTAGATAGATGCAAATTCACATAGTTGGATTTGTTTCGACTGCAATATAGTATAGAGCATACACAAACTGTTTCAAACTAAAGGGGATAGCTCACCTTAAGTAGTCACCATCAAGGCCTGCAACAACAATAATTTTTCCCTCAAGATCAGCAGCATTGCAGCAGAAATCATAGAGATCTTTGAAGAATTGGGCTTCATCAATACCTATTACATTCAACTATCACGATGCAGTGTCAGCAGAAAAAAATTGGGAGCTTATGAACTGTAATAAAAAGCTCATTCAGACATTTTAAACATGTCCATGAACAATAAAATCCAGTTTAAGATACTCTTTCCATAAACAATGTATTAGATGCATTACAAGCAACCATGCATCAAACTTCTCTTCCATTGCACTATTTACAAAAATAAAGAGACAAGAATGGCATATTCAAGAAAATGATTTTTGAAAAATGTCAGAGCAAACAACTATGGAGAATGTGGTAAAAGGCGAAACACACGCCCCTAGCGCTCCTGCCAACCTATCTTAAGACCAACATAAAAAAGATAAATCATGATGACTGATAAGGCAAGTGACAAATGAGGTGAGCAAACAACTATGGAGAATGGACATAGATAAGTTAATATTTCAATGATAAAATTGCTCAAATTGCTTTTTTACTAAAATTTAAAAGCTAAAAAAACACATGATTACTTGTCTTACCCCCACTGTTACAAAATGACACTCATTCAATTTGCTTATGGATTCTTTCCTTTAGGATAGTGGTGAAAGGAGACTTACCAATCTTAAGAGTTGGTCCTCATTTTGAAGGAGACACCCTTTGAAGGCTTCCATACAAATGATAGAGAAGATACAAGTAGTCTATTCCAACTAACAAATTCCAAAGATCTCTATCCCTATAGCTATCTCTTACAAAATTGCAAGATTCAAAGTGTACGAAAATAATAATAATAATGTTGTCACATGAGCACTTATCACTCCCTCCACCTTGCAACCCACGAGGGAGTCATGAACGTTGCATCCAAATTAAGGTTGGATCAACATAACAAAAATGCATACCATTTCTTATCATCATTCATATCAAACAATGTCAAAAAGAAGAGCAAACTGCCCCATGGTTTCCATAGCCATGTTTATAGCACAGGAGGTCAAAATGACTTGGAATTCTCATAAAGATGATGATAGAGATGTATAAACTCATCCCCAACACTCATCAAATCCAAACCAACACAAACAAAAAACACATCACAACAGCATTGCCATATTCATCTCTAAAAATACCTAATTTAAAGAATCTCTTATGAAAATTGACCAACGATAAAATTTCTCACAGCCACATCACCCAAATAGTATAGAAATTATTTAAGCTTGCTTTAAACTTTCATCCTACTACTTCCCATCCCAAGCAAAAAAAGGAGTAATTCAAAACAGCTCTCTATTGATCCGAGTAAAATTGAAGATGCAAAAAAAAAACAATAAAAATTCATCCTTTGTATATATCCGTTCTCCTTGTACTGCCATCCATTCATCCTAATTTCCATCACCTCGTTTCAGTTATTATCATATCAGAACCATTAGATTTTGACATCATATCATTGGCAAGGAGAATATGAAAAGAATCGTATCCAATTGATCTTCAGAAGATCACCTTGTAGACAATTAAACAATTACAATAATCATTCAAATAAACAACGCATCGTTTACAGGTGATGTCTGCATGCGTATCAATTTGCAAGGGATGAAACAAAATAAAGCACAATTTTGATATACCTTTTGATAGGCTGCGTCTCCTATTTTATCTCGTAGAGCAGAAAGCTTCGAGAGAGAAAAGCATGGCATCCTGACGCCATCATGCGTCACCACCGAATCGAGTCCGTACCGCGTATCCCTCTTCGGTTTAATCACCGCCACCGATCTGCCTGGGCAGAAGGAAAAGATCAAGCTCTGAACGAATTATAGCAAAGAAAGCATCGCAAGAACAAACCTTCCGCAGTCCTTCTCGGCCTGGATCCGCCGGAGGAGGGCGGTGGTCTTCCCGGCGAACATCGGGCCCAGGATTACGTGAATCTCTCCTGAAGGCGATGGAGAAGCCATTGGCGGCGAATCGAGCCTCGATATTGGGAAAGAGGAGACGATTTAAAGGCGGATGGGGGGGCGGAATGGGGGAGACGGCGGGAGACACGTCCTATTAAATATACAATTTGTCCGAATAAGCGCGCTGAATTGATTTTGGCGGGAAATGTCATTTGGAATTTGAAATTAGAGCTTTGGAGGGAGGGAGTGGGTGGGTGTTAAAAGAGGGTTACGATAATTATTTTTATCTTTTTTAAAATAGTAGAAATTATTTAATCATATAAATATAAAAAGTTAGGATAGCACACTCTGACGCTCAATAGCTATTGGATAAGATTCATCATCTTTGAGGTTAATTGATTTAAAAAGTTAAATACTTAAATTAATATAAAAAAATACCACCTCTCACTTTAAAAATCATGAAAATTATTCTTCTTTTTTTTATACCGCTGGATGATTGATTTAGTTTTTTTTATTACATTTTCCATTTAAAAAAAATATTTATTGATATTTAGTTGATAATTTAAATATTTTATTATGACATCATGATCCGGGGATTGAAAATTACTATTCTTTTAGTTTCATGAAAACGTCAAATTTAAATTTATTTTTAACTATAACTCCTTTTAATCAAATTTCTTTAATAAATAAATAAGTATATATATATATATATATATATATTCATTTAATATAAATTCCTTTTAATCCTATTATTCATTTCTGATAATTTTAGATGTGTAAACAAATAAATTTAATATACTAGTGTGATCGTGCACACGCGTTGCGTGTGATTATTTGAGTATTTAAAAATCCGAATGATTTGGATTTTCTAGTGTCATCCTTATGTTCAAAATCAAGAATTAATTATTTGGGTAAGATTCGTCAGACCCAGGCAATAGTTTAATAATGCAAGGGTGACGCTAGAGAATCCCAACAATAAACAACTATAACAGGCTTCCCTATGCAAAAAATTATTTTAATTTAATATTATACTTATCTTAGTAAAAGAAACTAAAAAAAGTATATTTTTTAACATCGTCAACCTAAAATATTTATAGAAATTTTTTTGATCATACAATCAGAGAAAATTAATGATGAGAAAAATTCATAATAATACGTCGTAGCTGAGTCTCGAACTCTAGATCACTGATTGTTTCGCTTGTGAAATTACTAATAAACTTTGAAATTATTTTTAATGTGAATAGAAAAAAGGACAGTAACATAAATTCATTTTAGGCTTCACCAAAATTAGTTAGTAAAGGGGGGAGATTTTTAATAAAATAGTAAGATTTATTTTAATATACTAGGACACTTTATTAAGTTATCCATCTAAATTTTCAAATATCCATAAACTTACTAAACTAATGATAAAATTATGACATTGGAAAAGTAAAATGCATAATTTGAATATTTGGATATTTGAAAAAAATAAAAAAGTCGTTATTAATGGAAGGAGAAAAATCCCAATCGTTATAATTAAATATTATTTATTCCCTTCTGTCATCGTTTTCATTGACTTAAATTATTGTGTCTTTGCTCAATCAAACGGCTGTGGTCATAACTAGTGCTCACTTTCCATTTCATGGACATGCCAACAATTTCTTTTACTTGCAAAGCTCCTCACTACGATCCAACTAATTCGGATTAATCCGACCCACAAAAGTTTTATGTCAATCTCCAAAAGCAAATAATAGAAGTGCAATATCAAATCGTCAATATTCAATCTTTGCCATCTTCGTCACCTTATAACGTCCAACATCGAATCAATACTCTGTTCATGAAGATAAACTCATAAGTTTTTTAACCTAAATTTTCCACTAGATTTAATGCCAAACAAATCCAGCATTTTAAGAATCCATGTTGTACCTTATCGGTCTACCATGCCTATGGGGTTACAAAAAAAAAAATCTCCTCACAACCCTACCATCAAAGAAGTTATAAAACTTGTTAACATCAAATAAAGTTCACAAATCAATTACCAAATATATTTAAAGCTAAAAAAATACCAAAGACATTTCAATGGGCAAACTAAAATTTAGTCAACTTTTATAAGGTAAAAGGGTACCTTCCTCTAAGGTGTCCATTTCAATTCATCCTTTTGGGATTAAAGAATAGAAAATAAAATTTAGTCAACTTTAGCAATTGATCAAGAGGTCAATAACCATTTAAATCAGCTATATATATATATATATATATATATATATATATATATATATATATATATATATATATATATATATATATATATATATAAACAACCTTCAGTAGTGTTTCTATCAGCAGTGGATAAGCCATCTCCATAATCACATCATATTCACATCAGACAAGGATGTAAACTAATTGTTTCAATTAAATTTGTTAAATTTTATTGAGAGAAACTAAAAGGACATTTTAAATTATGTAATTCATCAAAAAGGATATCTCTTTTTTTTTTAAAAAAAAAATAAATAAAATAACAACTCATTAGATATTTTATCCTAAAAACATCTCTTATTTTGATAGTATTGTAATAGTTATAACTACTTACTATTCTATAGCTGCTATAACATTTGCCCTCAGATAATGAATCGATTCTCAAAAAATGACGATCTAAAATTTACCTCACCATAAGTCTAACACTTATATATTTACATTTATCTCCCTCTATATCCGTAGATCTTTAAAATAATAGATCTATTTTTTTATTAAATAATTACTATAATTATTTTGAAATAATTTTGATAAATTTAAAATAATTTTTATAAAATTTAAATATTAAATTGACTTACTAAAGAATATTTTGATATAAAAATATTCAAAATTTAAGATTTAATATTAAGAGTTTCAAGTTTAAGATTTAATTATAATTGTGTCATAGTTATTTAAGCAGTTACTATAACTATTTTAAAATAATTTTAGTCAACTTAAAATGTTTTTTTAATATAGTTTAAATAATTTTGATCAAATAAGTAAAAAGCATACAGTAATTTTTATTAAAATGAAATAATTAATTGTTTATATTATAGTAACTGCCTAATAACTACTTCCAATAACACGCAGTAGCAATTAAACTCCAAAACCTTAAACAAGCACAATTATATATTAAAATATTTTTTTATCTAACTCAATTAAAATTATTTAAACTTATTTAAAATCACTTTAAAATAATTATAAAAACTGTTTTGTAGTTGATACAAAAGTACTGAAATAAAGAGTATTATTTGGATAAAATATTTGATAGGATTTCTTTTTATTTTTTATTTTTTAAAATGAACGTCATTTAAATTTTTGCCAAGTTTATTTTGCCTTTAGTTGTTTATGGTGGTTCACAGCTGTTGTTGGTTCATATGATTTCAAATTCAAAGCCAACAGAGTCCCAAGACACATTTTTGTATTGATACAGGCACTTAAAGCTATCACCATCTCAACCCTCAGCTGGCTGGAATAGCCAACACACTTATCAACCAATATCTACTAAAACGGATGCTTGGCCACAGAGATTACAGTAATTGCTTGCAATACAATAACAATTGTGTTAGAATACCTGAGTTTATGTGCTGTGTTGTTGACAATGACTCCTGAAATTGATATGTGGCCATGGATAAATTATTTCCAAGGTCATATAAGACATAGCAGTGACCATCACTGCAGTTTGAAGGTGCTATTCATAAGCCAAGTTGTGCAAATAATGAGTCATTTAGCTTCTGGGATTCTATCTTATCAAGAGGCTGTGAGAGGAAGAGCCAATTCCTATGCACCAAACTTTGTCTCAATGCAGAATTTCAGCAAGAAAAGACTTATTTTAGAATCATCAAAAGGATATAGCGCATTATCCTAAACACTAAACAATTTAAGTTGCTCATACAAACAAAAGTAAATAATTTCACTGAAATAGTTCATACTAGTTGCTTAATTAAGGTGTGAATATTCTAATAGAATGATTTTTTTGCTTTACATTCTAATGATCATTTGTTTCAAAAGTTTAAGGTGGTGTGATAAGCATATTATGATCTTTGAATATAGGAGGATCATTATGGTTTTAGCCCTGACAATGTCACAAAGTAGCAGACAAATATTTTAACTAGCTATTCATCAATAATATTTGGATGAAGTAACCTATGTTGTCTTATTGGTCGGCAGGGAAACTTAGCTGAACATGAAGAAGAGAAAAAAATCACCAGATGCATGCGTAAGCTTATTCTCAGTTTGATGAATATCTCAACTTAATTAGCTTATGGATGATAGAAGATCATAAGTCATTACCTAATAAGGCTGCAATTAACAAATACAAATAGGTCAGAACATTCCTAATTGTTAATAGCATGAAGATCATCAGATCCGTTTTAGAAGCACAAAAAACAGAGATCGCGTCATGTTTAAATAATGTGTTTTCCAAGCATTGGCTGGGGAGTAGCTTTCGTATGCCGCGCGTCATTGGCATGACTATGGACGGTCTTAATTTGGTTTACTATGTAGTTAGTTCAGCTCCTGCAACCACTTAATGCATTATTGACAAAGACAACAAAAGATGAGTGGAGGCTCATCTACAAGATTTCTATGAAGGGGCTCTTTAGTATAGGATTTGCATTCCTGAAGATTGGTGTTTACATGCTGAAACAGGTTGTAATATCATGGGTCCTCCTCCCCAATTGTTCGGGTTCAAAGAGACGAGTTTCGGCTATTGGTTCCCGAGTGAATCAGTTGAACGGAGCAACACATCCTTCAATCATATCGAACACTCCTTTAGAGAAAAAGATGCAACTAATATTGGTTACTACAAGAAAATTTTGTCCTACACAGCTAAAAAATGAAATCCTACTCAAGACCAATCCACATTTCCCCAAATCTAGTTGAATTATACAAACAATATTATATAGATATATACACACACATACAACTCCAGAAAATGATACTTCTATCAAGAGTCATACTGATGGCGATTAAAATGTATAGAAAATGATAAATTTGTACAGGGATTAACGTTACCGAGTGATCTTTAGCCTGCCATGGCTGGCGCAGAGGAGTTGTTCTAGTGCCGCAACTCCCGCAAATAGCCCAGCAGCATCGCTGCCTGCGAAGGAATTGCATGAAGAAACAAGCCGGTTGTTGTGTGGTTAGTGGAAAATTGAGAAAAGAAGAACAAAAAGTAAGCCATGGACAGACCTTGCGCTTAGCTCGCGTTGAGCCAGCCTGCGAAAGCTCAACCAATGGTGGGATTGCGCCTTCGCCCAAGAGAAGCCTTTGGATATGGGGACTTTCAGCGGCGAGCTGCAGCAGCGCGTGCACAGCGAACTCTCTCCCAGCTGTTGGTCCGGTTTCCATTGCCTCGACCAGCACCGGGATCCCTCCCGCTTCCGCCACCGCATCCTTACCCTCCGGCACCGCAGCCAGGCTTCCTAGCACCACCAGCGCCTTCTCGACTGTGCCGCCGCCGCGTTCCCCCACCAGCTCCACCAGTGGAGGCACCGCCCCGGCGCTGATAGCCCTTTCCTTGTTCCGCCGGACCGAGCACAGCTTGTACAGCGTGGTTAGGGAATCCTTTTTTCCCCGGCTCGAACCGCTCACGAGCAGAGACACCAGCGGCGGAATCGCCCCGCAGGCACCGATTGCCCCCCGGTTCTCCTCGATCATCGACAGGCTAAGCAGTGCGCAGGCAGCATTCTGCTTAGCCACTGCTGTCCCCGTCCGCAGCGCGTATACCATCGGCTTGATAGCCCCCGCGGTAGTGATGGGCTTCTTGTTCTCCTCCTCCAGCGAGAGATTCAGAAGCGCCGTCACCGCGCTCTCCTGCGTCGCAGGGTCGATGCTCTTCAGCAGAGGCACAAGCGCCGAAATCGACCCCGATGCCCCGATCAGCGCACGGAAGTCCGACCGGTGCTTCGCCAAGAGCCGTATCCCCGCCGCCGCCGCCCGTTTCAACTCCGGGGACGACGCCCCAAGCGCCTCCACGCACGCGCCAACCGCCGGCCCGATGCTCTCGACCGAAGCGCTCTCGATGGCCTCCAACGACGACGACGACAAGGCAAACACGAACTCGTACGCCTCAGCATCGGCGGCTGCGGACGCCGAGGGGCTCGGCTGCGCCTCAGCGGGTGGCGCAGAGGCGAGCCGCTGGAGCTCGCCGGATATATCCGAGCTGAAGCCGGAACAGTCAGAGAAATCCCGCGATAGCTCGAGAATCTCGGAAACAGATTCAGCGGAGGAGGCGGCGGACTTGGCATCGGAACCGCGGGGAGGGCCGACGGCGAGCTGCTGCAGCTGGAAGTCGACGAGCGAGTCCGTCAAATTCTCTGATACAGCGGCGGAGCCCGCCTGCGGCGAAGCGCCGGCGGGCGGATCGTTGCGGAATAGGTTGGAACGGAGGGTGCGCATGGAGCGGCCGAGGGAGCGCTGGATTCGGGAGGAGGACGAGTCGGCGAGAAAGACCATGGCGAGGGAAGAGGGAAGCAGTGGGGCGTGGCGTCGGTGGGCGAAACGGACAAGGAGCGGAGGGGATTGGAAGAGGAAGGAGGAAAGGGGAGGGAAGGGGAGCGGGGTAAGTTTTGGAGCGAGGGTTTCTGTCGAGTTGTGCTGAGGTGGGTGGGTGGATGAGCGACTTGCGGCGGGAGGAATGGAGCGTTGGGATCGCGCCGCGGTGTGCGGTGCGGTGGCGGCAGCGCCGTTTGTTCCGCCTGCGGCGGTCGAAGTCGAGTACAGGTGGCAGTTTGGGTTAGATCGACCTGTACTCTGGGCACCACAAAATACAAAAACTAGGCACAAAGAGGGTCCCACCGTGACCATCGCGAATGCTGGGCGGTACCTGATTTTTATCCGTCTCTCACATGTATCTAGGCGTCTGAGTCATTTCCGAGTATCTCGTACACCCAACAGGGGATTAGAGTATGACGCAATGCTACAATGTTATAAGAGCATCTGTAGTAAATTTTTCAATATAATTTTTTCTTTCATTATATAGATGAAATTTATAATTTTTTTTTATAAATTTGTATCAAAAATTTTAGGACTAGATTTATAAAAAAAATAATGAAAAGAAATAGAGAGAGAATTTTAAAAGAAGTGGAGTTTTTAAAATTGAAAAGTTTTATGATAATAGAGAATGATTTTTAAAAGAAATAAACTTTTTAACTTTTGATATGTGATAATGATGTGACAGAGTATAAACCTCTTTAAGAGGTTTACGAATGTGGATGTCCTAACATTCACCACCTCATCAAAAAGGATTTGGCCTACTACCACATACTCATTATAACAACATCCTTTTTTCACTCACATCCCTTTTAACATTAATATTCATTATTCATGGGTCCCAAAATCCACTCAACCATCTTAAAATTATATCATATTAAATAAATATATTTTAAAATATTTAAATTATTATTATTATTCTTAATAATAATATTACTTTTAAAAATATAATTTTATTATTTTTCAAAAATAATATTAAATTTTTAAATATATTTATTAAATAAAATAGATGGTTGTGAGGAAACGAAATTATAATGTTAGGAAAACGAAATATAAAGTTGGGAAATCGAAATTACAACTGAGCGCCTAAAATTATAAAGTTGGAAAAATGAAATTACAACTGAGTGGCTAAATTATAAAGCTGGGAAAACAACATTTATTTTAAATTACCATGTAACTATGAAATTGAAATGTAACAATTACTTCAATAAACCATACAATTATGTAATTAAAAATAATATATGAAATACTAATTCATAGATTGTTGTTGTATTGCCTCCAGATATGCTCAACTAAGTCGGCGCGAAGTTGGTGATGAACTTGAGTGTCACGTAGCTCAAAATTTGTTCGAAGATAATCCTGAAATCCTTGGTTTGAGCCATGGATAGGTTGTGCGGGTTCGTCACCTTCATCGTTGTACCAATTTGTCACGTGACCTCCCTCATCCTCAACAATCATATTATGCAAAATAATGCATACTAACATAATTTGTTTTAACTTTTTCCTATACTAATAACGAGCTGGACCTCTGACAATTGCCCATTGAGATTGGAGCACCCCAAATGTCCGTTCAACATCTTTTCTTGCAGACTCCTGTCTTTCCTTAGACAACTTCCTCTTGGGATCCTTCGGGCAAGGAAAAACCTTAACAAAAATAGCTCACTCGGGATATATTTCATCTGTTAGATAATAGCCCTTCGTATATGCAGTGTCGTTCACCATGAAATTAATTTCTGGCATATTTCTTTGCAAGATGTTGTTGAATATGGGAGATTCATATAACACGTTAATATCATTACGTGAACCGACGACCCAAAAAATGCATGTCATATCCACAAGTCATAAGACGCGACCGCTTCAAGTACGATTGTTGGTGACCCATGCCCCCTTGTAAATTGACCTTTCCAAGCAACTGGACAATTTTTCCATTTCCAGTGCATATAATCAAGACTACCTAACATGCTAGGGAAGCCATGTCTCTCATCATGCATTTGAAGAAGACGTTGAACATTATCAGCATTTGACCTTCTCAAGTACCTATCACCAAATATTTCAACCATGTATTCGCAAAACTTGAAAAGGCACCTGATGGCAGTTGATTCACCCATACGTAGGTACTCGTCAAGATGATCGGTAGGGACTCCGTAAGTAAGTTGACGAATCGTGACGGTGCATTTTTGTAGTGGTGACAACCCTTTTCTTCGTACAACATCGTCCCTATGTTGAAAAAATGCTGAATGATTCTCTAATGCATTCACTATGCGGAGGAATAACTCTCTTCGCATTCGAAATCATCTTCGAAATATTTCATCATGATACACAGGGGTTATAGAGAAATAATCATTGACGAGCCTCTCATGCCCAGCTTCACGATTTCTTTGGACGAACCTTCTTTTGTGCATGTCCCTCCTCTGATATGCTTCCATAAGTTGTTGGTGTTGTTGAAGAACCAATAACATCAATTCTTCACCTGGATCATAAGCTTGCTCATCGATTTCAACATGGACTTCGTCTTCACTTGTCGAGCTGGAACTTGAGCTAGAACTGCTTGTAGAATGGGACATTTTTGGAAATGGTATGATAGTCGAATGAAAATCTTGTAGCACAATGTGTCTATATATCTTATTTTTCTCATGCAACGGCTAGTTTGCAACGACTAGTTTGCAACGATAAGTTTGCGTAAGTTTCCAACGGTAAGTTTACAACGGTAAGTTTGCAACGGTAAGTTTGCAATGGCTAGTTTGCAACGGCTAGTTTGCAACGGCTAATTTGCAACGGTTAGTTTGCAACGGTAAGTTTGTAACGCCTAGTTTGCAATGTCTAGTTTCCAACGGCTAGTTGTAGCAGCTAGTTTCCAAAGCTTGTTTATAACGATTATTTTGTAAAATTATAATAATTAAAAATTACATTAATCGAAATGAGAAACACAATAATTAAAAATTACAATCACTCGAAAATATAATAATACTAGAAAATGAGCATTCAGTAAATAATTTAGATATTCCATCTCGACCTAATATCCTGGCATAGACATTCATGTATGATAAGCTGCTCCTTTGTCATCTGCGAGGTGTTTTTGTTCAATATTTCGTACTCCTTCAACTTCAGGCGACGATTCTTAGCTTCAGATTTGGACAATGCAGCTTTTGCCTTAATCTCCTCTACTTCAAGTTGTTTTTGTTTCAAATCGACTTTGGACTTCTTCACGCTTGTGTACTCAGTGAACTTTGTGATAATATTGTTGTAGTTTACTGTCAGATCCTCCATGGTCGATTTTACTTTGTCTTTTCCCTTTCTTTTTGCTGCCTTTTGTCCCATTGGACGAGTATCTTCATAATCAAGGTCTATACTCACATCTTGGTTGGAGGAGGTGTTGCTTGCTCCCGACTCTGAGGTCCTCGTCTTCTTTGTGGCCACAAAGTGATCAACGAATTGTGGAGTAAACATTGGGCGATCTTTGACAATTCTCCACACATGTTCGAGATTGAATGCAACGCCATTGTTTTCGGATCGATATTTTTCGTACGCAAACCTCAATATATCTTCATCACTATGACCACTTCGATATGAACTATAAACATTATTGTAATTTGCATTGAATCGATATACCTTCTTTTGGATTGTATTGTGCCAATGTGACCGTATAACATTTGCACTTCTGGTGTTTGAACCTAGGGGAAGATTCTCATTGTAGTAGCTTGCAATCCGTCCCCAAAAAACATCCGTCTTTTGATCATTGTCGATTATTGGATCATCACTGATAGTGACAAAACTTCTCGCTAAGACCTCGTCTTCAACCTTTGTCCAACTTGAATGCTTCTTGTACCCTCAGCATTTGAAACCACCTTTTCTAAATTAAACACCTTAATTGGGGATTCACGGTCGGAAAGTTGAGTCTCCGGTACAAAAGTCGGAGTTGCAGGTTCATTCAACATCGAAGGAGTAAAAGACATACCAGTTGTGAGTGGGGTACCATATCCATGAACAACCGACTGTGTGAAATACGGATGACTCATGTTTTGCCAATATTCAACTGGAAGCGGTTGATATGGACCTCTAGGGGCATAATTCAGATGATTCATAGAATTTCTAAAACCTTGGAAATTTTGAAGATTTTATGGAGGAAACGACATATTGGGAAATGGATATGAGTATTGATAATTTGATGGAATTTGTGAATTTTGGGAAGATGAATATTCTTGCGAGTTGTTTGTAGAATTCAAGAAATTTGTAAAACATGTCCTATTATTTTCATCCATTTCGGAAAGAAAATAAGATGGTAGGAACTTAAAAAAATAGATGGGGAGAGAATTTAGAGAGTAGAATTGAAAGAGTAGTGAGTTGGAATGAAAATATGTGTATATATTGATGGATATTTATAGATGAAATTTCGAACTAGCCGTTAACTAGTCGTTAAAAAATAACCGTTAAAAAACTAACCTTTATTACCTTTTTAATTTTATAATTTATAAATTTTTTAATAAATAAAATTTTAAAATTATATATATAACATGGGTGGGCTGGACTAGCCGTTATTACCTTTTTAATTTTATAATTTATAAATTTTTTAATAAATAAAATTTTAAAATTATATATATAACATGGGGTGGGCCAACCCTGGCCAACCCCATGAAGCTTGAACACGTTCAGAACACTGAATGCGTTCAAGCAATGAACTTTAACGCGGTCGTCTGCAACGCCGCTTTAACGTGGCGTTGCGGATGCTCTTAGACCATCTTCAACCGATGCCTTTTACATCATTTTAATGTAAAAAAGACACCAAATCTCCTTCAATCGAGACCTCAAAACTTATAAATGGTGCAAGTACGGATTTTTTAAATATAATATATTATAATATTAAATTTATATTTAAAATATTCTTAAATATTATAAATTAATATTATTTAATTTAATTAAATTTATTATGTAACTAATTAATTTTCTTGTAACTAAAAACATAATATCATAAAAATTAGTTATCATGTACAATAAAATTTTTAATTTTAATAGTAATTATTATTGTAATAAAAATATTTAACAAATTAATATATATGTCGAATAATAAATTATAAGATGAAAAAATAGAATATTCCTTTTAGTGTAGGAAATGGTGTGTATTGGTTGAAGTTGGAAAAATTTTTGGTGCTCAAATGACACCAAATTGATGTTGAAAGTACATCAATATAGATTTTGTGGTTGGAGATGGTCTTAAATCTCAATGTATAAGTCCTCCTCTTGTTGAATCTTTTAACTATAATACCACGGTAGAATATTAAGGTTATTATTCAGATATTACGATTCGATTTCTGGCTATAGTATATATTTGTAGAAATTTTTCTTTAAATAGGGAACGTAATCAAAGGATACTGGGCTTCTGGGTTGGCCGCCGACGTGCTTCTCGATTTATCCTAATGGATGGTGGGAACTTCCGTAGGGCCGGACTGGTCATCCAGGAATAGTCAATAAGACTAACTGAGTTTATCATTTTTTTTAACCCAACCTCAACATCAACAGTAAGTTGCCCTTGCTATATTAAAAACATCTGAAAAATTAAAAACAAAGGGAAGATTTACCTTTAGGAAAATTAGAGTTTGGTTAAATGACTGGAATGATTATGGGTATGAGTTTGATAGTAATATGGAATGAGAATGAGAATGGAAATAAAACTCACCTAGTTATATGAGTTTGGATGATTCCTATAAATCTAGAAATCATTCCTAAATTGTTATTTCCAAACTCACAATACAAATACTATCTTTTACTATCATTCCATTTTCTAATTTCCAAATCCACCAACCAAACATCACCTGCCGTTTTTGGCAGAAAATCTTGATACAGAAGTAGAAGACTCGATTACCTATCATTTTTGTAATCAAGATTGTTTAAATCCTATGTATTTATATACTTTACTCAAAACATAAGAACACTTAGACATAGTAATCTCTAGACTCGAAAATAGAAATCATAAGAGAAAATCCTACCAAATATTGAAAACAAGATAAAATCTATTGTAAATTAAACATCATTAATCCTGATCTGACTATCGAGTCATAAGACTTAAAATACACCAATTGGGAAAGAGAAGAATGTAAAAAAATCACATTTCTCAATTACTTACACTTAAGGTCATACAACGGTCTGATTCTAGACATAGGAACCTTGCTTTTTATTGTTAACAAAGGAGCAGAACAAAAAAGAGGTCAGTCTAAAATCATCTTTAATTATAAGCATTTCAATGATAATTGTTATGAAGATGATTACAAGATACCAGATAAAGACCAACTACTTAATAAAATTCACAATTCAAAATGGTATTCCAAATTTGATATGAAATTTAGTTTGGCAAATTAAAATGCATCCAGACTCTATCACTTGGACTACATTTTCCTATCCTGAAGGATATTTTGAATGACTTGTAATGTCATTCGGACTCAAAGTAGCCCCCAAGTTTTTTAATGCAAAATGAATGATATTTTTAGAAGAGTTACTTCTTTTACTTGTGTATAATATTGATGTTGTACTAGTCTTCTCCCAAACAAAGGATGAACATTATACTCATCTACACATAATACTTAACTTATTTGAAAAACATGAGTTAATTATCTCTCGGAAGAAAATAAAATTATCAGTCTCCCATATTGAATTCTTAGACAATATCATTGGGCAAGGGGAAATCTCACTCCAAGCTCATATAGCTACTAAGCTATTAAATTTTCCTAACAAAATAGAGGATACAAAAACCCTTAGATCTTTTCTTGGTCTACTTAATTATACCTGACCATATCTTAAGATATTAGAAAAATAAATGGTCCATTGTATAATAAAACTACAAAGATATTTTAACCAACAAGATATTGATTTGGTTAGACAAATTAAAACTATGGTTCAACAACTGTCAATGCTAACTCTACCCGTAGATTTAGACTACTTAATCATAGAAACTGACGGATTTGAAACTGGATGGGGTGGAGCCTTATTTCACAAACTTATGATCCAAAAACTTTAGAAGCCTTGTGTAGATATGCCTCAGGAAAATATAAAGAAAAAGGTCATTTTACTTCCTTAGACTACAAAATACTTACAATAATTTACTACTTAGATTCTTTTATGCTTTCATATGCAGTAAAGTAGAAATTACACTCAGAACTAATTGTTAAGCTATAGTAAAATATAGTCAACAAACTAAGGGCACTAGGAAAGGACTTGACTAAAAAAGATGGATCAAATTCATAGACATAATCATCAATAGAAGATTAAAAATTAATTAGGAATATATAAAAGTAACTAATAATTCTCAAGATGATACTTATCTAAATTACTTTAATAACTTGACTTATACCATTCAGGAAAGATGGACAAACAAAAGAAGGTTCCAACTTATGGATATAAAACTATGAAGTTCGGTAATCAAGAACTTCAACAATATTCATGAAGAGGATACTTTTCAGTTTAATTTAATAGCACAATTCGATCCAGTACAACATTGTTTGATAGATAATATTTGGAATATCTCTACTTCACCAGGAATAGCTAATCATAAGATAACAATTATCAATGCCTTTTCTAATTATTTCTTAACAATTTTACAAAACTCTATGGGGAAAAAGTTTTCTTGCTATGCTATTTGTTGGTGTAATTAACCTCTAGGGTTTCAATGTTTGACAATGCACCCAAGTCTGGTTAGTTTGACCAAGGGTTAATCCAAACATAACTTGATGTTGGGAAGAGAGTAGTCTAGTCAGGACTAGATGACTAGTAAGGAGAAGTCCTAACTGGAGGTTAGGCAAAGTGGAAGTACTGGTGAGTGAAACCGGGCCCTAGTGAGTGAAGCTAGGTAATGGAAGTCCTAGTGAGTGAAGCTAGGTGGTGGAAGTCTTGGTGAGTGAAGTCAAACCCTAGTGAGTGAAGCTAGATAGTGGAAGTCCTGGTGAGTGAAGTCAGACCCTAGTGAGTGAAACTAGGTGGTGGAAGTCCTAATAAGTGAAGTCGGACCCTAGTGAGTGAAGCTAGGTGGAGGAAGTCCTGGTGAGTGAAGCCAGACAATGGAAATCCTAGTGAGTGAAGCTAGGCAACCTTAGGGGGAGATAACCCTAAGTTACTTGAATTCTATTAACACTATTTTGCATTATCATTTTATCTATTGTGCTAACTCAGTGTTGTAGGAAAATTCAGCTAGGACGACGGGTTGACCGGGTAGTTGGTATGAAATCCAGACTGGTGGACAGGCTAACTAAATGTCTGGCAAACGGTAAATGAAGGTAAGTCACTGGAGGAAAGTGACTATGAGGACGTGCCCTAGTTGAGGGACATTAGGCGTCGGTCCAGTCTAGGACCATTTTAGATCCCTAGACTGAGACATTGACTAGTTCTTGGTCCTGGGAGGATAGGAACTAATTACTCTTTTTATCACTTGTTTATTTGTCCCAACACATGTCTTGTAGGACAAAAGGAAGAAAATGACCTTTGGGTGAATAGTGCCCAAAGGCGCCTTCCATTTCTATGGAAGGCGTCTCGGTACTGTTCATAGAAGGCGCCTTCCATGGCTATGGAAGGCGCCTTCCACAGGATAAATTTTGATCGGTTCGCAGATAAAGTACAACAAAGTCTGGATAAATTTTTATCCCATTGACAGTGCCTTCAAGGCTTTTGGAAGGCGCCTTCCAAGCCCTTTATAAGGCTGTTTCGAGGAGGCTTTGAAGAATCAAGAACATACGAGCTATTGCGCACACCTCTGAGCCTCCGACTACTTCCTGTTGCTGCTACGATACTACCAAGAAGCTGTTGAGCTCGATGACCAATCCGAGAAGTTTCAATCGCACCCGACAGACAGACATCAACACGGAGCACATCATTTTCATTCCTATAAGAGTGTTGGTAACAATTATTTTTCTACACTTAATTTCTATAAAAGGGTAAGTGCAGTTTGTTGCACTTAACCTAATTCTTGTGTACTTGACTCTCTCTTCCGGGGGTACCGGAAGAGATTTTTAGTCGATTTCCAATCGATAGGTCCGCAGGGCCTGGGCCTTGGAGTAGGAGTCGCCGAAAGCTCCGAACCAAGTAAAAACCGCTCACGTTGTTCCGGTGTTGCTTTCGTATTTTATTTTCGTTGCTTACTTAAAAACGATTTTCAACGAACGCTATTCACCCCCTCTAGCATTTTCATGATCCAACACTATTTTCTCAGGACCCTATATAGGATTATATGCTAATTGGGATGAGGTGGGTTGGGGGGGGGGGATAGCGCTCGTGGCTTTCACGTTCGTTTAAAACATGATCAAGGAAAATGTAGCGAAATATAAGTTAAGTAAAAATAAGCAATCACTAACACACTAAGATTTACTTGGTTCGAAGCATGTGGTGACTCCTACTCCATGATCCGCATGTGAGAGTACTTTCATTGGGCAATCACTAATAGCTCAAACAAGATTATAAATGTGAATTATAATAGCTATAAAATAAAGTTACCGACAATAAGAGAATTAGCATAAATTCATTTGTCGATTGTCGGAGTAGCGTTTGAGTGTCGTCAAATCATTTCCGGAGTATCATGCAAGAGCAGAAGATGTTTGAAATGATGTGTTTGAGGTGCTGGTTGAATCCTCCTTTTATACCCACTCCGGGCGCCTGGACCCTCCCCGGGCTCCTGGACCCTCCCCAGGCACCTGGACCCTCCCCGGGCGCCTCCACAGTGCTAACATGACATTCTCTTGTTGAAACTCAATCCGACAAAAACCATCCACCTCCAGACCTCCGGACCATCTTTGGGCGCCTGGACTGTGACGTAGGCACCCTAGTCATCGCTCTCCAGCTCACAGTGCAGATAAACTTTTGGTCATCCGGGTGCTTGGAGCAACTTCAGGTGTTTGGCCAGGCACCCTCTCGGGGGCGCCTCTTCGCCGAACCTTCCCGGGCACCTGGACTAGCTTTTTTTACTCAAATCATTTTTTTTTTTGTAAAATAAAGTTAGTCCAGGCAAAACAATATAAACAAAATATGATTTTTATAACATTCGGACTGTCCAGTCTTGACTTTGAGTTTTGCTAAAATTCTAGGTCAGACCGACGCCTACTATTCCCTCTTTGGGAAACAAGTTCTCACCTACTCTTCTCAAGAGAGTTTACCTTTTGCTAGATCGGTCCTCTAAATCGTCTGGACTTTTGCTCAACGTCCGAGACGTCAGGACTTCATGCTGGACGTCCGATTCCCGACCCATCCAGTCTTCCACCTGGTGCTCACGACCCATAGGATTTTCACCTAGCGTCCTTGACCCTAGGATTTCGCCCAACATCCTTGATTCGTCAAGACTTTGCCCAGTTTCCCAGACCAGGACTTCATTGCCTAACCGCAGTAGGACTTTCCAGCTACCTAGTGTCAACTAGGACTTTCCTTTACCTAAGATCACTTAGGACTTTCCTGTAAATTCAGTCACACTTGTTAGATCACAAGATAGCTTAACTTTGAACCTCTTTTTCATTATCAAAACACATGTTCGATCGTCTGGTGCTCCCTGCACCAACAATCTCTCCCTTTTTAATTATGACAACCTGGTTCAAAAATTAAGTAAAACAATATAGCAGTTCAAGGAAAAAATATAGTAATTTAATACTAAAGTAATTTAAACACAAAAATCTTTTTAAGAATAAGTTCAAGTGTTAAAATAACTTTTAAAGGAAAAATTAAGAAAACAATCTTTTCAATTTAGCTCCTCCTTAATTTAACATTCCCTCTTAACTTTCTCTCTTCCTTAACTTTTGACCATTTTCTCCCCCTTTGCCATTCATCAAATACAATTTAGGGGAAAAAGAAAAACAAATTGCTTAATTTCAAAATTAAATATTTTAGTTTTTCAAATACTTATTTTTTGTGACAAAGTTTAAACTTAAAAATACTTATTCTTTGAAAAATACTTTGAACCAAACTCTGCTTCGGAGATAGTAGAATTTTACTTTGAAAAAAAAGAGTAAAAAAAAATTTCAAGCAGGAAGTTTAACTAGAGTACTTAGTTTTTGAAAAAAGCTTACTCGAAGAAACTAATTGGGTTTCAAACAAATTATCTTTTGGAAATATTTAGTATTTTTGTAAAAGCCTTAAAAATTAATTAACATTTGAAAATACTTCATCTTTAGAAGATATTTGTTTAAAGTAAACTTTTGCTTTTGAAAAGATACTAAAGGTTTTGAAAATAATTTGAAATAGAACTTAGTTTTGTTTAGCTTTTAAAAACTTTATTTTTAAAAAAACTTAGTTCCACAAAATACACTTAACTTTTGAAAAACCTCTTTCTTTTTCTTTTTGGTTAAAAAAAACCAAAAAAAAAAGACAAGACTAATCGTATGAGCAACAAAAGTGATTAAAGTAAAAAACATTATCTATTTTTCTAATTTTTCATCTCACCCTTTCTAAATTATGAAATATGTTAAACTTATTAGTTTGTATGAGATGAAGTTAAGTTTAATTTTAAAGGTGGTTTTAGATTTTGAGAATATTATCTATAAATTTTGGAGAATATTTAAGTTTTGAATTTTTTTAAAAAATAATTAAGATTAAAATTTGAAAGATATTTAATTTTAAAAAAATATTAAAGTCTGAATTTAAGTCTAAACTTTTGAAAATATTTAAGTCTGACTTTTTAAAAAGAGTTAAGATTAAACTTAAGTTCTTGAAAATAAAATTTGAAAGATATTTAAGTCTGAATCATATTTTGAAATTAAAATTTGAAGATTAATTATGATTTAAAAATTAATTAACTTTGAAAATAATTAAGATTTCAAAGATTAATTATAATTTGAAAGTTAATTAACATTTAAAAAATAATTAAGATTTTAAAATTTGAAAATGATTTGAAAATTAATTAACATTTAAAAATACTTAAGATTTTAAAATTTAAAAATAAATTGAAAATTAATTAACATTTTAAAATAATTTATATTTTAAAATTTTAAAATTAATTATGATTTAAATATTAACATTTGAAGATTAAATTAAGTTTAATTTGTTTTGATTTAAGTTTAGTTAAATTTGATCAAGTTTAGGTTAAGTTTGATTAATTTGAATTATATTCACTTTGATTTAAAGATTAAGTTAGGTTTAAGCTTGATTAATTTGAATTATTTTTACTTTGATTTAAAGATTAAGTAAGGTTTAAGCTAATTTTAAATCTAAATCCATCTCACCTTTTTTCTAGATTGTCAATCATGGAATCTTATTTATTTTGTGAGATGATTAATTTTATCTTTAATTTTGATTAAAATCTAAGGATTAATTTATATTTGAGTTAGACTAAGATTTAATAATTAGTCAATTAAACATCCATTTCAATAATAGGCTTCCAGGCTGTGGTGAGACACTAGACCTTCTTGGGTATTGAAGCAATAATCACTTCTAGACAAAGTCTTTTAAAGAAATTGAATATTTAATTTTCTTTCAAAAATCCTAGGTCTAACTAGTCAAGTGTCGATCAAGCCTAAGTCCTTATCTATCTTAATTTAAGCATGTATAAGAAAGCGGTAAAGTAAGCATCAAACAAGTTTATCTAATAATAAAGATGATCTTTCTATTGGCTCCCCCTGGATCATAGCTTCAATAAAGTTTATCTAGGTAGTGGATTTGATCCTTAGGGATCCAATATTATCAAGTCCAACTTTTTTAACCAGGTTAAACTTGGGGACCCATACTTGGACTAGGTTCTTAGTTGATCGATTCACTAAAGATAAGTAAGATTTGAATAGATGTCTAGGCTTGTACCCAAGTCCGGCTCGGTTGTATACAACTCTTTATTTTCAAAGAATCATATCAAGCTAAGGTTCTTGGAACCCAAGGTGAACCGTTCCAATGTGCCCTTAAGTCCTTTGACTTGAGTTTTCAAATTGAAATTTTCTTCCTTAAATTGTTGGACTTGGGTTGAATTTCTACTTTGAACTGGCTTAGTTAAAGGACTTGGGTTAGTCTCCTCCTTAAGGGATTCAATCTCCTTTTGGAGTGTCTTGACCCAGATATTAGAGTTAGCTAATTTTCTTGATAAGTAAGAAATTAAATTAAGTGGTCTAATTAAGAAAATACTTATAGTAGATTGGGAACCTTCTGAATCAAATATGGACCCGTGGCTTCACTCAGACTTAGCTTTCGATTCTATCTTGGACTCGGATTCAGTCTCGACAACATAAGCTTGTACTGGTAAAGCAAGGAAGCTTGTTTGCTCGTGTTCTTTGTTGGTGCCTTCCAAGGATTCAGACCACGTTGCTTTTAAAGTCTTCCTTCTTCTTTACTTTTGGTTTAGACATTCAGGCTTGATATGCCCCTTCTTATTGCAGCTGTAGCAGGTGACTTCGGACTTGGCCTTTGTGTTTAATTTTAGACTTGGTTGCGTCGTCTTTTGATTGGATCACCTTCTTGATCTCTCTTTTGGTGAATCCCTTCTTCTTGTATAATTTTCGAAATAGGTTCATGAGTTCAACGGTAATTTCATTGTCTTCTTCCAAGTCGGATTCACCTTCAGACTCGTGTTTGATTTGATACTTCTTTCTCAACTCCTTTGTCTTGCTTGTACCTACAACCAACGCAATACTTTTTTCAACCGAAAGTGCATTAGTCTGTTCATGCAATTCAAATTCTAAACATAGCTCATCTAGTCTAATTAAAGAAAGATCCTTAGATACTTTGTAAGCATATGCCATCGATGGCCACAACGTATTTCTAGGAAAAGCATTTAATGCGTACCTTATTAAATCATGATTCTCTACCTTCTAGCAGATCGCGTGTAGTTCATTAAGCAGGTCTTGGATCCAAGCATGTAATTAGCTCGCTGATTCATCATCCTGCATTTTAACATTATAAAATTTATTTAAAATTAAGTCTCGTTTGCTTACCTTAGTGTCGGAGGTGTAGGGGATTGGTGGCCGGCTTGAAGGGGGGGGGGTTGGATAGACGACACCCCCAAATCGATAACTTTCTTCCTACACTTGTTATCTTGCGCAGCAGAATACAAACAAAACAAACAAGCTAAACACTAAAGCTAAGAAAGGAAATGAAATGCAAACCGCTAACACGTTTGTTTACGTGGTTCGGAGATAACTTGCTTCTACTCCACGGCGTGTCCGTAAGGTGGACGATCCCTCAATTCGTCGATGGATTAATCCCCGACAAACTCTAACTAGCTCAACCTCCTTGTGGGTGAAGAAACTTCACCACAACTTCAACCAAGACCTCTTGGCACACAAAGATCTCTTGAGCACAAAAGACTTCTAATTAGACTTTAACCAAGTCTAATTTCGTCAGGGATAACCAAGCTTCCAAGCCTTGGTTTATAGGCCGCGGGTTGAAAACCCCGCCTACCAGTCGACTGCCAAAACATGCAGTTGACTGCCCTCTGTGGAAATTCGACCGTTACATCCCAACGGCTCGATACCAGTTGACTGCTAAAACTAGTAGTCGACTGCTCCACACTGACTGAACGAACAGAAGCATCCTATTCGCTCCCAGTCGACTGCACGATCGACTGTACCAGTCGACTGCACGATCGACTGTACCAGTCGACTGTTACAGTAATGCTACAGTATTACTACAATACTGCTACAGTGACGCTACAGTACTGCTATAGTAATGCTACAGTAAACCCCTAAAATTAGGATTTTACTCTGAGTATAATCTCTCATGCACTCGTACCCTCACCCTTATGACTCACTTGACGCTTCTTTGCAACCTTGACCTCTTGCCTTCAAGCCTACTTCCTTTGACTCTCGTCCCTTGGATGCATTCAAGCCTGTGGCTCGTCCCCAATGTCATCCTTCGCATATGCCTCGAAGTCGATTCCCTCGGCCCTTGTCCTCGCTGCCTTGTCAACGGTCCCTCGGATGCTCCATCCTTCACCGGACCCGAAGCCATCAACCTGAGTCACATGTGTATTCTGCATACCTGCACACTCACATACACATATCAAAAAACAAGGGTGAACCTAACTTAAATCCTTTGCCCAAACACCAAAACACATGGTCCCACGGACCATTGGGATTGCTCCAACAATCTCCCCCTTTTTTATGTTTGGCAATATGTTTAAGTTAGGGAAAACATAATAGCAAATAAACATGCTAAAACAAATGGACTTACGTTGCCAAGACTATACATTTGGACTTATACCGCCAAATGGACTTACGTTGCCAAGGCTACACACTTGGACTTACACTGCCGAATGGACTTACGATGCTAAGGCTACATACTTGGACTTACAACGCCGAATGGAAAATAATGCAATATGCATTGGAACCTATCACAAAGCTCCCCCTACACCTAAGCTCCCCATTGAGCTAGGAATTTCCAACAAATAGGGATATTTAAGAACCAATCACAAGACTCCCCCTACGCAAAGACACTAAGGTTTTCCCAACTAAACCTTACTTCTCCCCCTTTGCCTAACATCCAAAAAGCTTTTGAACAATATCCCAATTGTTGAAAACTTATTATCCAACTGACTCTAAACTCGTGTATTTATTCCCCATGGATCTCATACACATAAACGAGTTGACCCGGTCAAAATCCAGTGCTAAAAAGACTTTGAAACTGGTATCAATCGACTGATCTTATCGAAATGAGCTTACAGAGACATTCTGTGCTAAAAACACTGTTACTAGTCGACTGGTACGCTATTTTTGAAAAAATCAACCTTTTTTGACCAACTTCAGAAATGCACCAGAAATTCCACATACCTCCAAAAATTCTTAAATTTTGTAGAGAGATCTATTTTATCAATGTCTACTTGGGAAAAATATATATAAAAATATATTTATCACAAATCCCAAGATTGACACAAAATACAAAATTAGCTAAAAAGTTCAATTGAACCTTAACCTAAAGTCCTAGTTTTGTCTTCCTCTTGATGTATTTGCCCATACTAACTCACAATGGATCCCTAGCATTGGTTTATATGACATCTATACATTCAAAATCAATTATCATGCTATATGACCCCAATTTCATATTTCTAAGCATGAAACATAAACCAATTGTGCCAAATCCCTAGGTTTGAGACTCAAGTCCGTCTCCAAACCACTTGTTACATTCCATGGCTCGTATAGACTCCCAAGTAAAGCCCACCTGAGATCCATTGACCATGGGTCCCAACTTGACTCTTTGAGCTCTCCCTAGAGCTCTTAACCTTAGCCACCTCACTAACTGACTCATCCACAATTGCTAGGCCATATCGGTGCACCTCCGGTGACACTTGGCCTACAAACCTAACCTTCTTAACCTTGGACACCTTGTCCTTGGTTAATTTTTCTTTAACTTTAAATGGCTTTCCCTTGCCATTTATTGACTTCTCCTTGCTATAGTCATATGCAACCCTAGCATAAGACTTTACCTTAGCATTGGAGACATTAGATTGGTATTCCAAACCCGATCTATCATTGTTGAGTTTTTGACTACCCAACACCATGCTTAACCCTCTAGATCCAACATTGAATCTATCTAGGGTTTTCTCTAATTGATCAAGCTTTGCTTTCAAAACTTGATTTCTCTTTCTAGGTTCCTAAACTTAGAGTTAACATATCCACCATGGGCATTCCTAGACCTACCCATTTTTCTAGGCATATGTCTCCCCTTCTTGGGATTAATGCATTGGGTCTTCTTAGGTCTACCATTACTAATTTTATCATGAATGGTTGTCCTAGGATTATGATTTATAATTACCCTATTCCTATCATGATATTTAAATCCAAAATTTTGCATGGCTACATAATGATAATCATTATTTTTCCTAGCATGCATGGGAGTATAAGAATTTGAATTACGATTCAAGTTAGGGTATACCTCCCTTACCCTTGAAGCTCCCCCTTGACACTTGCTTCTCTCCTTCTTCTCCCATTTCTTTAGATGCGCTAGCTTCTTAATCTCTCCCTTCTTAGGACATTTGGTGTGGTAGTGGCCCTTCTCTCCACACGTGAAGCATATGATGTGCATCCTCCTTCCTTGGGGTTCTTCATTCCTACAATCCTTGTTAGTATTCAAATTAACTTGAATGGGTTTAGGAGTTGCCTTCTTCTTACCCATTGGACACCTACTCTTGTAGTGTCCCTTCTCATTCCAACCGAAGTAAATTATGTGGTCATTTGACTTCACTTCGGTGGAGGTGCTTGCTAGGTTGACCACTTCCAATACCTCTTCTTCTTCTTCACTTGTCTTGGAATTTTATTCAATTCTTGAGGATGTAGATGATATCTCATCTTCCTTTTCCTCCTCGGATGTTGAGCGTGACTCAACTTCCGTTTGCTCCTCCTTAACTTGAGCAATTAAACCCATCTCCTTGGGGTCTTCTTCTTTTTGTGTAGGTTTATGTTCTTCCCGTAGAACCATCTTCACCTTGCTCCACAAATCGTGGGCGTTCTTATATTCACCTATCCAATTATCACATTAGATGGCAATATATCTATTAAGATTGATATTACCTTTGAGTTTGCCTCCGAACGTGAGGTTTGCTCTTCCGTCTAATGTCGTGGTCGTAGTCTTTTTCCCTTCTTATCTCTTGGGACTTTGAACGGGTCCTTCATCACCATCATGGTGTCCCAATCTGTGTTGAAGAAGACTTCCATCTTCATCATCCAAAATGTGATGCCCCCAAGGCTTCCTCCTTCAAACTTTGGAGGTGCAATCAAGCTGGTCATCTTCTTGTATTTGCTCTTCTCGGCGATTAGTCCGGTGAAGTGCGACCTTGGCTCTGATACCACTTGTAGGGGATCGGTGGCCGACTTGAAGGGGGGTTGGATAGACGGCACCCCCAAATCGATAGCTTTCTTCCTACACTTGTTACCTTGCGCAGCGGAATACAAACAAAACAAACAAGCTAAACACTAAAGCTAAGAAAGGAAATGAAATGTAAATCGCTAACACGTTTGTTTACGTGGTTCGGAGATAACTTGCTCCTATTCCACAGCGTGTCCATAAGGTGGACGATCCCTCAATCCGTCTGTGGATTAATCCCCGACAAACTCCAGCTAGCTCAACCTCCTTGTGGGTGGAGAAACCTTACCACAACTTCAACCAAGACCTCTTGGCACACAAAGATCTCTTGAGCACAAAAGACTAATTAGACTTTAACCAAGTCTAATTTCATCAGGGATAACCAAGCTTCCAAGCCTTGGTTATATAGGCCGCGGGTTGAAAACCCCGCCTACTAGTCGACTGCCGAAACATGCAGTCGACTGCCCTCTGTGAAAATTCGACCGTTACATCCCAACGGCTCAATACCAGTCGACTGCTAAAACTAGCAGTCGACTGCTCCACACTGACCGAATGAATAGAAGCATTCTGTTCGCTCTCAGTCGACTGCTAAAACATGCAGTTGACTGTTACAGTAACGCTACAGTACTGCTATAGTAACGCTACAGTAAAATCCTAAAACTAGGATTTTACGCCGAGTACAATCTCTCATGTACTTGTACCCTCACCCTTATGACTCAGTTGACGCTTCTTTGCAGCCTTGACCTCTTGCCTTCAAGCTTACTTCCTTTGGCTTTCGTCCCTCGGATGCATTCAAGCCCATGACTCGTCCCCAATGTCATCCTTCGCGTATGCCTCGAAGCCGCTTCCCTTGGCCCTTGTCCTCGTTGCCTTGTCCATGATCCCTCGGATGCTCCATTCTTCACTGGACCCGAAGCCATCAACCTGAGTCACATGTGTATCCTGCATACCTGTACACTCACATACACATATCAAATAACAAGGGTGAACCTAACTTAAACCCTTTGCCCAAACACCAAAACACATGGTCCCACGGACCATTGGGATTGCTCCAACAGGAGGTACCGTCATGTAGCTCAATTAGCTTTTCCCATAATTCTTTGACGTTGTCGAAGGGGCAGACCTGGTTCAACTCTTCTTTGGTTAAGCCACATTAGAGAGTTTGAGTGTGTTGGTATAATCTGTACTAATGATCTAACTCAGGTTTTGATGAATGATAAATGAATTAAAGTTAGAGTGTTTGTAATTTAATTACTTTACCAAGTGTGCAGGAGTTGATGGGTTCGGAGGACCTGACACCAAGTTGAAATCTAGCTAGGTTTGTGGGACCCGATAACTGGTGCGAAGTCCACATAGGTCCTGGGGACACGATATTTGGCGGAAAGTTCGATTGAGTCTGCTGGGCTTGACAACCTGCTGAAGTCCAATTGAATCTACGGACTTGACAACTGGCGGGAACACCTGGTGGGTCAAAGGCGAGTCAAGCCACTATAGTTGGTAAGTAAAAGGTAAGCAAATGGAGGAGAGATTCAATGAGGGCATGCTCCTAGTTGAGGGAATAGTAGGCATCAGTCCAGCTTAGGTCCATTTGGGAAACCTAAGTTGAGACCTTGACTAGATCCTGGTCTTAGGGAGACAGGATCTAATTACTGCTACTATCTTACTGCATTGTACTAACTTTATTTTACAGGATAAACATATTTTTGTTGCCTGGACTAACTCCTTTTAGAAGGAAAGAAGTGGCTGAAAAAGAGTGTTTGGGCGTTTGGACTCTGGGTGCCAGGAGTTGGTCCGGGCGCTCAGACCAACTTCGCTTGAGCAGGTGCCTGGCCAAGCACCTAAGCGATCTGGGTGCCCAGAGTTGGTCCAAGTGCTCAGACCAGAAAATTTATCTAGAACTTGAGTTGGAGCGCATCGATTGGCCGAGCCCACAACAACGGTCCAGGCGTCCGGAGGGGCTTCAGGTGCCCGAAGGTGGATAAACTCCGCAGATGAAGTTTCGACGAGAGCTCACCACATCAATATAGTCCAAGCACCCAGGAGGGGATCTAGGTGCCAGGACAAGCTTGTAAAAGCAACCCTCGACAAGCAGCTTAAAGATAACATTTTCTACAAGTTTCATTCTCGTGCCTGCTTTGAAAAGTCTTCGACGATCCTAAAACTGCTCCAACAATCAAAAATCAAGGAGCTCTGTTCTTTCTTTCTTATTGTCAGTAATCTTTTATTTTCCAGTTCTTGTACTCAAATCTTTGTAATAATTTTTGAACCGATAATGATTTCCCATCGAAAGCACTCTCACATGCGGGCCTTGGAGTAGGAGTCGTCGAAGACTCTGAACCAAGTAAAATTACTCGTGTTAGCATTTGTGTTTTTGTGTTTCTTTTTTGCTGCGTATTCTTGACTTTTGAAAAAGCGACCAACGCTAATCAACTCCCCTCGAGCATCTTTACGATCTAACAAGTAGTATCAGAACTAAGTTGGTTCTAAATTGGTACAATCACCAATCAGGCAGCGGTGACTTTCAAAACTTTCTTTTAATTTTTCTTTTCCGTTTTGAGCTTTTTGATATAGTTCAAATTAGTGTAATCACCTATTTTAGACATTTTTTTCATTGCTAAATACTTTGAATTGGTGCAACACCAGTTTTTAATACTTTTATTATCTCCCACACTACTAATCCAAGACCTAGTCTTGGAATTTCTTCCTTCCTCTTCTTTGTATGCAAGGTTCTATCTTTAAATGTCCCAAACTGAGGATACAACATTATTCGTCCCCCATTCTTCAACGAGGATGACTTCCTGTATTGGAAGAAGCAGATGGAGGTGTATTTGAAGACACACTTCGACCACACACTTCGACCAATGGTTCAGCATACACAAAGGATAAAAGCCTCCGATCGACAACAACACCGGAATTCTAATAGACCCAAAAAACTGGAATCCGGAGATGAAAAAGAAGGCGCAAGCCAACTTTAAGGCGTTGAACACAATCCAGTGCGGACTCATGAAGGAGGAACTGAACTATATCGGCCCACATGAAAATGTAAAGGAATTTTAGGATAAACTCATCAAGTTACATAAAGGAACAAATGAGGCAAAGGTAACCGAAAAAGATTCACCTTTGAATAAATTACTTAACATCAGAATGTAGGAAGAAGAAAAGGTGACTTTGGATGAGGCGTCTTTCGAAGAACCGGACGTCGAAGATTGGAAGCATCACAACTACCTCGCGCTGATAGCATCCAGATTGGAATCAGAAAGTGACATAGAACAAGACGACGTGTTCGAATACGAATCAAGCTAGGAGTCTGCACTCATTTTTGAAGGTTCGAACGAGATATCATCTATCTTAACTGATAAATTCTCTAAAATAATTACATGTCTTAATAAAAATTTAATTAGATCCCAAAAATAAAATAACACACTCCTTAAGTGAAATCAACACCTTAAGGAACAACTTAACTCCCAACCAAAAAACACTAACCCAACTCAAGTCAAAAGACTTGAGGAAGAAAATTCTAAATTAAAAACTAAAGTAACCAATCTAAAAGAATTATTAGAAAAATTTACAACTAGATCCAAGTACCTAGACATGATACTTGGATCTCAACGAGTTATGTACAACAAATCTAGACTCAGATATAAGTCTTGTTGGTTGGTCCTAGGAAGATCATACCGGTTCCACTGTACAAAAATTTTGTACAAGTGTCGAACCTTTCCTAAACAACCTATTGTGTTCTTTAGAAATTAAATTAGGAATCGCAAACAGAACTTAACATTATTGATTCCAAATTTAACTTATCTGTTCTTAATGGTTTAGATTTGGATCGCAAACGATGCTTAACATTATTGATCCAAATCCACCTATGTTATAAATTCAATTAAATATTTATTTCAAAAATTGGCTCCTAGGTCAAACATGGCAAGGCACATGACCTTCTTGGGTATGGGAGCATCCACCACTGCCTCGACAAAGCCTCTTAACGAAATTCAATATTTAATTTCCTAAAATAACATTAGGTTTAACCAAAAAGAATAATCGAATCACAAGATCGAAAAAAAATTAAAAAAAACACAACTTCGAATATCTAATCCAAAAATCTAGAATCATATGCCTCTTGTGTTTGGAATTCATACAAAGAAAACTAGTATGATGCGAAAAATAATTACTAGTTATACCTTTCTTTGTACGCAATGACCTCTTGATCTTCTACCATATTCCTCTTCTTATCTCGGACGTTGTGTGGACAACGATTTACCAAGATGAGAACCACCCAAGCCCTTCTTCTTCCTCACCAAGTTTCGGCCACCAAAACTCCTCCAAGGATGTAGAGGTTCGGCCACCACCACTAAGCTCCAAGGGATGCAAGAAACAAAGCCTCCTTTCTCTCCTTCTTCTCCAAACAATATCCGGCCACCTTCCAAGCTCCAAAAGATGAAGAGTTTCGGCCAAGGAGAAGAAAGAAAAAAGAGAAGGGAGAACTAGAAGGGCCGGCCACACCACCAAGGAAAAGAGGAGGATAATAGAATAGAGTTCTTAGCCATGAAGGCACCCCTACCCCCTCTTTTATAATCCTTGGTCTTGGCAAATAAGGAAAATTTAAATAAAAAACTTCTTTATTACTTTACCATGAAAAGGAAAATTTAATTAATTAAAACTTATTTCCTTTTCTTATAACAATATGGTCGGCCACCTCATAATCCCAAACATGGAAAGTTTTAATACGAATTAAAACTTCCTAATTTTTTTCCGGGAATTTTAAAATAAAAATTTTTCTAATAATTTATCCCTTCATGGTTGGTTATAAAAGGAAATATATAAATTAAAATTTCTCTATTAAAACATGTGGATAATTTTCAAAAAGGAAAGTTATCTTTAAAATTAAAATCTCTTTACAATCTACAAATAAGGAAGGATATCAAATCTTTTATTAATCTTTTGTAGAAACTTATAAAAGGAAATATTTAATTTTAAACTCTCTTTTTTAAATCATGAACATGGTTAAAAAAGGAAAGTTTTATCAAAATTAAAATCTTCTTTTCAATCTACAAATAAGGAAAGATATCAAATCTTTTCTCAATCTTTTGTAGAAAGCTATAAAAGGAAAGATTTAAATTTTAAACTCTCTTTTAAAACCATGGAATCCACATAAGAAAAATTTAAAAATAAAAATCCTTTTAATTTTCTTAGGGTCGGCCACACCATGCTTGGGCTCCAAGCATTGGCCGGCCACATACTTGGTTCATCCTATTGGTCTTGGCCGACCCCTAGCTTGGGTTCCAAGCTAGCTTGGCCGGCCCCATTAGGATGGGTATAAAGGTGGGTATAGGTGGGTATAATACTTTATAAATAAGAGGCTATGATAGGGACCGAGAGGAGAAATTGATTTTGGTCTCCCGATGAAATTAAGCTTCCCGTGTTCGCCCCGAACACCCAACTTAATTTCATCAATAATAATTCATACCACTAAAGAATTATTATTGAACTACCGCACTAATCCCAAATTATGTTTTGGGCTCATTCTTATTATGAGTGTGTTAATCTCCCTGTGTTTAAGATGTCGAATGTCCACTAATTTAAATGAGTTACTGACAACTTACTTTAATTAATTTCTTAGTCCAAGAGTAGTACCACTCACCCTTATCGTCATGTCGGACTAAGTCCACCTGCAGGGTTTAACATGACAATCCTTATGAGCTCCTCTTGGAGACATTATCAACCTAGATGACTACGATACAATTTCCTTCTATAATCAATAACACACACTATAAGTAATATCATTTCCCAACTTATCGGGTCTATTGATTTATCGAGCTAAATCTCACCATTTGATAAGTCAAAGAAATAAATACTAAATATATATGCTTGTTATTATATTAGGATTAAGAGCACACACTTCCATAATAACTAAGGTCTTGTTCTTTTATTAAGTCAGTATAAAAAAAACTTACCTTAAATGGTCCTACTCAATACACTTAGAGTGTAATAGTGTAATTTATTAGTCAAGATAAACTAATACCTAATTACACTATGACTATTCCAATGGTTTGTTCCTTTCCATCTTAGTCGTGAGCTACTGTTTATAATTCATAAAGAATCGATAACATAATCTTCTGTGTGTGACACCACACACCATGTTATCTACAATATAAATTAATTGAACAATTACATTTAGCATATAAATGTAGATATTGACCAATATGATTCTTATTTCTAAGTAAATGTTTATACAAAAAACTAGGCTTTTAGTATACATTCCAACAAGTCCATCTCAACAAATAAAACATTTATATCGCTTATAAGACAAAACAAGAAACAAACTAAAGCTTGGATACTAAAAGCTTATCTAACTAAGCAAGTAGGACTCAATCAATTTTATGTACCTAAAAATGAAGTTCATTATCTAAAATCAAAACCATCTAAACCTATTAATTCAAACCCAAACCTAAAATATAAAATAAAATCAAATAAAAAAATAAATTTAAATCAAATAACTATAAATTCAATTTAAACATAAGTTAGAATCAAGTTTATTATAACTAAAAAATAAATCGACATAAACCTAAAACATAAACCCAAGTTTAATAATTCAGGGAGAGGTTTCAAATTAGTTGGCACCTCGAAAACAATAACTACCTTGCTAGGTAATTAGGACAAGGTTAAATAAGGACAAAAGTTTAACTTGATAAACAATATTAGAGAAGTTTTGGATGATAGCAGGTTAGGAAAGCTCTGTCTATGCATGTCTTGAAGATATGACTTAGTGGAACTAACTGAAGCTACCTCTTACTAATCCTAGCTGGTTAGACCAAAATTTTATACTAAGTTCGGTGGGTAGGAACTAGTTGAAATTTTTTGAATGTGTGGTTACTCTAATGATGTCTAGGTGACTCACCACAGCTTAGATATTTATCTAAAGAATGCTTATTTGATGATCCCAAAGATAAACTTGAATCTAACACAAGTTAAACCAAACCTTGAAATTCAACTTAACTCATTTCACAAAACCATAGGATCCCTGTATTTGAAAACTTAGACTGGGTGAGATAAATAAGGGTAAATTTAAAATAAAAATTAAATTAAATTAAAATTTAAACATAAGTTAAAATTAAAAATAAAATCAACAAAGTTAAGTTAATACTTAAGCTAAACTTTTTACTCCTACTTTTTGTAGGAATCTAAATGGATAGTGAACAGTAGTTGCTCCCGACACATGACCAAGGATCAAACAATGTTCACAAACTTGACATTCAAAAGACTAGAAACAATTGCCTTTGAAAGTAATGACAAACTAAAGGTAATTGAAATAGGTAACATTGAACTAGAATCTAATTTCATTATTCATAAAGTACTAATTAAAATTTTCTAATTTAACTTACTCAGTGTTAATCAATTGTGTGATACATACTATAAGGTTAGGTTTACATCCACTAAATGTTTAATTAAATACATGAAATACCCTATAATAAAATTAAAATGACTTAGGAATAATAACATTTACACAATTAACCTAGCCAACTCCTCACTTAAGTGCCACTTGATACAAAAAGAGGAAACTTGGCTATGGTGGCATAGGAGAATATCCCGCACTAACTTTAGAAACCTCACCAAACTAAATAACTTAGTTAGAGGATTATCAAAACTACCCAAGTTAGACTCAATAATTTGTTATTCTTGTTAACAAGGGAAACAAAATCAAATCAAGTCACAAACCAACTAATCAAATTTAAACCAATTCAATACTTGAATTATTACACTTAGATTTATTTGACTCACATGGAATTAAATTTATTAATGGAAATTTATACTATCTAGTAATAATTAATGATTACTCAAGATTCACTTGGGTAAAATTTCTTAAAAAAAATAAAGATTAAACATTTAAAATATTTAGTAATTTTTGTAAACAAACTGAAAATGAAAAAGACTTGAAAAATCAAAAGTATTAGGAGTGATTAGATAATTTAAAAATCATTGCTTTACTAAATTCTGCTTATTAAATAGGTACCATCAAAATTCTTGTGCCTCAATACATCTTAACAAAATGAAATACTTGAAAGAAAAAATAGAACTATTCAAGAAACCACTAGGACAATGCTTAATGAATATCAACTACCAAAATATTTTTGGGTAGAAGATGTTAGTACAACCAATTATATACAAAATAGAATAACAATAAATAAGAAACATAATAAAACCCCATTTAAAATTTACTGTAATAAATTACCAAATATTAAATACTTTAAGGTATTTGGATGCCCTGTTTACATATTAAATACAAGATAATACTTAGAAAATTTTACCTCAAAAGTAGAAAATTGAATCTTTGTAGGGTATTCCCTAAACAATAGAGAATATAGAGCATACAATAAAACTAATCTAAGAATTGAGAAAACAACTAATGTAAAATTTGATGAAATTACTAAAGAATCTAACTCAACTCATCCTCAATATCAATCAATTGATTTTGTTAAAGCTAGTAGTGATCTAGGGTGAGAAAGTGAAAACCCAATGGATGAATACGAAGATGAACAAAATGAACCATAAGAAAATGAATAAACACAAACTGAGCCTAGAATAATAAGAATCAGCTCAGTCCACCCAATTGAACAAATTATAGGTGATCTAGATTTAAGAGTTCAAACTAGATCATCTTTTAGATACTTAAGTCAAATATCTTTAATTTCTAAAATTGAATCCAAAATGATAAAAAATTCCTACTTGCCCCAGATTAGATTATAGGCATGCAGATTTAATACCATTATCTAATAATAAAATGGTAATAGAAACAAAATGAGTGTTTAAAAATAAACTAAGTGAAAATGGGAAAAATATTAGAAACAAAGCTAGACTAGTTCTAAAGGATTTAGTTAAGTAGATGTACTTGACTATGATGAAACATATACTCTAGTAGCTAGGCTTGAGTCTATTAGAATGCTACTAAGCTATGCAGCGCATAAAGGATTTAAACTTTATCAAATGGATGTTAAATTGGCTTTTTGAAATGGGCTAATAAAATAAGAAGTCTATGTAGGTCAACCACCTGGGTTTGAGAGTCTAGATCATCCTAACCATGTGTTTAAACTAAAAAAAGCCTTGTATGATCTTAAATAAGCACCTAGGGCTTGATATAAAAGATTAATCTCCTATCTAATTTTCAAAGGGTTCAACCAAGGTTAAATTGATCCAACTTTATTTGTAAAATCACTCAAACAAGATATCTTCATAGCCTAAGTATATGTAGACTACATAATTTTTAGTTCAACTAATTTAGAATTTTTGCAAGAATTTATAATCTTAATAGAATAAGAATGTGAAATGAGCCTAGTAGATAAACAAACCTATTTCTTAAGATTATAAATTAAATAAACAAATGAAGAAAATTATGTTTACTAACAAAAATATATAAAAGAATTACTTAAAAATTTGTAATGAAAAATACTCAAAATATAAAAATACCAATGACGACTAATACACCCTTAGATAGTGATCCAAATAGAAAACTAGTAGATCTAAAATATTATAGGAGTACTATTGGCAGCCTTTTATACTTAACTATAAGTTGACCTGATATCTTATATGCAATTACTATGTTTGCTAGATACCAATCTTGTGCTAAGGAATCCCACTTAACTAATGTAAAAAGAATTTTTAGAAACTTGAAAGGCACACCAAATGTAGAAATTTGGTACCTTAGAACACTTAATTTTAAACCAATAGATTACTCTGACTTAGATTGCCAGCTATAAACTAGATCGTACAAGTACAAGTGGTGGATATCAATTACTTGGGCTATCATTTGCCAGCTGGTTTAGTAGAAAACAACATAGTGTTGCTTTATCTACTACTGAAACTGAGTACATAGCAATGGATGAGTGTGTAGCATAATTGTTATGGATGATACACACATTAAAAGACTTTAACTTACAATATAAAAATGTAAAAATCTATATTGATAATATCAGTTAAATCAACTTAACTAAAAATCCAATGTACTATTCAAGAACCAAACATATTGAAATCAAACATAACTTTATTAGAGATTACGTCGCCAAAGGTGATATTGAACTCAACAATGTTGAGTCCAAGTCAAATCTGGTAGACATCTTCACTAAACCACTATCAGAATCTAAATTCAGTAATCTACAAAGACGACTTGGGATATGCATAATAGACTAGGACTCTTGTGATTAAACAAATTTTTAAATTTTTTGCAAATTCTAGAAAAATTATTTACCTATGTTTTCAAAAAAATCCCCATTTCTTTAGTGTTGCAAAATTATTTTGGCTTTATTCTAGATCGAACCCATAGAAAGCATGATCATATAGATATAGGGAATGAGCATCTTGTTGGGATCCTTCGTACGGAGGCTAGAGAGGGGGTGTGAATAGCCGACCCCAAATCGTCGCGTTTCTACAAACTAGGGTTAGCGCAGCGGAAAATAACACGTAGAGACGAAGGAAAAGAAGACAAACCTCAAACAAACCGATGTAACGAGGTTCGGAGATGAACTCCTACTCCTCGGCGTGTCCGTAAGGTGGACGAAGCCTACCAATCCGTCGGTGGATGAGTCCCCGGAGAACCGGCTAAATATGAGCTCCTTATGGGTGGAGAAACCTCGCCACAACTTCTTGTCGACTGTTGAAGAAGCAACAGCTTCTCAGACGCCAACCACAGCAGCAGCTCAGTCGGAGTCCCAGCCGAAGGAAGAAGCTCACGCAAAGCTTGCAAAGAAGAGCTCAACAAAGCTCAAGCACCAGAACAGCAGCTCTGTAGCAGAAGAGAAGAGAAAGAAGCTTTTTGGCTCGCAGCAGCAACCCTCCTTTTATAACCTGCGAAGAAAGCGAAGAAACACAGAAGAAATCTAGCCGTTGCGTCGCAACGGCTAGTGCCTGGATCGGTCTGTGGACCGATCAGGCTCCATGTGGATCGGTCCACAGACCGATCCATGTTGATGGTGACACTCGGCTGACCTTCTTTGATCCTCTCGTCGCCCGGTGGATCGGTGTCGATCTCGTCGATCAGGCGATGGCGGCTGACGGTGATATCCTCTAGGTGCCGATCGACTCACGATCGGTCACAGTAGGCTACTGATGTGTTACTGATCGGTCACCAGACCGATCAGAATATTCGAGGTATCACTGGATCGATCCAGTTCATGGTTTTCGCCCAAACCAAGTCCAAACCAACATCCGGTCAATCTTGACCTGTTGGTACATTGCGCCTAGCATCCAGTCACTCCCTTGACCTGCTAGGACTCCCCGCTAAGTGTCCGGTCAATCCCTTTGACCCACTTAGACTTTTCTCTTCGTACTAAGTATCCGGTCACTCCTATGACCTACTTGGACTTCCCATCACCAGATATCCGATCACCCTTGATTCATCTGGATTTTCCCTTGCCCGGCTTCACTCACCAGGACTTTCACCTAGTTTCACTCACTAGGGTTTTCACCTGGCTTCACTCACCAGGATTTCCACAACTGCCTGGCTTCACTCACCAGGACTTCCGAACTGCCTAGCTTCACTCACTAGGACTTTCCCTTGCCTGGCCTCACTCACCAGGACTTTCCAAACTGTCTGGCTTCACTCACCAGGACTTTCACGAATGCCTGGCTTCACTCACCAGGACTTCCACTTTCACCTAGCTTCACTCACTAGGATTTTCACCTGGCCTCACACTGCCTGGCTTCACTCACCAGGACTTTCCGAATGTCTGGCTTCACTCACCAGGACTTCCACTTTCACCTAGCTTCACTCACTAGGATTTTCACCTGGCTTCATTCACCAGGATTTCCCGACTGCCTGGCTTCACTCACCAGGACTTTTCCCCGTGCCAAACTCCCTGTTTGGACTTTCCCCGTGCCAAGTCTCCATACTTGGACTTTCCGCGTGCCAAGCTACCTGCTTGGACTTTTCCCCGTGCCAAGTCTCCGTACTTGGACTTTTCCAGTGCCAAGTCTTCATACTTGGACTTTTCGCGTGCCAAGCTCCCTGCTTGGACTTTTCCCGAATTAGGTCAACCAGGTCAAGCTTGACCTAAGGTTGCACCTACAATCTCCCAAACACCTATTCTTGTCAAACATCAAGAATACAACTCTCTTCTCGTCAAACATCGTCAAACATCAAAACACAACTCGAGTCAGGTCAACTCGAGTCAGGTCAACGAGGTCAACCTTGACCTAAGATTGCACCAACACATCTCACAAACACACTAGATCTACCTTGATTGTGTATTCAAAAACATAGATTGACGTGAGATGCATAGGCCTTTTGCCTGGACTTTAGATGCTTATATCAATGTATTAACATAAGTCTGAGCAAAAAATACCAAAATACAGTAATTAAGTTACATAATCCTTCTTAATAAACAATAAAATTGATTAAATTTTGCTTAACTTGACTAACTAGGTGAACGCTACTATATTTTAGTAGCTAGTTAGTAACTACAGGTTAGACATGTACTAAGGATCTTGGTAGTTGAATAATTTTTTTAAAAGATATCAGATTCAGGAATAGGATCTAATTTCAAATCATTTGAGAAATTTTTCTTGAAAAAGTTTTACCTATAAAACATTTTGGAAAATTATTTGCTTTGCGAAATACATAATTTTGAAAGTTTTTAAAAAAATCAAATATTTTTTTAAAAAAAACTTGGAAAATTATTTTGAATCTGCACTCTTAAAATTATTTTAAAAATCTATTTTACTTAAAAAAAAATTTGAAAATATTTTCTAATTTTTTTTTAGAAAATTTTCCCAACTTTTTAAAGTTTTTTCTTAGATTTTTTTTTACTTTGAAAATCCTTCTTAGAAAGTTTTCTTTAAAATTATTTTGAAAATATTTCTTAGATTTTTTTTTAAAAAAATTACTTTGAAAATCTTTCTTAGATATTTTTTCTTTAAAATTACTTTGAAAATCTTTTTTAATTTTTTTTTTAAATTACTATGAAAATCTTTACTTTGAAAGTTTTATTGTTTACTTAGAAAAAATTTTTGAAAACATTTACTTAGAAAATTGTTGGCAAATATTTACTAAGAATATCTTTTCTTTGCAAATATTTACTTAGAAAATTTTTCCTTACAATTATTTTTGGAAAACAATTTTGACAAAGATTTACTTATAAAATGCTCTTAAAAATAGTTTGCAACTTTTGCTAAACTAAACTTCTGTTCAAACCTCTCTTTAAGTCTGATACATATATAGTGTTTACTGTCAGTTATATTTCTATATTAATGTTTGACATTACTTATCCTATATTATGCTCATCTTTCTTTTATATTAGTTTTCTTTTATGAATATCAAAGGTGGAGGGAAAGAGTTAATGTAGAAAAAGAACAAACAAACTTGATCAAGTAATCAAATTCAAAACTAACTTAGATCATTTGTTTGCATTTTGCATATCATCTTTCAATATTATTTTTTTCAAACTTTAAATCAAGTTGTCATTGTATAAAAAAGGAAGAGATTGTTTGTACAGTCTGCATTAATGATCTAACTCAAATTTTGATGAATGATAAGTGAATTAAAGTTAATGTTTGTGATCTAATTATTTTACCAAGTGTGCAGTAGTTGACGGGTCTAGAGGATCTGACACCAAGTTAAAAAATCTAGCTAGGTATGTGGGACCCAATAGCTAGTGCGAAGTCCAGATAGGTCCACGGGATCCGATATCTGGCGGAAAGTCTGGTTGGGTCTGTGGGGCCTAACAACCGGCCAAAATTCAGTTGGGTTTGTGGACCTAACAACTGGAAGGAAGACATGGTGGGTCAAAGGTGAGTTAAATGATTATAGTTAGTAAGTAAAAGGTAAGTAACTGGAGGAGAGATTCAGTGAGGGTGCGTTCCTAGTTGAGGGAATAGTAGGTGTCGATCTAGCTTAGGTCCATTTGAAAAACCTAAGTTGAGACATTGACTAGATTCTGGTCTCGGAGAGATAGGATCTAATTACTACTACTATCTTACTGTGTTATGCTAACTATATTTTGAAAGATAAATATATTTTTGTTGCATGTACTAACTCTTTTTTGTAGGAAAGAAGTGGTTGAAAAAGAGTGTACGGGCGCCTAGAGTTGGTCCAGGGGCATGGACCAAAAAAAAAAACTCTAGGTCGGATCGACGCCATTATTCTCTCTTTGAAGAACACGTCCTCACCTACTCCTCTTAGGAGAGTTTACCTTTTACCAGACTGGTTCTCCAGATCATCTGGACTTTTTCTCAGTGTCTGAGACATCAAGACTTCATGTTGGGTGTCAGATCCCCGACCCGTCCAATCTTCCACCTGGTGCCTGCGACCCCCAGGATTTTCACCTAGCGTCCTTGACCCTAGGATTTTTCCCGCCCAAGGTCCTCGACCCACCAAGACTTTTCCCAGCTCCCCGGACCAGGACTTTGTTACCTAACCGCTGTTAGGACTTTCCACCTGCCTAACCGCAGCTAGGACTTTCAACCTGCCTAACCATACCTAGGACTTTCCACCTGCCTAGTGTCAACTAGAACTTTCCTTTACCTAAGATCACTTAGGACTTTCCTGCAAACTAAGTCACACTTGTTAGATCACAAGACAACTTAACTTTGAACCCCTTTACCATTATCAAAACATAGGTTCGATCGTCTAGTGCTCCCTGCACCAACAGGATGAAGTCAAAGTTATACTTCTAGAAGAAAATAAACCCTCTTATAAGGGCTTTTATTTTGTTGAAAAGGCCTATGATCTACTTAGAATCAAATTGAGCCCAAACTTCTTCATCAGTCCCTTACTCAGAATAGATGGAAAAGTCTAAGAAGACAAGTCATACCAAATGGCAACACTTAATATTGAAAATAAGGCTCAAGACAGTTCTACTTTTTGTGAAAGTGACTTACTTTTTGTCCCAACAAGTATACAAAAATCTATAAATTACCAGTCTCTTGAAATTTTACAAGCCAAAAGTGTAAGAAAAGAAATTTTATTTTCTGGACATAAACATTTACTAGAAGATATACTTACTTACATCTGAACTCTAGGAGATACTTCTACTTTTAAACAATTTGTATAACTTGAAGAAGCACTTAATTAGTTCTACTAACATCCAACACCAGGCATTACTATTGCATATGGAGAAGAATATACGTATAAAATCAAATGCCAAAATAACTTTCCCCAATGTGCTACTCCAGACACTCTAGATTTAGGGTGTAGATATCAGTTACTATCTTCCTTCAGAAAAGCCAACATCCACTGTGAAAAGTTGGAACATAAAAATTATAGAGGAAGATTTATTACTCTTTCACTCTAATGGACTTTGGTCTGCTACAAAAACTTTGGGTTCATGTTTTGGACTTAATACAACTTTTTCTTGATAAACTTGGAAATATGTTACAACATATACTAGAAGAAAAATAAATTTTTGTCTTATGCACTTTTGACAGCTCTCCTCCAGAATGGATACACTTACGAATTGAGCCTACTAGACATGTTATCAAGCTAGATGTACATGGACTTAATGCAACTTCTTCCTTTCGAGGAATATCCTTCTCACCTGGATAAAGATTGGACTTCTCCAAAACCTATTGAAGAACAACTTAAACATTGGAGGTCTTCTATCTAAGGAAATTCTTGGCTTTGGTATGTAGGATCGAAAAAAATTTAGATATCTCCACAACGGTATGATATTGTCCACTTTGAGCCTAAGCCCTCATGGTTTTGCTCTTGGGCTCTACCCAAAAGGCCTCATGCCAATGGAGATATCTTTTCTCTTATAAACTCATGATCTTTTCCATGTGTTTTCAATGTGGGAATATGTTTGCAACATTGCAACCCCAACAATCACCCCTCAAACAAAGGACCACAAGCTTCCTGTTGGTTGCTACTCGGAAAACCTATAGGTTCCACTGTACAAAAATTTTGTACAAAGGTCTGAACCTTTTCCTAGCTACCATGTGTTCTTTTAAATTAAATTTTGGATCGCCTGCGGAACTTAACACGTTTGATCCAAAACTTAATCTATTTGTTCTTTTAGGTTTTGACTTGGATCTCCTGCGGAACTTAACACGTTCGACCCAAGTCTCCTTAAGTTATTAATTCCATTAAATATTAATTTCCATAAAAGGTTCCCAGTACTGACGTGGCGAGGCACATGGCCTTCTTGGATATGGGAGCAACCACCACCGACTAGACAAAACCTTTAATAGAAAGCTAATATTTAATTTCCTAAAATAACTTTAGGTTAACCAAAGAGAACAATCAAATCACAAGGAAAAGAAAGAAACAAAAGAACACAACATCAAAAAACATATTCGAAATACTAAAACGTAAGCCTCTTGTATTTGGTATTATTTCCATAAATAACTAGCATGATGCGGAAATAGAAATTACTAGTTATACCTTGTAGAAAAACCTCTTGATCTTCTACCGTATTCCTCTTCTAACCTCGGACGTTGTGTGGGCAACGATCTACCGAGATGAGAAACCACCAACCACCTTCTTCTCCTCCAAGCAAGGTTCGGCCACAAAAGAAGAACTTCACCAAAGAAGAAAACCAAAATACTAACCAAGCTCCAAGAGATGCTAGCTTTCTCTCCTTCTTCTTCTTCTTCTAAGTAGTATCCGGCCACCACAAGAGCTCCAATGAAAGAGAAGGGTTCGGCCACCACAAGAGGAAGAGAGGGAGAGGATGGCCGGCCACACCAAGGAACAAAAGAGGGAGAGAAATAATAGATGTTGTGTCTTGTGAAGGCACCCTCACCCCTTCTTTTATATTCCTTGGCCTAGGCAAATTAGGAAATTTAATTACAATAAAATTTCCTTAATTACCTTGACATGATTTAATTGAGAAAAATAAAATAATATTTCCCCAATTAAACAATGATGGTCGGCCAAACAATAGGAAGCAAATTGGACAAGTTTCAATCAACAATTAAAACTTTCCTTATTTGTTTCCGGAAATTTTAAAAATAAAATTTCTCTTTAAAATCTCTTCATGGTTAATAAAAGGAAATATCTATAATTTTAATTTTATTAACATGTGAATAATTTTAAAGAGAAAATAAAACATCTCTCCAATCTACAAATAAGGAAAGAGATCTAATCTCTTTCTTTAATCTTTGTAAATCTTTTACAAGAGAGATATTTTAATTTTAATTCTCTTTAAATTAAATCTTCCACATAATAATAAACATTAAAATTAAATTTTCTTTTTAATTAATTATGGCCGGCCCTACTAGCTTGGGTTCAAGCTAGGGCCGCCACCTTAAACCTAGGCCGGCCCTAGCTTGGTTCCCAAGCTAGCTTGGCCGGCCCCCTTTAGGTGGGTATAGAAGGTGGGTATATGTGGGTATAGTACTCTATAAATAAGAGGCTACGATAGGGACCGAGAGGAGGAATTGGTTTTGGTCTCCGATAAAATTAAGCATCCCGTCCCCAACACACAACTTAATTTTATCAATGATAATTCATTCCACTAGAGAACTATCATTGAACTACCGCACCAATCCCAAATTACATTTTTGGGCTCCTTCTTATTATGAGTGTGTTAGTCTCCCTGTGTTTAAGATATCGAATGTCCACTAATTAAGTGAGTTACTGACAACTCATTTAATTAATATCTAAGTCCAAGAGTAGTACCACTCAACCTTATTATCATGTCGGACTAAGTCCACCTGTAGGGTTTAACATGACAATCTTTATGAGCTCCTCTTGAGGACATTATCAATCTAGTATCACTAGGACACAGTTTCCTTCTATAATCAACAACACACACTATGAGTGATACCATTTCCCAATTTATCGGGTTTATTGATTCATCGAACTAAATCTCACCCATTGATAAATTAAAGAAATAAATATCAAACATATGTGCTTGTTATTATATTAGGATTAAGAGCACACACTTCCATAATAACTGAGGTCTTTGTTCCTTTATAAAGTCAGTATAAAAGGAACGACCTTAAATGGTCCTACTCAATACACTCTGAGTGTACTAGTGTAATTATATAGTCAAGATAAACTAATACCTAATTACACTACGACCTTCTAATGGTTTGTTCCTTTCCATTCTGGTCGTGAGCTACTGTTTATAATTTATAAGGTACTGATAACATCATCTTCTGTATGTGACACCACATACTATGTTATCTACAATATAAATTAAATGAACAACTACAAACAAATGTAGATAATTAGACCAAATGTGATTCTTTATTCACAATGAATGTTTACAAAGCTTAGGCTTTCAGTATACACTCCAACACTTCCCACGTCCGATCCTTGACCCACCAGGTCTTCCTGCCCCTCAGTCCACCCGAGCTACTAGGACTTCCTTGCCTAGACACAACTAGGACTTCCTTTTTGGTGTTTGGTCCTCTTGATCCAAACATAGGAGCCCCCCTTTCTTTGTTCGAGGTTAATATTATACTCATATGGTTCAATCAGATCATAGCTCTTGTGCACAGTCGGGGGTTAAACCTTTTGGAAGTCCAGGCTCTGATTCCAATTGTAGGATCGAAAAGAATTTAGATATCTTCACAACAGTATGATATTGTCCACTTTGGGCCTAAGTCCTCATGGTTTTGCTCTTGGGCTCTACCCAAAATGCCTCATGCCAATGGAGATATCTTTTCTCTTATAAACCCATGATCTTTTCCATGTGTTTTCAATGTAGGACTATGTTTGTAACATTGCAACCCCAACATGGTATTCTTACTAGCTAGGACCCCCTTAGAATATACTTTGGCCAGAGAAACTTTTATTAAAAAGATCTATTGGCCAAAAAACTTTGAAACGGAATTCTTCCTGTTCGCTTACTCCACCCAACATTCAAACCTCTATCAATTTTACTAGAAGAAAAATACAGCCTAGTTTGAAAAACAAAACTCCCTCTATGACAACATCTACTTCTACCTTACCACCTTCTATGTGATTAATTGAAGAAGCAAACTTAATTAACATAATGGAACTCTGACAACACCTAGAAACATCAGCTAGTATGTCATACACCACCATTTCTATAAAAACGTCAACCAAGATGTCAGACAACACTACTTTTACATAAACATCACCCATGACGTTAGATAACAATATAATAACAAGAATCTCTCTTATCTCCTCTCCTTTAAGTCAGCATATCCAGAAGCCTCCTCTCTTCCCTATAAAAACTCCCCTTCTTCAGTGAAAGAAAGCAAGCAAGAGCAAGACTGAAGGCAAAGAGCTCTCTCCATCTCCTTTATTCTCTTTTCTTCTCCATCTCCTTCTTCTCCCTAAACTTTTAAGCAATTTGTATATGCCCTATAGTTTGTTAGTATTTTTTAAGTCTTTTCTGTACATATTTTCTGTTGTATAAAACTACCTGTACTTAGTTTGTATGGTTGCCTAAATACACTTCTCTAAACCTTTGAGGCTCTTATTTCTTTATCTTTTTTTTTTTATCAAGAATCCTCAGGTCATTTCAAAGTATACCTCGGTAGAATCATTATTAGCTAAAAGAGAAGATAGAACTATTTACTTTGATTGTACTATGTAAAATCTATGCCGGCTAAGGCAATTGATGATCGTAAGACTTGAAAAAGTCAGGGTAAGAGTAAGAAGTGGGCACAAATGTTCTTGAGGCTCTCTACTAGGTGAGGCTTGTTGGAGCAATCCCAATGGTCTGTGAGACCATGTGTTTTGGTATTTGGGCAAAAGGTTTAAGTTAGGTTCACCCTTGTTATTTGATATGTGTATGTGTGTGTGCAGGAATGCAGGATACACATGTGACTCAGGTTGATGGCTTCGGGTCCGATGAAGGATGGAGCATCCGAGGGACCGTGGACAAGGCAGCGAGGACAAGGGCCGAGGGAAACGACTTCGAGGCATATGCGAAGGATGACATTGGGGACGAGCCGCGGGCTTGAATGCATTTGAGGGATGAGAGCCAAAGGAAGTAGGCTTGAAGGCAAGAGGTCAAGGCTGCAAAGAAGCGTCAAGTGAGTCATAAGGGTGAGGGTACGAGTGCATGAGAGATTGTACTCGGAGTAAAATCCTAGTTTTAGGGTTTTACTATAGATGTACCATAGCGTTACTGTAGATGTACTGTAGCAATCGACTGCATGTTTTAACAGTCGACTGGTGCAGTCAACTGGGAGCGAACATAATGCTTCTGTTCGTTTGATCAGTGTGGAGCAGTCGACTGCTAGTTTTAGCAGTCGATTGGTATCGAGTCGTTGGGATGTAACGCTCGAATTTCCACAGAGAGCAGTGGACTGCATGTTTTGGCAGTCGACTGGTAGGCGGGGTTTTCAACCCGCAGCCTATATAACCAAGGCTTGGAAGCTTGGTTATCCCTGACGAAATTAGTGATGGTAAACCCTAATTAGTAGTCTACTTGTTCTCAAGTGTTTGAGAGTGTTGTGGTGAGGTTTCTCCATCCACAAGGAGCTAATTGAGATAGTTAGAGTTTGCCGGGGGCTAATCCATCGACGGATCAGGATCGTTCACCTCAAGGACACGCCGTGGAGTAGGAGCCCAAATCTCCGAACCACGTTAAGCGAACGTGTTAGCGATTTGCTTGTTTTTCTTTTCTTTAGTGTTTAGCTTTCATATTGGTAGTTAGTTTGTATTTCCGTTGTGCATACTAACGAGTGTAGGAAGCAATCGATTTGGGAGTGCCGTCTATCCAACCCCCCTTCAAGCCAGCCACCGATTCCTTACAAGTGGTATTAGAGCCAAGGTCGCACTTCACCGGACTAATTGCCGAGAAGAGCAAATACAAGAAGATGACCAGCTTGATTGAATCGTCGAAGTTTGAAGGCGGAGGCTTATGGGACATCACCTATTGGATGATGAAGATGGAGGTCTTCTTCGACATGGATTGGGATACCATGATGGTGATCAAGGAACTGTTCGAAGTCCCGAAAGACAAGAAAGGGAAGAAGCTCCGACCACGATATTGGACGGAGGAGCAAACCTCAAGATCGGAGGCAAACAATATGGTAATATCAATTTTAATTGATATATTGCCTTCTAATGTGATGAGGTGTGTAGGTGAGTATGAGAATGCTCACAATTTATGGAGCAAGATAGAGAAGGTTCAATAGGAAGAACTCATGGCTACACACGAAGAGGAAAAATCTGAAGAAAAGGATGAAGTGGTCCAAGAGGAGAAGAAGGACCAATCGGATGTGGAGACCAATTCAACATCAAAAGAAGAAGAGGAAGTGAATTCGGTCACGTCTGAGGAGAAGGAGGATGAAGGGAGGCTATCCACAAGTGTGGATGAGGAAAATGAGACATCATCCACATCCTCAAGGGTTGAAGAAGAATCCAAGACAAGTGAAGAAGAGGTCTTGGAGGTCAACCTAGTGAGCACCTCCACCGAAGCAAAGTCAAAAGACAACATCATTTGCTTCGGGTGCAATGAGAAGGGGCACTACAAGAGTAGGTGTCCATTGGGTAAGAAGAAGGTAACTCCTAAACCCATTCAAGTTAATTTAAATACTAACAAGGGTTGTAGGAATGAAGAAGGTCAAATAAGGAGAATGCACATTATATGCTTCACATGTGGGGAGAAGGGACACTACCACACAAAATGCCCCAAGAAGAGGGAGATCAAGAAGCTTGCGTAATTAAAGAAATGGGAGAAAGAGAAGAAGAAGAAAAGCTCAAGTCAAGGGGGAGCTTCAAGGGTAAGGGAGGTATACCCTAACTTGAATTGCAATTCAAGGTTTAATTCTTATACACCCATGCATGCTAAAAATAATTGCTATTATTTATCCATGCATAACTTTGGTTTCAAATATCATGATAGAAGTAGGGTTAATGTAGATCAAAACCCTAAGATATCCATTCATGATAACTCTAGAAATGGTAGACCTAAAGAGACCCAATGCATTAATTCCAAGAAGGGGAGACATATGCCTAGAAAAGTGGGTAGGTCTAGGAATGTCCATGGTGGACATGTTAACTATAGGTTTAGGAACCTAGAAAGGGAAAATCAAGCTTTAAAAGCAAACCTTGATCAATTGGAGAAAACCCTAGATAGATTCAATGTTGGATCTAGAGGGTTAAGCATGGTTTTGGGTAGTCAAAAATCCAACAATGATGGATCGGGTTTGGGATACTGATCTAATGTTTCCAATACTAAGGTAAAGTCTTATGCTAGGGTTGCATATGACTATAGCAAGGAGAAGTCAAGAAATGACAAGGAAAATCCATTTAAAAGTAAGGAGAAATTAACCAAAGACAAGATGTCCAAGGTTAAGAAGGTTAGGTTTGTAGCCCAAGTGTCACCGGAGGTGCACAAATGTGGTCTAGCTATTGTAGATGAGTCACCTAGGGAGGTGACTAAAGTTAAGAGCTCTAGGGGGAGCTCTAAGAGTCAAATTGGGACCCATGGCCAATGGATCTCAGGTGGGTTTTACTTGGGAGTCTAGACAAGCCATGGAATGTGCCAAGTGGTTTGGAGATGGACTTGAGTCTCAAACCTAGGGATTTGGCACAATTGGTTTATGTTTCATGCTTAGAAATATGACATTGGGGTCATATAGCATGATAATTGATTTTGGATATATAGATGCCATATAAACCAATGCTAGGGATGCATTGTGGGTTAGTATGGGCAAATACATCAAGAGAAAGCCAAAACTAAGACTTTAGGTCAAAGTTCAATTGAATTTTTTAGCTAGTTTTATATTTTATGTCAATCTTGGGATTTGTGATAAATATATTTTTATATATTTTTTTCAAGTAGACATTGATAAAATATGCCTCTCCACAAAATTTGAGAATTTTTGGAGGTCTGTGGAATTTCTGGTGCATTTCTGAAGTTGGTCAGAAAAGGTTGATTTTTTCAGAAATAGCGTACCAATCGACTGCTACAGTTAGCAGTCAACTGGTAATAGTATTTTTGAGCACAGAATGTCTCTGTAAGCTCATTTTGATAAGGGCAGTCGACTGGTACTTTTTGCAGTCATCTGATACCAGTCTGAAAGTGTTTTCAACACTGGATTTTGACCGGGTCAGCTTATATAGATGTATGGGATCCATGGGGGATAAATACATGAATTTAGGGTCAGTTGGATGATAAGTTTTCAACAATTAGGATATTGTTCGAAAGCTTTTTGGATGTTAGGCAAAGGGGGCGAAGTAAGGTTTAGTTGGGAAAATCTTAGTGCCTTTGCGAAAGGGAACCTTGGGATAGGTTCTTAAAAATCTCTGTGGGAAAATTTCTAGCTCAATGGGGAGCATAGGTGTAGAGGGAGCCTTGGGATAGGTTCCAATGCATGTTTACATTGTTTGTGATTCGGTGTTGTAAGTCCAAGTGTGTAGCCTTGGCATCGTAAGTCCATTCGGCGTTATAAGTCCAAGTGTGCAGGCTTGGCATCGTAAGTCCATTCGGCGGTGTAAGTCCAAGTGTGTAGCCTTACCATCGTAAGTCCATTTGGCGGTGTAAGTCCAAGTGTGTAGCTTTGGTAACGTAAGTCCATTCGATAGTGTAAGTCCAAGTGTGTAGTGATCCTGTCTGGAAGCTGAGAAAACGAACCTGCCGGTGTGACGTGTCTGGAAGGTTGACCGCATCCCCATGACCCGGTTGACGATCTGCCCTCGAATGGATCGGTGAGCTGATAGTGGTGCTGATCTAGTCGCAGCGGCCTGGAACAATATAGCGGCTCACAGGCCGGCACACGGCACGCAGGCCGGATAATACAAATGAATGACAAGCATAATAGTGGTGCGAAGAATGAAATACACCGGCACGATGGCCGGATCCATGTCGGCGGGCTGCCAAAGGCAGCTATGGCTGTGATTTGGAGGTGGTATTCGCCGTGATCGCCGGCACCCATCACGGGAAGTGCAGGCAGCAATGGCGGAGGTGTCGGCGGCTGCTGGAGACGCCGGCGACGACTGTGGCAATCGCCGGAGGCGGCCGTGGCGGCTGGAGACGCCGGCTGCTGCTGGAGGATGCGACACCGGAGGGGGAGGCGGCGCTGGACGCCATACGCGACGGTGGTGCTCGGTTCTCCCCCTGGCAGCGGTGAAAACGCCCTCTCCTAGGCGGCGTCGATGGTGTGAGACCGGAGGAAGGGGGTGGAGGAGAGGAGGAGGATAACTCCGGCGGCTTCGCCGGTCGCCGACGAAGGGCGTGAGAGGGACAAACCCCTGCTTCCCCTTGGCTGGCGGCGGGCTCCCTTTCCTCTCACGAACAGAACCCCCCTTCAGCCGCCCCCCCTTTTTCTCCCCTCTTAAGAGCACGAACCGTGCTCTTTTAAGCCCACAAAACCTAAAGGCCAAATGACAAAAAAGCCCTCCTCCTTCTCCTTAATTACTCCCATGCCATTCCCTATATCCGGATCACAAGCCTCCCCTTCAAGTCTAGTCGAAGGAGGCGTGAGTCCGACTGACTGGACAGTCTAATGCAGAGGCAAAATCACCCTCCATATCGAAGTCAAATTGTTGAACCCCTCACATAATGTCTCCCGAGCGGTCGCTATAATAATGGTGTCGCAGGAGATGATAACGATACCGAGCAGACTAAGTCGGAAACTGGACCAATGCCAAGTGCGCAGCCGCGAAGATACCGACCGGACGATCGAAGTGCTGTCGATCGGATGAATAGACGCTAGACGAACGCTGTCGTGCGAGCGATCGAAATGATGCCGATCGGATGGATAGATGCTAGACGGGCGATGCCGCGCGTGCGACCTGAATGATGTCGATCGGTCGGATAAATGCCAGGCGGACGATACCGCGCGCGCGACCTGAATGATGTCGACCGGAAGAATAGATATCTGGCCGCGACGATTGCTCGACCCCGAACGGGGGAGATAGATGATCATGAATCTGGTCCGTGACCAGTGAAGGCCGCTCAACCCCGAACAGGGGATATAGACATATGATGTGCTGGTCCGCTGAACTGGTCCGAAACCGGTGATGATCGCTTGAATATAATCCTTCCGGCCGATCGGCTCGGGGGTCGTCGTCATCGAGCCCGTAGCAGCTACGGGCTCGTATATAATCCTCCCGGCTGCTCGTGCTCCTCCCTTCCAAGGGGTTTTTGCTGGATTTTCGCGTGCGAGCCGCTCGGATGTTTAACGACGGAGCTCGTCGACGCGGATATTTATAGCCGGTCGGCGCGGCTCTCGATTTTTAACGACGGAGCTCGTCGGCGCGGAGATTTATAGCCGGTCGGCGCGGCTCTCGATTTTTAATGACAGAGCTCATCGGCGCGGATATTTATAGCCGGTCGGCGCGGCTCTCGATTTTTAACGACGGAGCTCGTCGGTACGGATATTTATAGCCGGTCGGCGCGGCTCGGATATTTATAGCCGGTCGGCGCGGCTCTCGATTTTTAACGACGGAGCTCGTCGGCGCGGATATTTATAGCCGGTCGGCGCGGCTCTCGATTTTTAACGACGGAGCTCGTCGGCGCGGATATTTATAGCCGGTCGGCGCGGCTCTCGATTTTTAACGACGGAGCTCGTCGGGCTTTTAAGCCTAAATTGGGCAATTTACCTCCGGCAGCACGGCACGGGGCCTTCGTCTTCGAGCCTGTGGCTCGGATATAAACCTCCCGGCCGAACGGCTCGGGGGCCTTCGTCTTCGAGCCTGTGGCTCGGCTATAAACCTCCCAGCCGATCGGCTCGGGGGCCTTCGGCTTCGAGCGCCTGGCTCGGATATAAACCTCCCGGCCGAACGGCTCGGGGGCCTTCGGCGCCTTCGACTTTGAGCCTGTGGCTCGGATATAAACCTCCCGGCCGAACGGCTCAGGGGCCTTCGGCTTCGAGCGCCTGGCTCGGATATAAACCTCCCGGCCGATCGGCTCGAGGGCCTTCGGGACTAGTACAGATCATATAACTGACAGAACAAATAACATAAAAACTGACCGTGGTCATGAGGATGGCAGAACTATCCGGCGTCGTTCATCTTCACGTTCCAGATCAGGCGCGTTCCCACAGACGGCGCCAATTTGATCTTGTCTGGAAGCTGAGAAAATGAACCTGCCGGTGTGACGTGTCTGGAAGGTTGACCGCATCCCCATGACCAGGTTGACGATCTTCCCTCGAATGGATCGGTGAGCTGATAGTGGTGCTGATCTAGTCGCAGCGGCTCGGAACAATACAGCGGCTCACAGGCCGGCACACGGCATGCAGGCCGGATAATACAAATGAATGACAAGCATAATAGTGGTGCGAAGAATGAAATACACCGGCACGATGGCCGGATCCACGTCGGTGGGCTGCCAAAGGCAGCTATGGCTGTGATTTGGAGGTGGTATTCGCCGTGATCGCCGACACCCATCACGGGAAGTGTAGGCAGCAATGGCGGAGGTGTCGGCGGCTGCTGGAGACGCCGGCGATGACTGTGGCAATCGCCGGAGGCGGCCGTGGCGGCTGGAGACGCCCTCTCCTAGGCGGCGTCGATGGTGTGAGACCGGAGGAAGGGGGTGGAGGAGAGGAGGAGGATAACTCCGGCGGCTTCACGGTCGCCGACGAAGGGCGTGAGAGGACAAACCCCTGCTTCCCTTGGTGGCTGCGGGCTCCCTTTCCTCTCACGAACAGAACCCCCCTTTAGCCGCCGCCCCTTTTTTCCCCCCTTTCTTAAGAGCACGAACCGTGCTCTTTTAAGCCCACAAGCGTCCAGCGCCGCCTCCCCCTCCGGTGTTGCATCCTCCAGCAGCAGCCGGCGTCTCCAGCCGCCACGGCCGCCTCCGGCGATTTCCACAGTCGTCGCCGGCGTCTCCAGTAGCCGCTGACACCTCCGCCATTGCTGCCTGCGCTTCCCGTGATGGGTGCCGGCGATCACGGCGAATACCACCTCCAAATCACAGCCATAGCTGCCTTTGGCAGCCCGCCGACGTGGATCCGGCCATCGTGCCGGTGTATTTCATTCTTCGCACCACTATTATGCTTGTCATTCATTTGTATTATCCGGCCTGCGTGCCGTGTGCCGGCCTGTGAGCCGCTGTATTGTTCCGGGCCGCTGCGACTAGATCAGCACCACTATCAGCTCACCGATCCATTCGAGGGCAGATCGTCAACCGGGTCATGGGGATGCGGTCAACCTTCCAGACACGTCACACCGGCAGGTTCCTTGACAATGTAAGTCCATTCAGCGTTGTAAGTCCAAGTGTGTAGCCTTGGCATCGTAAGTCCATTCGGCGTTGTAAGTCCAAGTGTGTAACCTTGGCATCGTAAGTCCATTCGGCGGTGTAAGTCCAAGTGTGTAGCCTTGGCAACGTAAGTCCATTTGTTTTAGCATGTTTATTTGCTATTATGTTTTCCCTAACTTAAACGTATAGCCAAACATCAAAAAGGGGGAGATTGTTGGAGCAATCCCAATGGTCTGTGAGACCATGTATTTTGGTGTTTGGGCAAAGGGTTTAAGTTAGGTTCACCCTTGTTATTTGATATGTGTATGTGAGTGTGTAGGAATGCAGGATACACATGTGACTCAGGTTGATGGCTTCGGGTCCGGTGAAGGATGGAGCATTCGAGGGACCGTGGACAAGGCAGCGAGGACAAGGGCCGAGGGAAACGACTTCGAGGCATACGCGAAGGATGACATTGGGGACGAGCCGCGGACTTGAATGCATTCGAGGGACGATAGCCAAAGGAAGTAGACTTGAAGGCAAGAGGTCAAGTATAACGACCACCCTTCTTACTACTACTACTCTCTAAGGATGACCGTTACTTAACCACTAACTCTACTTAACCGGTATGATTAAAAATCACATGGAAACCCTACCGAAAAATTTCAACAGAATCTCCCCTGTACCGGTGACCATATTCAACAATACATGCAATATATACTTAGCCACAAACGGCTGGAACACATATCAATCAACCACGCAGTATAATAAATCCAAAATAAAGAAAACAACACCAGAAATTATCACACAAGACTACAATTCTTCTACTACGTCCTAATCATATCAAAATAACAAATACTATCTTAAATACTCCTATCATAGCAAAAGACAATGGAAAACTAAACTAAAACTTCTTTCCTAGTCCCAAGGCTTCCATAGTCCTGGCATCACACATCCTTCGAACACCTCCTTGTCGCCTTCCTTTCTATATCTTTTCCTTTCCTGTATCTGCAGTAAGAGGAAGTGTAGTCTATAAGCAAAATTTGCTTAGTAAGCGCTATCTAACTCACAAAATCACGAATGTGCATGTATACGAAAAGAACTAGAAACTATATGCTCTAAAAAGAAATAAAGCATAAACATAACTGCTCATGTCAAACTAATAGCAAAGAAAAGCTAAGGAATCTACTCATGTAATTCTAATAGTTAATCATGCTGCTCATCTAATAGGTAAACATGAAAACTACTCATCTACTAGATAAACATGGTAGAATAAAGAACTAAACATACTGATTTTTAGAACTATATGAATCTTATTTCATTTGTTCTAAACTTAATCTTTAATACTTTATGTTTATGTAAAACTCGTTTTACTTGTCCAAAAACTTATACTTATAATACTTCAAAATAATAATCAACTTCTTCTTGGGCCCAGGCATAGTACCATCTTATGCGCGTTCCCTAATAGGTTGGGGTAGTGAGCCACCGATCCTAAAAGAGCAGACCTCGGTCTACCAGGGCCAAGACCTCGGAATTGGACACCTGGATTTGTTTAACGACAACCTCGGAAGTTGGGTACTAGCCTCTTCTTAAAAGTAAAATACTTATAATCTTAATTACTTCTTCTTTTAATGCCTTGGCATTTTAATAGGCACCTTGTGTGCCAAAAAAATTCCTAAAGTCTTGACTTTGGGATCTACTTAAGGCCTCGGCCTTTTCTTTCTTTTCTTTATCTTTCTTATACTTTTCTTTATCTTTCGTATACTTTTCTTTATCTTTCTTATGCATCTATGAATGAAACTAACTATGTAACACATAATCATGCATAGAATACAAAAAGAAATATGCACATACAATCTGTATTTCAATAAAATCTGCACTTAATGAAAGGAATCTGCACTTAAAATTTTGCACGCTAAGCTAATAAAATTCTGCTCTACAAGCTCTAAGATTGCCTCGACAATTAAACAGTGAGCTAAAGTGTATAGTAGCTCCAAAGGACTGTTCACACTTAGTAATTCATCACAAAAACAAAAGCTAGTTAAGGTCACAAGCAACCTAAAAACTAAAACTGTTTCATACTTTAAGAACCTAAAAGACTAATTGTTCATAACACATGGTATACTAAAGCATGCATAACTAGACCTACTCCTCCAAGGAAATAATGAAAACATCTACTACCACATAACTAAATAACACCAATTCGATAGTCCCGAACATAACAATTACAAAATTGATTTGAACAGCCACTAAGGCATCATAATCAACTCTAGCTCAGTTCATAGCATTTAGCATATTTTTTTTCCACAGGTAATGCATACTATCCTCCATGTTACTCTAGTTCTGTTCCTAGCATTGAGCACACAATATATATCTGCTGTCGAAGATAATCAGTTCATAACACCTATAGTCCATACTTGCCTATTCTTCTAGCAACAAAGCAACCTACATGAATCCGTATCAATACCTTTAAAGAACTCAAAAGCACACAACGATCTAGAAAATCATCATGTAACACATCAAAATCCTTTGAATAAACCTTGGAACAGAGATACTAAAGAAACATAGCAAATTTCATTCTAGAAAATTCTGAATTTCGGAAGCAAAAGAGCAATCAAATCTCGGAATCCACTCTAGGGTTTTCAATAAGCCCCGGAAAAACAAGAACCCGAAACCTCAATTCACGGCAGCATATTTTAAAGCCACAACTTCTATTGAAATCAAAGAATGAATTCGAGAATGCGAAAACCCCTCTTACCACAGGTGAGTAAGCAACTTACTTTGGGTTTCTTGGACTTACAACCGAGAAGGAGGCTTCTAGGGCTTTCGGCAAGCTCGAAATCCCGACTCTTCTTCGTGCTCCCGACTCCTCCTCGTCGAGAAGAGCTTAGGGAGATGGACGAACCCCTCGGAGAACCTTGGCCAACTGCCGGATCGAAGCCCTAGCCTTCCTTGCCTTCCACCCGAGCACGGTCATCGCGCGCAGAAGAGAGACGCGAGGAGAGAAGAGGAGAAGGAATTAGGTCACGGGTAATAAATCAAGCCCTAAGTTCTCCTCTTATAACCTTAATATTCTGTTAACTGCTTTAAATAAATTTCCTACCTTTTCTAAGCAAAACCGACGGCTGGAGCACTTGGTCAGCCGCGACTTGGCTCATGGTTGGAGTCGCGGGTTCGAATCCCGGCTGCAACCAATTTTTTTCTCCCTATTATTTGATTACGTAACAACTGCTAGCCCAGTTGGTTAGCCGGTTCGAGCCTTGGCTTGGACATTTTTTGTCAAAACTTCTTTCTTTTGGTAAAAATACCAAACGACCTCCAAAAATTACATAAAAATACTCTAAAAATCTCTAGAAATTTTCTAAAGTATTTCTAAATATTTTTAAGAACTTTTAGAACTCCTAATGAGAAAAATTGGGTCGTTACAATCCCCCATACCTTATAAAAAGTTCGTCCTCGAACTTAGAATAATTTTGTGACTATTATGGGGCACCGACAACTTCTTCCCTAGTAAGAGAAAATACTCTGGCATTGGTTGGATCGGGTGGAGCTTCCAACCGTCCCTGATTGAGACAGGGTCCTTCTAGCGATGTTTGTTAGGACCAAAAGTAGCTAGAGGGGGGGGGGGAGGTGAATAGCTCGTCGCTCTCGCTCGTTGCTCGGCGTTGCTTGGCGTTGCTTGTTTCTTCAAGAATATGCAGCGGAAAATACAGAAACAAATGCAACAACGCTAACACGGTTGGTTTACTTGGTATCCACCTCACAAGAGGTGACTAATCCAAGGATCCACACCACGCACGCACCCTCCACTATGAAAACACTCCTTTTCGGTAACTACCGAGGGCGGAGAAGCCCTACAAGACTCTCAGTACAAGAAGAAAGGAAAGGGAAACAAAATACAAGCGCAAAGCTTACAATGAGTACAGAAAACCCTAACCATAGCTTCTCTTCTTGCCTTTGATCCGCCTCTTGACTTGGAAAGCTTCCAAGATCCTTCAAGAACTGGCGATCTGATCTTTGAGAGCGCTGTGGAGGAGCTGGCGAGTAATCTGGAGTGAATCGGAGAAGCAATGCCGAAGGAAATGAACGCCTGCGGCTATAAACGACGCCAACGGTCGGATCCCAATCGATTCGAATGTTCCCAATCGATCGGGGAGGCTTTGGATCGATCCACGGATCGATCCAGAGCGCCTGGAACACGCTCGATCGATCCACGGATCGATCCGGCGCTTATCGCGCCAGAAGCCCCAATCGATCCATCGATCGATTGGGACCTCTCGATCGATCCACGGATCGATCCAAGCTATTCCAGAGAGCATCGGATCGATCCAGAAGCTGGATCGATCCATCGATCGATCCAAAGACTTGATTTTGTCCAAAACCAAGTCCCAAACCTCCCAAACCAACATCCGGTCAACCCTGCTGGTATGTCATGCCTAGCATCTAGTCACTCCCTTGACCGCTAGGACTCCCTTACCAAGTGTCCGGTCAATCCTTTGACCCACTTGGACTTTCTCTGTGCAAGTATCCGGTCAATCCTTTGACCTACTTGGACTTTTCTTTCATGCCAAGTATCCAACAATCCTTTGACCTACTTGGATTCAACACCGGATGTCCGATCATCCTCGATCCATCTGGATTTTCCCTTGCCTGGCTTCACTCACTAGGACTTTCACCTAGCTTCACTCACTAGGATTTTCCATCTACCTAGCTTCACTCACTAGGACTTTCACCTAGCTTCACTCACTAGGATTTCCATCTGCCTAGCTTCACTCACTAGGACTTTCACCTGGCTTCACTCACCAGGATTTCCTTTTGCCTAGCTTCACTCACTAGGACTTTCACCGGCTTCACTCACCAGGATTTCCATCTGCCTAGCTTCACTCACTAGGACTTCCTTCTGCCTGGCTTCACTCACCAGGACTTTCATACTACCTAGCTTCACTCACTAGGTCTTTCATTTTGCCTAACATCCCAGTTAGGACTTCCCAGTCAAGTATCCAGTCAACCTTGACCTACTTGACTCTTCTTCAATCAATATCTTATTGTCAAACATCTAAACCCAAACCAAGACTCAGTTTGGTTACCCAGGTCAACCTTGACCTGAGGGATATTGCACCAACAATCTCCCCCTTTTTGATGTTTGACAATACCACAATAACACTTACAATCCCATATGTAAGTTAGGCTAATCCCATAGCCTCCTTCTTCATGCCACTAGGTAATGAAAGCATAAATTAAGCTCTTCATTCTCCCCCTAAGAGGGCAAACTCCCTCTAGGTAATGAAAGCCTAACTTACTCCCTTTCATGAGTCCTTTCATTCTCCCCTTATGACCTTCCCATAGGTAATGAAAGCCTAAACTTAACCATACATTCTCCCCCTATTGGCACACATCAACCCATCGTTAGACACACATCAACCTATGCTCCAATTCTGGGCACACTTCAACAAATCCATTTGTTGAAGACTCTCCCCCTGAAGAGTTGCTCATCGTTGTTCACAACATCACTCGTTGTGATCAACACGATAATGAAGGTCCCATACCCTTCATTTATCCTTAACTTCTCCCTCAATGTAGACAACTACCCAACCTTGAGCATTATCTACCACTTGAGTGTCCACTTGAAATAATGAGGATATCCACTCCCCATTTCTCCCCATTTCAAGTTTAAATGCTTAACCTTGAGCAAGTCCACAACAAAAGGTTAACCACCTTCCAAGGTTCATGAAAATAATTTTCATGTCTTTAAAGAGTCCCTCCCCCTAAAGACATGGTGGTAACTTCTGTCATTGCACCAACAATGACTTGGAATCCCTAAAACATTAGGAAACCCAAATTTAGAAGTTTTGAGGTTCAAATATTCAAAATTTGAAACAACCTCAACCTAAACTTCTACTTAGTCTTCGTTAACCAATCCATCCTTGTTTTCAACATGAAAACACCCTTTGTATGTATACAAATGTATTTAAGGGGTTTGGAATGGTTACCTAGACTCAAAGGGGTTCAAAGATGCTGAAATCAAGCCTTCCCAGCCAAAATCAGCAACTTGGATCGATTGGAGTTGGGTTCCAATCGATTGAACCTTTACGAATCGATCCATCGATCGATTCAGACTCGGATCGATCGGCTGATCGATCCAAGCTTCTGCTCACGGGAATTGCCGTTTGAATCGATCCATGGATCGATTCAGAACTCCAATCGATCCATGGATCGATCGAAGCTCGATAGTTGCTGAAATTCCATTTCACGAAACCCCTAGAAAATTCTACAAAAATTCAAAAATTATGAAATTTCGTGTAGACATTATTTAGGGCATACTTAATCATGGAAAAATAGCTTTCTATGAAAATACATCATATTTTCAAAGATTGACACAAACTTGAAAACTTGCAAAAACTTTAGTGTTTTTCTTCAAGTTTGTGTCTAACTATTCAATGGTGATTACTATCAAAAGATAGCCTTCACCAAGGTTTTCCAAAATCATTTTGAAAACATTTTCAAAACCAATATCCTATCATGTTCCTTGGGCATAATGCACATGACTTGTACATTAGCTTTCCCAATGATGGGAAAACACATAACTATGTGTTTTGATGAACCTAAAAACTCAAAAGAATGCACTAAATCAACATCTTGAGTTTTGTTCATCTTCCTAACATCTCACTTGTATCTATTGTGGACAAAACACATACAAGTCATCTTAGAGGTCTTTATGAGATGTAGATTTTGGTTTTTGCCCTAATCTAGGGATCATGCATATTTATCTAGGCATTTTAGAGATATTAGACATCCACCTAGAATGTCACTTGTTAATAAGGGTTGTTAAATGCCATTTGTCCTTAGTTATAAGGGAATTAAACTAAGGCATGATAATGTTATGGCATACATTAAAATAAAATAACTTTCAAAAGAATGATTCCTATAATTACATGATGTATGAATGTCATGACATGGTATTTTTGGATTTTTCATAATAAAACATGAATGCAAAAATAGACATGATGTCATGGCATATGATGGGCAAACAATCATGGCAAGATTTAGCATAAATAAAATATACCTAGATTAACTATCTAAGTATCCTTAAAGTCTTAGCTAAACTTACAACTTAAACCTAGATTGCCCTAAAGTGCTACAAGAGAATGCCAAAGCCTAAATTTGGCATTTCTAATTTCCTTGATTTAATGTATGCCAATTGAAAATAAACATGTCCTCAAATGTTGGCATATTCCATTTTTCTTCAAGAGTAGCACTTTTGAATTAAGGCCCGGATTGCCTTAAATTGCCTAAGAACATACCAAAATCCTAACTTGGTATTTCTCAAGATTTTCTCAAATTTGTGCCACTTTAAAATAAAATCAATACTTCTCCAATTTGGCACATTTTACTCTTTCAAGGAGTAAATAATAATTTCATTTCATTTTCAAAGGTTAACAAAAACCTTGAAAATGCTCCTTGAGTGTCAATTTCCTCAAAGTTGGGTTAACTACCCTTCTAATCGGAGTTGACACTTTCTAACCCATCTATGGGGTAGAGAAGATGCTCCTAGGAACCCAACACCTATTGGTGCTCCTTGGATGCTCTAGGTACTCACTAGGGATAACTTCCCTAGATACCTTCCTAGTGACCTTGTTGGGCTTCTTAGAAGCCTTGGTCACATTTTCTAGGTCAATTCTAGGGATAGCCTCCCTTGTAACCTTGTTCGTGACTTTCTTAGACTTCTTAGAAGTCTTAGTCACTTTGGTTGCAAAGATACTTCTAGGGATATCTTCCCTTGTATCCTTGACTTGACCTCTAGACTTAGGGTTCGTTCCATAACTATATGGAACCCTATGATAACTAGGCACATCCTTCTTAGCTTTTGGTTTGTATCCCAAACCTTTATGGCCATTGGATGGCTTTGATTTTCCTAAACCTAGGTTATGCTCATTTTGCCCTAATAGGATATTTTCCATCCTTTTTAGGGTCTTTTCCATTTTATCAAGCCTTGATCTCAAGACTTGATTTTCTATCACTAAGTCCTTAGTTTTTGGTTTTTCATTTGATTCATGAGCATATTTGTTCTTGGGCTTGTATCTAAAATCTTTAGAGTTATTGCCCAAGTGTCTATCTACCTTCCTAACCTTAGGTGTAGTAGTTTTAGCATGAAAAGCTATATGTTTTTCTTTAACGCTATCATGCTTTCTATTTTCATGGTAAATAGCATTAAAATGATATAAGTTAGAACTATCATGCTTTTTACCATAATGTAAAGGGGTAGGCTCAATAAATGTTACCTTCTTCTTTACCTTGGAGGCTCCCCCTTGACTAGTGCCTCCTTGAGCCTTGACCACCTTCTTCCCCTTGGGGCATTGACTTCGGTAATGCCCCTTTTTATTGCAAGAGAAGCATATGATATGCTCCTTGCTCTTCTTCGTTCCGGGGATGGTCTCCTTGGGCTTCACCTTGCCCTTTTGTGTCACTTGGCCCTTCTTCTTGGCCAATTTAGGGCACTTGCTCTTGTAGTGCCCATGTTCCCTACACTCAAAACATATTATATGATTTTTATTTTTAATTGAACCATTTATACCTTCTTGTATAGGGATGGCATCTTTTTCTTTGGATCCAGAGGTAGAAACTTCCTTTTGATAGGACCTTGATTCTCCTCCATTTGATTTTTCTTGACTTGTGGAGGTAGAAGCTTCTTCCTCCTCTTCTTCTCTTGACCCGGATGTAGAAGCTTCTCCTTCTTCTTGATCCGGTGTCACCAAGGATTGCTCCCCCTCAATCCTAGAGGTGGAGGCTTCATCATCTTGAATATGAAACAAGGAGTATGCTCCCTCCTTGTTCCCTTCGTTGCATTCCCTTGAGGATGAAGCTTCTTGGATTTCCTCTTCTTCGGAGGTTGAGCATCTCTCAACCTCGGAGTCCTCCTCTTGGTCTTGCTCCAAAGAGTCACCCTCTCTGGATTCTTCATGATCTTGTACAGTGGAGAGGATCTCTTCATGAAGCTTAGCCAATTTGCTCCAAAGTTCCTTTGCATCTTCAAATTCTCCAATTTTGCAAAGAATGGTGCTTGGCAATAAATTGACCAAAAGCTTGGTCACTTTGTCATTTGCCTCGCACCTTTGGACTTGCTCCGGGCTCCATTTGCTTTTCTTTAGAACTTTGCCCTTTGAATTTCTTGGAGCCTTGAAGCCTTCCATTAGAGCAAACCATTGCTCTATCTCCATCATAAGAAAATTTTTGATTCTTGATTTCCAAGAATCGAAACTCGTAGAAGTGTATGGTGGAGCCACCCTTGTGTCAAATCCAAGCCCATCTTAGAATTGCATCTTGAAGTTGAGCTTGATAAAGTCTTAAACTTGAAGAATTTGCTCCAACTTCTTCACCCTCTAGCTTTTCTTGATATGCTTGACCCTTCCGGCGATGATTCCGGTGAAGAGCGGCCTTGCTCTGATACCACTTGTTAGGACCAAAAGTAGCTAGAGGGGGGGTGAATAGCTCGTCGCGTTCGCTCGTTGCTCGACGTTGCTTGGCGTTGTTTGTTTCTTCAAGAATATGCAGCGGAAAATACAGAAACAAATGCAACAACGCTAACACGGTTGGTTTACTTGGTATCCACCTCACAAGAGGTGACTAATCCAAGGATCCACACCACGCACGCACCCTCCACTATGAAAACACTCCTTTTCGGTAACTACCGAGGGCGGAGAAGCCCTACAAGACTCTCAGTACAAGAAGAAAGGAAAGGGAAACAAAATACAAGCGCAAAGCTTACAATGAGTACAGAAAACCCTAACCCTAGCTTCTCTTCTTGCCTTTGATCCGCCTCTTGACTTGGAAAGCTTCCAAGATCCTTCAAGAACTGGCGATCTGATCTTTGAGAGCGTCGGAGGAGTCAAGTCTGGAGGAATCGGAGAAGCAATGCCAAGGAAATGAACGCGCGGCTATAAACGACGCTAACGGTCGGATCCCGATCGATTCAATGTTCCCAATCGATCGGGAGGCTTTGGATCGATCCACGGATCGATCCAGCGCCTATCGAATCGGCGGATCGATCCACGGATCGATCCAGCGCTATCGCGAAACCCCCAATCGATCCATCGATCGATTGGGATCTAGATCGATCCACGGATCGATCCGAGCTCGATTCAGACAGTCCGATCGATCCACCGATCGATCCAGAGCCCGGATCGATCCACCGATCGATCCAAGACTTGATTTTGTCCAAAACCAAGTCCCAAACCTTCCAAACCAACATCCGGTCAACCTTGACCTGTTGGTATGTCATGCCTAGCATCTAGTCAGACTTGACTACGAGTCCACAATCATCAACTGATTGGCTCTTGACTCTCTCACAAGTATCCGGTCAACCTTGACCTACTTGGACTTTTCTTTCATGCCAAGTATCCGATCATCCTTGACCTACTTGGACTTCCCAAGTACTGCATGTCCGATCATCCATCGATCCATCTGGATTTTCACATGCCCGGCTTCACTCACTAGGATTTTTCACTCTGCATAGCTTCACTCACTAGGACTTTTACCTAGCTTCACTCACTAGGACTTTTACCTAGCTTCACTCACTAGGACTTTCACCTAGCTTCACTCACTAGGACCACTCACCGGCTTCACTCACCAGGATTTCCATCTGCCTAGCTTCACTCACTAGGACTTTCACCTGGCTTCACTCACCAGGATTTCCATCTGCCTAGCTTCACTCACTAGGACTTCCTTCTGCCTGGCTTCACTCACCAGGACTTTCATACTACCTAGCTTCACTCACTAGGTCTTTCATTTTGCCTAACATCCCAGTTAGGACTTCCCAGTCAAGTATCCAGTCAACCTTGACCTACTTGACTCTTCTTCAATCAATATCTTATTGTCAAACATCTAAACCCAAACCAAGACTCAGCTTGGTTACCCAGGTCAACCTTGACCTGAGGGATATTGCACCAACAATGTTGTCATGTGGTGTAACTGTGCAGGCTCGTCTCTATATTGCACTAACTATTGCTGAGGTGCTTTAAACTTGTTAGGACATGCTCTAGCTAGATGTCCTTCTTGACCACATGAATAACATCCAGTTGTACCCAAAAGACAGGTTCCTGGATGTACTCTTCCACACTTAGGACAGGGAGAAAACTTGGTCTGCTTGTTTGCTGGGCCTTCCTCTTGGCTACCTCCAAAATTCCATTGTTTCCTTTTGTTACCCTTGCCTTTCCAATTCTGATCACTTGACTGGGGTCCCTGATTCTCCACTGTCTTGTTTTTTTATCTTGTCTGGCTTGTGTTGCTCTCGTTGTGCCTTGATGTTGTTCAAATAATGCTCAGCGACTAATGCTCTGCTGACCAGCTCTTCGCCAGTCTGAGGCTGGTGTGTTCCACTACTCACATTAAGTGCTATCACTGGTCTCAGCATCCTAAGCATCAGTCTGACTCGTTCCTTCTCCGTACTTACTAACTCTGGGCAGATGCGAGCCAGCCTGTTGAACCTCTTGACTACTTCTTCCACTGACAGATCACCTTGTCTGAATTCTATAAACTCCTCATAATGCTTGTTGGTGATTCGTTGACGAAAGGATTCTTCATAAAACTCCGTCTCGAAGTCAGCCCAGTTCATCTGATTGACTATTCTCTTGCTCTTCACTCTTTCCCACCACATACGAGCATCTCCAGATAAGCAGAAAGAAGCACACTTGACCTTCTCGACTTCTGGCCAGTCAAGAAGCTCCATGGTGCTCTCCAGTGTCTTGAACCAAGCCTGAGCATCCCAGGGCTCAGTCGTGCCCGAACTTCAACCACTGTATCAGGTAGGCTTCTTGTCTTCTAGGTGCTGTGGGGACTTCCAAGGTGGCTGGTGGAACCTCAGTTACCCCTGGAGTTTCCACATTAATAGTTGGAGGAGTGGGAGGGACTGGCTGCTGATTCGCCATTAGATTGACGATTACTTGTTGCTGCTCCGCCACTTGTCTCTGGAGTTAAGCAACAACTTCAGAGAGATTTGGTTCAACTATTCTGGGCTCTTCGTTCTCCTGTGCTCGGTCCTCAGTACGAACGGTATGGGGACGTCCTCTTCTTGACATCTAGTTATGTAGAGAAACTTAAAATCGTCCCTACGCTTTCTAGACATATATACATATGTAAACAAAAGAAATCAAGAACTTCTATCTTACTTAAACATTTCTAAGCAAATACTCTATACTGCAAATAATAAGAAAAGTACAAAAGAAAACTTAAATACTTTCTTACTTGAAGACGGCAAGGATGGTGCTGATGTGTGATGCTAGAGAATGGGAACTGCTCTGATACCAACTGTAACGACCACCCTTCTTACTACTACTACTCTCTAAGGATGACCGTTACTTAACCACTAACTCTACTTAACCGGTATGATTAAAAATCACATGGAAATCCTATCGAAAAATTTTGACAGAATCTCCCCTGTACCGGTGACCATATTCAACAATACATGCAATATATACTCAGCCACAAACGGCTGGAACACATATCAATCAACCATGCAGTATAATAAATCCAAAATAAAGAAAACAACACCAGAAATCATCACACAAGACTACAATTCTTCTACTATGTCCTAATCATATCAAAATAACAAATACTAACAAATACTATCTTAAATACTCCTAACATAGCAAAAGACAATGGAAAACTAAACTAAAACTTCTTTCCTAGTCCCAAGGCTTCCATAGTCCTGGCATCACACATCCTTCGAACACCTCCTTGTCGCCTTCCTTTCTATATCTTTTCCTTTCCTGTATCTGCAGTAAGAGGAAGTGTAGTATATAAGCAAAATTTACTTAGTAAGCGCTATCTAACTCACAAAATCACGAATGTGCATGTATACGAAAAGAACTAGAAACTATATGCTCTAAAAAGAAATAAAGCATAAACATAACTGCTCATGTCAAACTAATAGCAAAGAAAAGCTAAGGAATCTACTCATGTAATTCTAATAGTTAATCATGCTGCTCATCTAATAGGTAAATATGAAAACTACTCATCTACTAGATAAACATGATAGAATAAAGAACTAAACTTACTGATTTTAGAACTATATGAATCTTATTTCATTTGTTCTAAACTTAATCTTTAATACTTTATGTTTATGTAAAACTCGTTTTACTTGTCCAAAAACTTATACTTATAATACTTCAAAATAATAATCAACTTCTTCTTGGGCCCAGGCATAATACCATCTTATGCGCGTTCCCTAATAGGTTGGGGTAGCGAGCCACCAATCCTAAAAGAGCAGACCTCGGTCTACCAGGGCCAAGACCTCAGAATTGGACACCTGGATTTGTTTAACAACAACCTCGGAAGTTGGGTACTAGCCTCTTCTTAAAAGTAAAATACTTATAATCTTAATTACTTCTTCTTTTAATGTCTTGGCATTTTAATAGGCACCTTGTGTGCCAAAAAAATTCCTAAAGTCTTGACTTTGGGATCTACTTAAGGTCTCGGCCTTTTCTTTCTTTTCTTTATCTTTCTTATACTTTTCTTTATCTTTATTATGCATCTATGAATGAAATTAACTATATAACACATAATCATGCATAGAATATAAAAAGAAATATGCACATACAATCTGTATTTCAATAAAATCTGCACTTAATGAAAGGAATCTGCACTTAAAATTCTGCACGCTAAGCTAATAAAATTCTGCTCTACAAGCTCTAAGATTGCCTCGGCAATTAAACAGTGAGCTAAAGTGTATAGTAGCTCCAAAGGACTGTTCACACTTAGTAATTCATCACAAAAACAAAAGCTAGTTAAGGTCACAAGCAACCTAAAAACTAAAACTGTTTCATACTTTAAGAACCTAAAAGACTAATTGTTCATAACACATGGTATACTAAAGCATGCATAACTAGACCTACTCCTCCAAGGAAATAATGAAAACATCTACTACCACATAACTAAATAACACCAATTCGATAGTCCCGAACATAACAATTACAAAATTGATTTGAACAGCCACTAAGGCATCATAATCAACTCTAGCTCAGTTCATAGCATTTAGCATATTTTTTTTTTCCACAGGTAATGCATACTATCCTCCATGTTACTCTAGTTCTGTTCCTAGCATTGAGCACACAATATATATCTGCTGTCGAAGATAATCAGTTCATAACACCTATAGTCCATACTTGCCTATTCTTCTAGCAACAAAGCAACCTACATGATGTTAGAGTGTATACTAAAAGGCTAGCTTTTGGTATAAACATTTATCTAGAAATAAGAATCACATTGGTCAAATGTCTACATTTATGATAAATGTAGTTGCTCAATTAATTTATATTGTAGATAACATGGTGTGTGGTGTCACACACAGAAGATCATGTTATCGGTTCCTTATAAATTATAAACAGTAGCTCACGACCATAATGGAAAGGAACAAACCATTGGAAGGTCGTAGTGTAATTAGGTATCAGTTTATCTTGACTGTATAATTACACTAGTACACTCAGAGTGTATTGAGTAGGACCATTTGAGGTCGTTTCTTTTATACTGACTTTATAAAGAAACAAAGACCTCGGTTATTATGGAAGTGTGTGCTCTTAATCCTAATATAATAACAAGCACATATATTTGATATTTATTTCTTTAATTTATCAATGGGTGAGATTTAGTTCGATAAATCAATAAGCCCGATAAGTTGGGAAATGGTATCACTTATAGTGTGTGTTGTTGATTATAAAAGGAAACTGTGTCCTAGAGATACTAGGTTGATAATGTCCTCAAGAGGAGCTCATAAGGATTGTCATGTTAAACCCTGTAGGTGGTCCTACATGATAATAAGGTTGAGTGGTACTACTCTTGGACTAAGATATTAATTAAATGAGTTGTCAGTAACTCACTTAATTAGTGGACATTCGATATCTTAAACACAGGGAGACTAACACACTCATAATAAGAAGGAGCCCAAAAATGTAATTTGGGATTGGTGCGGTAGTTCAATAATAGTTCTCTAGTGGAATGAATTATTATTGATAAAATTAAGTTGTGTGTTCGAAATGAACATTAATTTTATCGGGAGACCAAAACCAATTCCTCCTCTCGGTCCCTATCGTAGCCTCTTATTTATAGAGTACTATACCCACCTATACCCACCTTCATACCCATGAAGAAGGGGCCGACCAAGCTAGCTTGTGGTTCAAGCTAGGGCCGGCCAAGCCTTGGTTCATGGGTGGCCGGCCCTAGCTTGAACCCAAGCTTAGGTGGCCGGCCCCATTAAATTAAAAAAGAATTTTAATTTTAATTTTTATTATGTGGAAGATATAATTTATTACAGAGAATTAAAATTAAAATATCTCTCTTTAAAAGATCTACAAAAAGATTAAAAGAAAGAGATTAGATCTCTTTCCTTATTTGTAGATTGGAAAGATATTTTATTTTTTCTCTCTGAAGAATTATTCACATGTTGAAAATTAAAATTATAGAAATTTCTTTTTATCAACCATGAAGGGATTTTAAAAGGAAATTTTATTTTTTAAAATTTCCAAAGACAAAATAGGAAGTTTTAATTGTTGATTAAAATTATCCTATTTGCTCTAGATGAGGTGGCCGGCCACATACAATTAATTAGGAAAATTTATTTAATTTTTTCTTAATTAATTGTTGTCAAGGAAAGTTAAGGAAATTTTATTATAAATAAATTTCCTTATTTGCCAAAGCCAAGGAATATAAAAGAAGGGGTAGGGGTGCCTTCATGGTGAACAACCTCTATTATGTTTCTCCCTCTTTTCCTTGGGTGGTGGCCGGCCCTTCTCTTTCTTTCCTCTCCTCTTGTTGGCCGAAACCTATCTTCTTGGTGGAGCTCTTATTTGTGGCCGGATCAAGGAAGGAGAAGAAGGAGAGAAGGCAAGTCTCGTCTCTAGCATCCCTTGGAGCATTGGTGATGGCCGAATTTCTTCATCCTTGAAATTTATTATGGCCGGCCATCATCATCCTCTTCCTTTCTTCCTCTTTTGTGGTGGCCGAAACTTATCTCTTGCTTGGAGTTCTTGTGGTGGCCGGATACTACTTGGAGAAGAAGAAGAAGAAGAAGGAGAGAAAGCTTGTATCCCTTGGAGCTTGGTTGGTGTTTTGTTCTTTGTCCTTGGTGAAGCTTCTTTGTGTTGGCCGAACCTAGCTAGGAGAAGAAGAAGGTGCTTGGTGGTTTCTCATCTCGGAAGATCGTTGCCCACACAACGTCCGAGGTTAGAAGAGGAATACGGTAGAAGATCAAGAGGTTTTTCTACAAGGTATAACTAGTAATTTTTCTTTCCGCATCATACTAGTTATTTATGGAAATAATACCAAATACAAGAGGCTTACGATTCTAGAATTTCGAATATGTTTTTTCGAAGTTGTGTTCTTTTGTTTCTTTCTTTTCCTTGTGATTTGATTGTTCTCTTTGGTTAACCTAAAGTTATTTTAGGAAATTAAATACTAGCTTTCTATTAAAGGTTTTGTCTAGTCGGTGGTGGTTGCTCCCATATCCAAGAAGGCCATGTGCCTCGCCACGTCAGTACTGGGAACCTTTTATGGAAATTAATATTTAATGGAATTAATAACTTAAGGAGACATGGGTCGAACGTGTTAAGTTCCGCAGGAGATCCAAGTCAAAACCTAAAAGAACAAATAGATTAAGTTTTGGATCAAACGTGTTAAGTTCCGCAGGCGATCCAAAATTTAATTTAAAAGAACACATGGTAGCTAGGAAAAGGTTCAGACCTTTGTACAAAATTTTTGTACAGTGGAACCTATAGGTTTTCCGAGTAGCAACCAGCAATTGGTATCAGAGCTAGGGTTTTGCCTCTGTGTATTTGGTATTAGTTTAATTATGCACATGTCATACATAATTTAGGCAGGATAATAGAAGGATGTGCTAACTTTGTGGATGCAGGATCCAACTATTATGGCTTATAGTTTTATGTGTGTGATTGGACCCTTGGACATGTCAAGGGCATTTATATGTGTGTGCATGATTGTATTATAAAATACAGCAGGAGCTGTATTTAGTTTTATTAGGATTTTATTTTTGATCTAGATACATGTACATTCCTTTTATGGAATATAGGATCAAAATTGTAAAATTCTATTTATGTCACGGATCGAATCTTGCAAAGCGTGGAACCTTCTAAGGACCAGAGGCGCAGCGGAACAAGGAGCAAGATGGATGCGACAGCTAGACCCGGTGGCGGTGGCCAAATATGGCAGCAGCTTGGGATGACAACACACGGAGGACAATTAGAGATAAAAGCCATAATAGTTGAAAATTAGATTTTCTATTTATTGCTTTTATATTGTTGTGTGCATGTTAGTTTACAAGTTTAGTAGGCTAACATAGTTAAAATTCCTCATTAATAAATAACTAAGTGGGAGAGGGATTTTTAAGTAAATCCCATGGTCTCCATTACTGGTTTGTAAGTGATGCAAACAAGCTTGCGCGTTGGCTCTGAGTGCCTTCCTCCATAACGGATGAGCTTGTTTGTGGATCACTAGAACAGACTTCCATTTTTGGATGACTATAGGAAGTTAATTAAGAGCGTGTGATCTTCCCCAACGGAAGGGGCATAATCTTATTAATGGACTTAGTGTCAAGTAATGGTATACACTTAGACACATCTAATAATATCCTCCCCATCGGAGTCACTGTTATTATTTGTGTGACCAAATGAAACCAACTATTAATTTGTCATAAAACTAGGTTGACAAGATAATAAAATTAAAGGGTTAAAACCCCTCTTACAAATGATTGATTTTGTATACGTCCACACTAACGTGGCATACAAAATTAACGGTGTTTGAGATAATTTTATTTGTCATAAAGTTACGTTGACAAGATAGTTAATGGGTAAAACCCTCCTCTTACAAATGTTGATTTTGTATACGTCCACACTAACGTGGCATGCAAAATTCACGGTGTATTGAGGTGTTGGTAAATTTAAATAGTATTGTTAGAGGAATCAATATTATTTTAAATTTAGAAGTCTTGACCAAATATTTGATTAAAGATAGACCAACTATTAATTTTATTCGTCATAAAGTAAGGTTGACGAGATAATAAAATTAAATGATAAAATTTCCTTTTTGAATTTGTATACGTCCACACTAACGTGGCATACAAAATTCATGGGGATTTTTAAGGAGTTGGTCTTAACCAAATATTTTTGTGATTCTTAGGATGATGGTCAATCCCTAGCTGATATACTTTAGGATAGATTTAGTGGTCCCAATTATAATTGATTGGAAATAGAATTTGGACATTAAGGTAGACTGTCCTCTTAGAACTAAGAACAATTTAGGTGTATTTAATTCATTAGTTGAAACATGTCTAGTGGTGTTATCTACCAGAACCTGGAGTGTAGATACAAGATGCCATTAATCATGTCTGCAATTCATTGCAGGGTTCCAGGAAACCCGACAACTAAATGAAAGGTAAATCACCGTCCACATGGGCACTACTGTAAAAGTGGTAGCTATTGCAGTGGGAGATGTTTATCCTTTGATAAGAATAAAATATGGATTTTAAGTAATTGTCTTTACGTACCAAGTTTAGAAAGAACCTGATTTCAGTTTCTAAACTATTATAGATATTGTGTCTATTTTGATAACAAAGTTGTTATCAAGAAAAATAGGAAAGTTATCTATTCTGGTATGATGGTTGACAATTTATAATCCAATAACTCCCACGATGCAATAAATGGAAATTAGTAACACATCTTCTAATTTTAAGAGAAAGCAACCTTCGGAAATGAACCAATTATATCTTTGGCATCTAAAAGCTAGGTTATACTTGAGTAGGATTCACTGGTAGCTAATGAACTTTTGGGTTCATTGGTAGTGGAAATATTTCCAACCTGCGAGTCTTACTTGGAAGGAAAATAACCAAGAAGCTTTTAAGTCCAAGGGGTATGGAGTCAAAGATATGTTGAAATCGGTTCATTCTGATTTGTGTGATCCTATAAATATCTAGACAAGAGGTAGTATTGAATATTTTGTCTATTTTATAGACAACTATTCAAGATACAAATAAATTTACTTAATGTACCGCAAGACTAAGTACTTTGATTAGTTCAAAGAGTACAAGGTTGATGCGGAGAAATATTAAAGTAAAAAGTCACTATGGAAGAACGTAGTGGCAAGCACCTCTTGAGAGATTTTAGGAGTCACTTATCAGTAGTTGGATTTCAATCCCAACTAACTGCATCTGATACACCCCAACAGAATGGTGTAGTAGAAAGAAGGTAAAGGACTCTTATGGAATAATTAGATAGATGATGAGTTATTCATAAAATTACCAAATTTGTTTTAAGGATAAAACTCTGAAAACGAAAGTGAACATAGTACCTTCCAAGTTAGAACTCTCTACTCATATAGAATTGCTGAATAGGCGTAAGCCTATTTTGAAGCATATTCGGATTCGGGTAGTCCAGCACATATGCAGAAGAGAGACAAAGATAAGTTGGACAGGAATTCACTTGTTTGTGGGTTATCCTAGTGAAATGAAAGTAGGTTTATAGTCTTAAAAATCAGAAGGTCATTGTTAGCATCAATGACCGATTTTTAGAAAAGGACTATGTAATAAACCATGTGCCCATAAGAAAATTTGTTCTTAAGGAAGTAATAAAAGGCATGTCTAATCTAGTACCAACTGTACAAGATGAGATACCACAAGGAAACTACAACACGTATCACAAATGATACACAATTGCAGAAAGTGCCTTATCGTAGTGGGAGAGTTGTTAAGCAACCTAAAAAGATTCATGTTTTGGGAGAGTTTTTGGACTCGATCCCTGGAGGACATGAACCTGATCTCCGGACATATGACGAAACACTCCAAGATAAAGATGCATCATCTTGACAAAGAGTAATGAATAACAGAATTAGAATATATGTATTCTAATAAAATCTGGAAGCTTGTAGAACCACCAAATGGTGTAAAAGCCTTTGGGTATAAAAAGGTCTATAATAGGAAAAGAGGGATAGACAGGAAGGTAGAAACTTTCAAAGCAAGGCTAGATGAAAAAAGGAAACTTTTTCACTGGTAGCCATGCTTAAGTCTATCCGGATTCTTTTATCTATTTGGCAAGTGGATGTCAAGACAGCATTCCTTAATGGAAGTCTTGAAGAAAACATCCATATAAAGCAACCAGAAGGGTTCATTGCAAAGGGCTAAGAGCATCTTGTGTGTAAGCTCAATCAATCTATGGACTGAGGCAAAGCTTCAAGGTCTTGGAACATCCGGTTTATCAAAGTAATCCAGATCTATGGATTTAGTAACCGGATAAGTCTTGTGTATACAAAAGATGTGATGGAAACGTGGTGGTATTTCTTGTACTATACTTAGATAACATTTTTGGTAGTTGGAAACAATATCAAAATGTTGTCAGAAGTAAGGGTATGGTTGTCCAAACAATTCGATATAAAGAACTTGGGAGAATATATATATTCTTGAGATCAAAGTAATAAGGGATCGCAAGAAAAGAATATTTTACTTATCCCAAGCTTCATACATCGGAAAAATCCTTGCTCGTTTTAAAGCATGCAAAACTCCAAGAAAGGTTTCTTACCTTTTCAGGATGGAGTAACTTTATCTAAAGATATGTCTCTGTAGACATCAAAGGAGATAAAGGAAATAAAGGCAGTTCTTTATGCTTCGGCTGTCGGAAGCCTAATGAATGCTATGCACGAGATAAAAAATTTGGCAGATATCAAAGTTACCCTGGACAAGGACAGTGAACTGCAGTAAAGCATATATTATAGTACCTTAGAGGCACTAGAGATTATATGCTAGCTTACAAGGCAGTTAATTTAGTCCTTGTGGGTTGCATGGATTTTGACTTCCAATTGGATAGGGACAATAATAAGTCAACCTCGGGGTTTTGTGTTTACTTTAGGAGGTAAAGTCATAACTATGGAAGAGTGATAAGCATAGGTGTTTTTCTGGACTCCACCATAGAAGCTTAGTATATGGCAAGCCTATGAGATAGCCATAAAAGCTGAATGACTCACTAACCTCAAGATAGACTTAGATATGATTTCTGGTTTGTCCAAAAAAAAATTATTACAATTTATTGTAATAATGGTGGTGCAGTAGCACACTCGAAGAAACCATAAGTCTATAAGGCAAGTAAACACAATAGAGCGCAAGTACCACCCAATACGAGGAATCGTATAAACGAGGAGAAGTTGTTGCCGCCTAGATTACATCAGGTGATGACCTATAGATCCTTTCACTAAGGTCCTTAAGGCAAGAGCTTTTGATGGGCATGTTGAAGGGATGGGAATCAGATGTATGGCAGCAGATATAGCAGCTTAGTCTTTTAGTATAAGTGGGAGATTGTTAGAGTGTATACTAAAAGGCTAGCTTTTGGTATAAACATTTATCTAGAAATAAGAATCACATTGGTCAAATGTCTACATTTATGATAAATGTAGTTGCTCAATTAATTTATATTGTAGATAACATGGTGTGTGGTGTCACACACAGAAGATCATGTTATCGGTTCCTTATAAATTATAAACAGTAGCTCACGACCATAATGGAAAGGAACAAACCATTGGAAGGTCGTAGTGTAATTAGGTATCAGTTTATCTTGACTGTATAATTACACTAGTACACTCAGAGTGTATTGAGTAGGACCATTTGAGGTCGTTTCTTTTATACTGACTTTATAAAGAAACAAAGACCTCGATTATTATGGAAGTGTGTGCTCTTAATCCTAATATAATAACAAGCACATATATTTGATATTTATTTCTTTAATTTATCAATGGGTGAGATTTAGTTCGATAAATCAATAAGCCCGATAAGTTGGGAAATGGTATCACTTATAGTGTGTGTTGTTGATTATAGAAGGAAACTGTGTCCTAGAGATACTAGGTTGATAATGTCCTCAAGAGGAGCTCATAAGGATTGTCATGTTAAACCCTGCAGGTGGACTTAGTCCGACATGATAATAAGGTTGAGTGGTACTACTCTTGGACTAAGATATTAATTAAATGAGTTGTCAGTAACTCACTTAATTAGTGGACATTCGACATCTTAAACACAGGGAGACTAACACACTCATAATAAGAAGGAGCCCAAAATGTAATTTGGGATTGGTGCGGTAGTTCAATAATAGTTCTCTAGTGGAATGAATTATTATTGATAAAATTAAGTTGTGTGTTCGGGGCGAACACGGGATGCTTAATTTTATCGGGAGACCAAAACCAATTCCTCCTCTCGGTCCCTATCGTAGCCTCTTATTTATAGAGTACTATACCCACCTATACCCACCTTCATACCCATGAAGAAGGGGCCGACCAAGCTAGCTTGTGGTTCAAGCTAGGGCCGGCCAAGCCTTGGGTCGGCCCTAGCTTGAACCCAAGCTTAGGTGGCCGGCCCCATTAAATTAAAAAAGAATTTTAATTTTAATTTTTATTATGTGGAAGATATAATTTTATTACAGAGAATTAAAATTAAAATATCTCTCTTTAAAAGATCTACAAAAAGATTAAAAGAAAGAGATTAGATCTCTTTCCTTATTTGTAGATTGGAAAGATATTTTATTTTTTCTCTCTGAAGAATTATTCACATGTTGAAAATTAAAATTATAGAAATTTCTTTTTATCAACCATGAAGGGATTTTAAAAGGAAATTTTATTTTTTAAAATTTCCAAAGACAAAATAGGAAGTTTTAATTGTTGATTAAAATTATCCTATTTGCTCTAGATGAGGTGGCCGGCCACATACAATTAATTAGAAAAATTTATTTAATTTTTTCTTAATTAATTGTTGTCAAGGAAAGTTAAGGAAATTTTATTATAAATAAATTTCCTTATTTGCCAAAGCCAAGGAATATAAAAGAAGGGGTAGGGGTGCCTTCATGGTGAACAACCTCTATTATGTTTCTCCCTCTTTTCCTTGGGTGGTGGCCGGCCCTTCTCTTTCTTTCCTCTCCTCTTGTTGGCCGAAACCTATCTTCTTGGTGGAGCTCTTATTTGTGGCCGGATCAAGGAAGGAGAAGAAGGAGAGAAGGCAAGTCTCGTCTCTAGCATCCCTTGGAGCATTGATGATGGCCGAATTTCTTCATCCTTGAAATTTATTATGGCCGGCCATCATCATCCTCTTCCTTTCTTCCTCTTTTGTGGTGGCCGAAACTTATCTCTTGCTTGGAGTTCTTGTGGTGGCCGGATACTACTTGGAGAAGAAGAAGAAGAAGGAGAGAAAGCTTGTATCCCTTGGAGCTTGGTTGGTGTTTTGTTCTTTGTCCTTGGTGAAGCTTCTTTGTGTTGGCCGAACCCAGCTAGGAGAAGAAGAAGGTGCTTGGTGGTTTCTCATCTCGGAAGATCGTTGCCCACACAACGTCCGAGGTTAGAAGAGGAATACGGTAGAAGATCAAGAGGTTTTTCTACAAGGTATAACTAGTAATTTTTCTTTCCGCATCATACTAGTTATTTATGGAAATAATACCAAATACAAGAGGCTTACGATTCTAGAATTTCGAATATGTTTTTTCGAAGTTGTGTTCTTTTGTTTCTTTCTTTTCCTTGTGATTTGATTGTTCTCTTTGGTTAACCTAAAGTTATTTTAGGAAATTAAATACTAGCTTTCTATTAAAGGTTTTGTCTAGTCGGTGGTGGTTGCTCCCATATCCAAGAAGGCCATGTGCCTCGCCACGTCAGTACTGGGAACCTTTTATGGAAATTAATATTTAATGGAATTAATAACTTAAGGAGACATGGGTCGAACGTGTTAAGTTCCGCAGGAGATCCAAGTCAAAACCTAAAAGAACAAATAGATTAAGTTTTGGATCAAACGTGTTAAGTTCCGCAGGCGATCCAAAATTTAATTTAAAAGAACACATGGTAGCTAGGAAAAGGTTCAGACCTTTGTACAAAATTTTTGTACAGTGGAACCTATAGGTTTTCCGAGTAGCAACTAGCACATGAATCCGTATCAATACCTTTAAAGAACTCAAAAGCACACAACGATCCAGAAAATCACCATGTAACACATCAAAATCCTTTGAATAAACCTTGGAACAGAGATACTAAAGAAACCTAGCAAATTTCATTCTAGAAAATTCTGAATTTCGGAAGCAAAAGAGCAATCAAATCTCGGAATCCACTCTAGGGTTTTCAATAAGCCCCGGAAAAATAAGAACCCGAAACCTCAATTCACGGCAGCATATTTTAAAGCCACAACTTCTATTGAAATCAAAGAATGAATTCGAGAATGCGAAAACCCCTCTTACCACAGGTGAGTAAGCAACTTACTTTGGGTTTCTTGGACTTACAACCGAGAAGGAGGCTTCTAGGGCTTTCGGCGAGCTCGAAATCCCGACTCTTCTTCTTCGTGCTCCCGACTCCTCCTCGTCGAGAAGAGCTTAGGGAGATGGAGGAACCCCTCGGAGAACCTTGGTCGATCGCCGGATCGAAGCCCTAGCCTTCCTTGCCGTCCGCCCGAGCACGGTCGTCGCGCGCAGAAGAGAGACGCGAGGAGAGAAGAGGAGAAGGAATTAGGTCACGGGTAATAAATCAAGCCCTAAGTTCTCCTCTTATAACCTTAATATTCTGTTAACTGCTTTAAATAAATTTCCTACCTTTTCTAAGCAAAACCGACGGCTGGAGCACTTGGTCAGCAGCGACTTGGCTCATGGTTGGAGTCGCGGGTTCGAATCCCGGCTGCAACCAATTTTTTTCTCCCTATTGATTACGTAACAACTGCTAGCCCAGTTGGTTAGCCGGGTTTTGCTCAGGTCAGGGGTTGCCGGTTCGAGCCTTGGCTTGGACATTTTTTGTCAAAACTTCTTTCTTTTGGTAAAAATACCAAACGACCTCCAAAAATTACATAAAAATACTCTAAAAATTTCTAAAAATCTCTAGAAATTTTCTAAAGTATTTCTAAATATTTTTAAGAACTTTTAGAACTCCTAATGAGGAAAATTGGGTCGTTACATCAAGGCTGCAAAGAAGCGTCAAGTGAGTCATAAGGGTGAGGGTACGAGTGCATGAGAGATTATACTCGGAGTAAAATTCTAATTTTAGGGGTTTACTGTAGCGTTACTGTAGCTGTAATGTAGCATTACTGTAGCTGTACTGTAGCGTTATTATAGCAGTCGACTGCATGTTTTAGCAGTCGACTGGTGCAGTCGACCATGCAGTCGACTGGGAGCGAACAGAATGTTTCTGTTCATTCGGTCAGTGTGGAGCAGTCGACTGCTAGTTTTAGCAGTCGACTGGTATCGAGCCGTTGGGATGTAACGGTTGAATTTCCACAGAGGGCAGTCGATTGTATGTTTTGACAGTCGACTGTAGGCAGGGTTTTCAACCCGCAACCTAAATAACCAAGGCTTGGTAGCTTGGTTATCCCTGACGAAATTAGTAGTGATAAACCCTAATTAGTAGTCTACTTATTCTCAAGTGTTTGTGAGTGTTGTGGTGAAGTTTCTCCACCCATAAGGAGCTACTTGAGATAGCCGGAGTTTGTCGGGGGCCAACCTCAAGGACACACCGTGGAATAGGAGTTCTAATCTCCAAACCACGTTAAACGAACGTGTTAGCGGTTTGCTTGTTTTTCTTTCCTTTAGTGTTTAGCTTTCATATTTGTAGTTCATTTGTATTTTCACTGCGCATACTAACGAGTGTAGGAAACAATCGATTTAGGAGTGCAGTCTATCCAACCTTCCTTCAAGTCGGCCACTGATCCCTTACAAGACTCACTGGTGAGTTATAGAAAGAAAAAATATTCGTCCCTAGAATGTTTAGAGTAATCTAGCAATTGAAACTAATCGAGCAGCAAGTTAGTTAATTGAAGTTAACCTCTAAATTGAAGCTAAAAGTTTGGTATTAGAGCCTATTATGACTTTGGGATCTTACTTGAATTTCTAGTATATGTATATAACTTTGAGTACTTTAGTCAGAAAACTAGACTACTTAGATCTTGTCTTACAACAAAAAAAACAATTATTACTCTAGATCAAAATAGACATAGTTGTTATATAAGAATTAAATCACATACTCACTGCCTTCACCCAAAAAGCGCACACTTAAACTCCCTTACAAACTAATAAGTATAGGTACTTTTGTAGAAACACGGTTCCAACTCTTGCTACGAAAAGTTGATAACATCTCCCAAAATTTAACTCAGCACAACATACTAGTAGCCGAAGTCTTAAGAAACTTAGATTATCTAAAAGCCTCTCAAGATTCTTTGAAACAAAACTTACAGGGCCGTAATTTCCATGAGGTCAAAGATGCAATTGCCTCAGGACCCAGCCCAATGAAGGATTTATTTTTTTTTAATTATACTAAAAAAATGAGAGACATGGACCTAAATGGTCATTAAACCTATTCTCACGGCTCTGGGGCACACACTAACACATGACTCTTCTTTACACGCAATTTCTTCTCCGATGTTATTTTTCTTTGCACGCAATTTTTTCTCCAATGTTGCTCTTCTTTGCACCTGATTTCTTCTTCGGCGTTCTTTCTACCAAGACACGGATCCAAGGAACAAGAGGTAATCATAATCTTCTTCTTCAACCATCTTTTTCGTCTTGCAACACGTGACACTAATTGTAACCTAATCATGCAGCAAGGACCGTTTGTGCGACCTAATTGCGTCGATTCTCACTGTGGCTATCTCACTCGACGCGGGCTGACGATTGACCTTTATTTGTGTGACCTAATTGCATAGCACAAGACTGTCGCACGCTACTTCAATCGCTTGTGCGAACTACGACCTAATTGCATGGTGTTTACTATTTGTCGCCTTGCTACTGCCTGCGCTCACCACATTAGTCTCAGTGTTACAGGATATACTAAATGAACTATCAATGTTATCGATTAAGAAAGAAAGAGTTCGACAAATAGTATTTATATAATTATTTTAAATATTTATTAACTTTTTATTGATGTAATATATTTAATTTTAGTTTATTTATATATTTAGTATATGTTTTATTTGTAAATTGAACTTTATTATTATTTACCATAGCAAAAGAGTCATTTTTTAGTATACGTTTCAGGTCCCGTCGAACGTAGGTACGACTTTGTTCAGCTATAGGTGAATTTCTCATAGGTTGCACCAAATATATTCCTGTTTGAAAGCGGAGAAGATGATGGACTGGGAGTGTGGCTCAGCAGTTGACTGGAAGTAGACTCCGTGTTGTCCAGCAAAATCAGGAGCGTTACTACTAGCTCGGAAAGGGGTTCTCGGTGTTGACTCACTCAAGTAAGGTAATTATAAATTAAAATACATGTAAGGTAATTACCAATTATATAAAAATAGTTTTTATATAAAAAATTTGAAACTCAAAATTCTCTAATAGTTAAATACATATTAGGCAATTACCAATTAGCTCTTGATTACTCATAGCGTCAAAATAACAGATTTATTAGTCAACTTTTAAAATTAAAGATTTTAATACAAAGTAAAATTAACATTTATCTTCAAAATTAAAAATTCGTATCATTATTAACTTTTAAAATTCTTAATAAAATATTAATATTTTTTTTAAAAAAATTAATATTTGATAATATTAATTTATTTGTAAAATAGTTTACTAGTAGTTCTTACAAAAAAAAATATAGGGATATTTTTTACATTATTCTCAGTCGTAAAGGACATAAATATTTGTTAAACTTTCTAACTAGTATAAAATTATTTTTTTAAACCTAGGATTTCTTTTTTTTAATCATCATACATGTTTAAAAATAAATATCAACAATATGTTGTTTTTAATCATTTATTTATCTGATAATTTAGATGGCCAAACTTCAGTGCCCGACTTACTTCTATAATTTAGTTAGGGTTTAAAGTCGTCAGTTGGTTTAACTTAAAATTCTTGAACCAGCCATTGTCAAAATTTGAATTGTCACCGTTATTCATCAGACCACCAGATCAAGCACCAACAACAAATACTGCTGATAGTACATTAACCAACATCTCCAGATGACCTAATTTTGGGTCCAACGTAGATCGAAGGAGATGAGCTTCCGGAACTTCTCCCACTCCTTCTCCCACACCACGGCCTCGTACACATTCACCTTCGCTCCGACGACTCCCGCCTTCAGAACTATCCGGTAATTCATGCCTGCCACCACCTGAGTCTCCCCCTTGACCACGCTGACGAGTCTCAGTTGGCTCGTCGCCTCCTTGTTGTGCTCGTCGACGGCAAACTTGGCGATGTCAATGATGTGGGGGTCTTGGAGGTCCCCGATCGGCTTCCAACCGCCGGAAGTAGCGTCGACATTGCAGATGAGGAGTAAAAGAAGAGGAAGGAGAAGAATGAGGGAAAAGGATTTCATCATTTACTTGATTTGAGTGGCAGCAGTGGGTAGCGTCATGCTCTTTTATAGGCGACGGTTGTGTGGGCAAAGGGTTAACTGGATCGGGATTTGGGCCAAAATAAGTGCGGCCCATCGAATCGCTGACCCTTAATGCTCTTCCATATCCGATACATATAATATTTTTCTATTATAATATTTTATTTTTTAATTGGATAGTATTTAATATTATAAAATATATTGGTAGAATATAAAAAAATATTTTTTTTTGAATCTATATGGAAAATTATTTAATGTTATTATACACCACTTTCCATCTCTTTTAACCGCAATTATTAAGCACTAAATTTCATAAAGAAAAAATATATCAAATTTAAATATTTCTAAAATTGTAAATTAATAAAATAAAATGATTTCAATTCTTGAAAATAAAATATTGTCACGAGTTGATAATGGTGGCGCTATTTTATGGCTTAGGATGACAATTAAGAATAAATATATATTTTAGACTTAAAATTTTAAATACGGTGCTATTTTGAGATTTTGTAAATAAAATAAAAAATAGGCACTTTCCCAAACAACACTTAGATTTTAAATGGGTACTTTCCCTTTTATATTATTGGATGCGATGTTACGATTGGATCCAATAGTAATATCAAAGTCAAGATCAAAATAAGATGACAGTTAAAATCACGATGAAGCGACAATTAGGATCAAAGTATGGTAGATGACCAAGGTACCCTTACTAAGATTTAGCTCGTCACCCCTCAACGCTAATGCATTCAGTATGGAACCGATTAATTTTAGAGCAAGCCCGAATTAAGGGCTTCAGTGCCCTACACCCCAGTACCAAGACACACAGGATTAATCCAGTCGACCCAAATGATCGGTAGAGTTTACAGGATAGTTCCCTACCTTTCAGTATATGCCCAGACGATCCAAGGGCTGGTCGGATTTATAAGGCATAGTTCCCTATCTTACAACACTAAGGCAACTCTGAGCACATAGTCAGTCGGCCTAAGCACCGGTCAAATTTATAGGGCATAATTCCCTATTAGAATTGTCAGACGGGCCAACCCGTGACGGGGTGCGTCGGCCCATGGCGGGCCAAACATTTGGCGGGGTGGGGTGGGCCAACCCATCAACTTAGTGGGTTGGAAAATTTCTAATCCAACTCAATGCAAGGCAGGTTGCAGGTTTGGCAGGCCAACCCGTGGGTCCATCAAAATTTTTTAAAATATTTTAAAAATATTTCATATTTTCAAAGTTTTACTTCGTAAGGTTTCATCAGTCCATAAATATGTATTTTAAATATAAATTGACATAAATCAGTATTTTTGTTGGATAAAAATACTATTTTTATTTCAAAATTATAATAAAGAAAGATAATAAATTAGCATAAAACCTCGTTTACATGTGTTCCTCAACCCGCGGATCAACCCAAGCCCATCGCGGGCTGCTCGCGTGGGTCGCGGGGCTAGGCGGGTCGACCCTCTGCGGGCTTAGGTTGATAAAATTTCAATCCAATCTGCTTAAATTATTTGACGGGACGAACTAACCAAATGGACTCAACCCAAATTAACGACTCTACTCGCTATCTCTCAGCATATGCCCAGATAACCTAAAATTATTTAATGTTATTATATATCACTTTCTATCTCTTTTAACCAAAATTATTAAGGGGTGTTTGGTTCAAATTTATCGATCAGAATGATAATAGGTTTGATTATATAGTCAATAGGAATGGAAATTATAATTGCATTATCAGTGTTTGGTTCAAAATTCAGAATGAATATACTTATAATTGATAATATTTATTTCGAATCAACAATACTAATGGGAATCAAATAAATTTTCAATTTTATCTTTATCTGTTAATGTATTAAAAATTATTCAAAAAAATAATATCAATATTTTTTTTAAAAAAACATATATGTTAAAATTATTACAAAAGATATTTTAATTTTTTTCATTTTAATTATTTATGTATTTTAATTTGGTTCATTTTAATTTGAAATAGAAATACTCAATTTTAAAATGTAAACTTTTAAAAATTTTAAATTTTTTTAAGAGAGGAGAGCATCAGGTGATGATGATTCCATCGATCGATCCGGATCCTAAAATCATGTATATCCCTTGACAATAAGTATGGTGTTTCTAGCCCAAGGTAGGCCTTAGCTGACCAGGAATGCCAAACAATTATTTTTCCCAGAAATTCACCTTCTGCTGATATACTTGTTCCTTCATCAGCTAGCAAGCCACTTCTAGTTTGGTCTTCAGATGAAGGGTTAATGCAATCAGAGAAGAAACCACACTAGTGAATCACGTCGGGGACCAGATTGGTCCAGGGGTTGCTGGTAAACATTCTGATGATACATTTTGTAATGAGGAAGGTGGAGGAGTTCGGGTTCAGGGAGGAAGGGGATCTTCGAATCCCCGGTGAGGTGGCGGAGTTCAGCGAGGTGGCGGTGTTCGGCGTTGTTCGATAGCAGGCTGCAAACAGATCTGGTAGCAAGAAGGGGATGGGATCTGAGGAGGAGAAGGAAAGTCCTTCCTTCGCCTCGAAGCTTTCACTGGAGGACAAAGGGGGAGAAGAGGGAGGGAATGAAGCCAGGTTGACGTGGTGAGGAGGAAGCAAACTGAAATGGAGAGGAGAGATATGGGATGGGAAATATTAGGTTAAGGGTATTTTTGATATTAAGGGAAAATTTGGATTGTTGTAAATATAGGAATAGATGATTGAAAGGGTGGGATACGGTAATGAGTCATTACCCATTAATAAAGAATCATTCCCATATTTATATTTCCATTCCTATAAATCAAACACAAACAATGATTGTTATTTTTATTCCCACACTTCGAAAAGAAAAAAATATATATCAAATTTAAATATTTCTAAAATTTTAACTCAATAAAACAAAATGAATCGAATGGTTAAAAATAAAATTTTAGGGTGAGTTGACAATGATGGTGCTATTTTGTAGCTTTCAGATGACGACGGAGAATACATATATATTTTAGACTTAAAATTATAAATATGGTACTATTTTGAAATTTTGTAAAAAATTAAAATGGGCACTTTCTCAAACAACACTTGGATTTTAGAATTTTTTTTCAAAAGACACACTTCGGTTTCTTATTTTTCAAAAGAAATAACGACACAAATGATGACATTCACACTCCATACAATTGAATTTTACATTCATCCATATAATCACTTTCACAATTGACACATATTAACATATTTTCATAGTACAAATATATTTCATAATACATAATAAAAACAATCATAATCATCTAGAATAAATAAAATCTAAACATAATCCATACAAATAGAAATAGAACATCCATACTAACAAACTAAGAAAAAAACAACTATACTAACCATCCATATCCATAATCGAAATAGTATATCTATATATAAAATAGTAATAAAAAATCACGTAGAAAGTCAAATACGATATATTTATATTATATTTATATATAAATAAAAATATTACAAATATGTATAACTAAATTTAATACATGGATAAAAGAAATAAGTAAATGATAATCATCAATGTTAATAGACATGAACTCTTGAAACATATAATAATACAATGTTTAGAAATTAGCTAATTTCTGCGTGATAAATATATTTTGCATGATTTATATATAATAAAAAATTGAGTTTTAGTTGAACAAACCTCAGAAAAAATTAATCAACAGGATCTGATGGATCCTGAGTCTCCTGTGAATCAAAATAAAATGGACAGGGGTGAGGGAAAATTAGCTATGATCCATCGCATATGAGCTATGATAGCTTCATGATTCTCACATCGCTTCCGCTCCTCCTCGGATCGCTTCTAATCCTCCTTAGCTCTTCTATGCATCTCAATAGTCATCCATTGTTCATCTTCCTATTCATTAAGGTAATTTGAGTGCGCAGTTATTGATTTTCTTATCTTAAAGACTGCACCTCATAAGAAGAACAGGAAGAGGAACCATCACGATCGCTTGGAGTTCTCAAATGATTAAATATGACTTTAACCTAGGAACCAAGACAGTAGAGGGTGGAGTTTTTTATTCATCTACCGATAACATCATAATAAATATCATTTAGTGCCTCGATGGATAGAGGTTGTGACTCTCCCCTCTACTGATAGCTGAGATGCCTGAATTACTCTATCTGTCATTTGATCATGTTTGGAAAAATATAATATAAATATTATTCAATTTGATCATAGTTACTAAAGTTAATCAAAATAGAAATAATTAAATATAATAAAATAAATAATTTTACGTATGTTACATTCAATCTAGTATCGATAAATGTGTCATCCTTCTTCTTGTGGGTCTTAAGAATGACATATATAATTAGGTTGGTGGGCTAGTTCACATTCCTGCATGCACAAATAATTTGAAACAAAATTATACAAATTTAATAATAAATATAAAATTTGCTTATTTAACTTTAAGTTAAACTCACTAGATCTATGACATGCTTAACAATAGATCTGGTACTTGACGTATGCCGAGTCATTCTAGTACTCGGGCCACCTAGTTTTGTATTTCTATTTGCTTTAGTTTTTTTAGCATTTGCTTGAAACTTTCTACAGTCTGGGTGACCATCCATGCACTCCATATCTTGGTTGGCATATAGGCTGGCTTGGTGCCCTTCTTTCATATATAATAAAGATCGTCTCTGTAAAGTTTGGAATAATAACTATTTCAAGTATCTTTAAATTGTTGCTCTTGACCTTCCTCCTATGTATATCTTTTCTATAATTATAAGTTGAATTAAACCATTAGTATATTAAAGGATCAATATATTATAAAATACAAAATATATTAAATATACTTATGACAAATTCATTATAATAAAATAACTTCGTATCTTAGTCTACATGCTTCCTTGTAGTACTAGAAGGGAAGACCCGTTCCTTAAATTTTCCCATGATATAAGTGGCAACATTGTGACCATCAGGGAAAAATCTGTAAGAAAAAATATTATAAAAGGAGTGATATAGGAACTTGAATTACTAATAACAAAAAATACTTACGAGTCCCCAATAACTGCTAGAACTTTGTAACCACGAAGTGCTATTATCTGTTGCTCATGCATAATAATGTTTGTAAAATTACATTACAACATATCATAATAAAGTTACTGACATGATAATATAAATACAAAATAATATAGAAGTATAACTTACTTAACGAACAATAATGCTAATATTTAATCATCATTAACATCTGATTAATCAACATTAACAGTTTCTAAGTACTCATAGCTAGATTCTGTTAGTTCAACAAAATCCTTACTGCTTGACATCTCTCCATCATCTATCTCCTTGTAAGTGACATTAACATCTACAAGTAATTGAGAAGTGGATTGGAGTTGTGAATTAATTGAATGTCTCTCCACTCCATCATTTTGAAATGCATCATGATTTTAAGAAGTGATTGTATTCAGCATCTCTATGGTTGAGCGAGGCTTGATTTGACAAACAGACAACCATTCACTAAATCTTCTTCTCTTCATAGGGTATTCAAGATAAAACAATTGACTCGCTTGTATCCTGGAAATAAAAGATTCAAACTTGTTAAATCTTTTGTTTGCATTAACCTTAACTAAATTATAATTTAGATGTATTCTAGTACCTATTCATGAGCTCGGATCATACCATGAACATTTGAACAACACACATCTCTTTATAGGTAATGTAGGATATTCAATCTTTATGATTTCGTCAAGTCTACCATAGTAATCAAATTCAGTGTTATTGTTGTCCATAGATCCTTTGATGCAAACATCAGAATTATAAGTTAATCTCCGTGAATCTCGTTGTGCCACATGGAATTTGAGGCTATTAACATAGTAACCAGAATACACCTTTATTTTACGGAGGGGTTTTGATGTAATATTCATTATCCTATCATCTTGCACATTTGATATTCTACGGTCTTTTACCTATAGAATAGTTATGATATAAATTAGGACATTTCTTAATAGACATGAACTAAAAAATTTCACAAATTCTCTAACTTTCATATATTTAAAATCATAATGTAAACTAGGTCTCTAACTTTGCAGCTACCTCACTTGCACCAATTGATAGATTTTGTAGATATAGCTGTTGTTCGTACAAGTTGGGAAAGAAGCTAATTATATAAATATTGGCATATCAAGCAAAATAATTAAATGGAGGATAAATAATTGATTAAAGAAGTCAACTTACTTTATGTATGATTTGACCTCTTCATAGTTTAAGAGTATATATATTCGTATAGCATGGTATTCTTCTCGGGTTAACCATCTAGAAAGCGATGCACCTATTAGCTTATTAGGAAACTTGAAAATAGTCAACATCGATGGATCTATCAGCTGAGAAGTATCATAAGAATTTCTAAGACACTTGTGATGTCTTGTTTACAAACTATTAGCAAAATAATAGGACCAAAAAGAAGATATTTCTTCAACCAAATAAGCATTACATATTGAACCTCAACTCTTGCTTTGTTATGAACATTATTTTTTAATTTTCTTCAAAAACCATTTGAATGGATACATCTATCTGTAATACACAGTGTTGGATCGAGACGCGCTAGAGGGGGGGGGGGGGGGGAATAGCGCTTGTGGCTTTCACTTTTCGTATTCGAAAAACTATCGAGTAAATACAGCGAAAATATAAAACACAACACAGAAAGATCCAAGTGCTTTTTTACTTGGTTCGGAGCCTTGGGCTACTTCTACTCCAAGGCCCACGCTCGTTGAGCGTTTACTTCGGGCAATCACTACAAGCTTGGAAAAGGTACAACTTTAAAGTACAATATTAAAACTGAAATAACAATTATACCGACAATGAAAAATAGCAAACTGAAACTTCTGGATGTCGGAGTCTTGTTATAGCTTTGCCGGAACGTCTCTTGAGCAACACATGGAAGAAGGGTTGTCGAATCATGATTCATGCAAGCTGCTGGTCAAGACTGCCTTATAAAGGCTGTTGAGGGCGCCTTCAAGCCCCTTGAGGGTGCCTCCAATCACCAGGTCAGCCGCGCGTGGATAAGGCCTGACTTCTTCGTCGCTTATCCACTTGAGGGCGCCTCCAACCTCCTGGAGGGCGCCTTCAATGCTGTTTGAGGTGCCTCAGCACTCTATGAGGGCGCCTCCAGCTCTGCTGCGTGCACCCCTCAGCCTTTGCATCTGAGGAACCTCCAAGCTCCATAGAGGGTGCCTCGGGTACTGTTCATCTGAGGTAAAGCTTACTCCTTTGTCCCTGCAAGATATGTTAGTCCTAAAAATACCATGCAACACAAAGTTAACACATAATAATAAGATAAACAAATATATTTGATAGTCACCGGACTGTTCGGTTCTGACTTCAGATTTTTGACCCGAAACCCTAGGTCGAATCGACGCCTACAGTTCCCTCAGCGAGGAACGCGTTGTCACCTACTCTACTCAAGAGAGTATACCTGTTGCTAGTTCGGTCCTTCAGACCGACTGGACTTTTGCTCAGCGCCCAAGTCTTCAGGTCTTCATGTTGGACATTCGCTCCACGACCTGCCTAGACTTCCACCTAGTTCGCGACACCAGGATTTCAACCTAGGGTTACCGCCTCCTAGGATTTTTGCCCGAAGCTTCGACCCGCCAAGACTTCCCATCTAGGGTTACCACCCCTTAGGACCTAGGGTTATCATCCCCTAGGATTTTTCCTTTGTCTATGTAACGACCCAAATTTCCTCAATTAGAGTCCTAAAAGTAATTTAAAAATATTTAAATATGCTATAGAAATATTCTAGGGATTTTTAGAGTATTTTTATGTAATTTTTGGAAGTCGTTTGGTATTTTTACTAAACGAAAGTTTCGACAAAAAATGTCCAAGCCGAGAATTGAACCCATGACCTTTGACTCGGTCAAAACCCGGCTGACCAGGTGTGCAAACGGATTTTTCTGTTTAGAAAAGGTAGTGAATTTATTTAAAATAGTTAACAGAATATTATAAAAGGGATAAGTTGATGTTGGATTTGTTTGTTTAGAAAAAGTAGCAAATTTATTTAAGATAATTAACAGAATATTGGATTATAAAAGGGATAAGTTGATGTTGGATTTGTTTGTTTAGAAAAAGTAGCAAATTTATTTAAGATAATTAACAAAATATTGGATTATAAAAGGGATAAGTTGATGTTGGATTTGTTTGTTTAGAAAAAGTAGCAAATTTATTTAAGATAATTAACAGAATATTGGATTATAAAAGGGGATAAGTTGATGCTCTGTTTTCCCGTGACTTAAACCATTCTCTCCTTCTCTTCTGCGTACGGGCAGAAAATGAAAGGGAGTTAGGGTATCATCTCCGGCGGCCGACCAAGGTCCTAGATGCCCTTTTTGTTCAGTTTTGAGTCCAAGAATCAAGGTAAGTGCTTCTCACCTGCAGTAGGAATAGTTTCGGACCTTTGTTCTTCTTGAATTCGAAGCATAAGAAGCACTTATAGTGCAGATTTTTAATTAAGCCTATAGTGCAGATTTTAATTAAGCTTATAATGCATATTTTTATGTAGAGCTTATATTGCAGATTTTAATTAAGCGCTTATAGTATAGATTTTTAATTAAGCCTATAATGCAGATTTTAATTAAGCTTATAATGCAGATTTTTATGTAGAGCTTATATTGCAGATTTTAATTAAGCGCTTATAGTGCAGATTTTTAATTAAGCCTATAGTACAGATTTTAATTAAGCTTATAGTGCAGATTTTTATGTAGGCTTATAGTGCAGATTTTAATTAAGCTTATAGTGCAGATTTTATGTTTGCATAGTATGCAAAAATAGTGTAGCATAGAATGCAGAATCTTGATTAGAATAGTATGCAGAATTTTGATTAGTATAGTATGCAGATTTTTGTTTATGCATTTCAAAGTTAGAATTTGTTTAAACATTTCAGTTTTTAAAGAAGCATTCTTTTATTAGAAGTATTAACAACTGTAAGAAAGATAAAGAAAAGAAAGAGAAAGGCCAAGGCCTTAAGTCGATCCCAAAGTCAAGACTTTAGGGATTTTGGCACACAAGGTGCTTAAAGAAAATGCCGAGGCATTATATATTAGAAGTAATAAAAGATAACAAGTATTTTACTTTATTTAAGAGGCTAGTACCCGACTTCCGAGGTTGTCGTTAAACAAATCAAGGTGTCCAATTCCGAGGTCTTGACCCTAGTAGACCGATGTCTGCTCTTTTAGGATTGGTGGCTCGCTACCCCAACCTATTAGGGAATGCGCATAAGATGGTACTACGCCTGGGCCCAAGAAGAAAGTTGATTATTATTTTGAAGTATTAAAGTATAAGTTTTCAAACAAAAGAAATAAGCTTCACATAAGTTTAAAATTCAGCAAGTTTAGCTTTCTTATATACTGACATGTTGTTTAGATTTACTTACATGTTTAGTATTTCAGTATGCTATGTTTCGTTTGCTATTAGATGAGCATTCAGTTTCTAGATTTCTTTTAGCTTTCATGCATACTCGAGTTTTGTGAGTTAGATAGCGCTTACTAAGCAATTTTGCTTATAGATGCATTTCCTCTTACTGCAGATAAAGGAAAGGAAAAGCTATAGTAAAGGAAGACGACAAGGAGGTGCGGATGGATGTGTGATGCCTGGACTATAGAAGCCTTGGGATTTAGCATAAGAATTTATTAACAAAGAGTTGAGTAGAATGTATTAGATGAGTCATTTAGTCTTCCGCTGCTAGTTAATTGTATGTTTTGAGTTCTCCGAGAGTTTTAGGAATTTCTATCAACATGTGAACAAGGATAGTTAAGTAAAGTTAGTAGTCCAGTAGCGCTCCGGCCTCGCAGACTAGTAGTGAGGAGGGTGGGGTGTTACAGTTGGTATCAGAGCAGTTCCTATTCTCCAACATCACACATCAGCACCAACCTTGACGTCTTCAAGTAAGAAAGTATTTAATTTTTAGTATGCTTTTCTTTATTCTTTACAGTAAAGAGAAATCTTAGAAGTATTAGATTATATGTACAGAATATGGAGATGTTTAGAAATGCTTATAAAGTTAAGAATTCTGCTTAGTTTCTTGTACATAACAAGATGTGTTCTGGGATGGTGGTATGATCCGGGGACCTAAGCCCGATGAGCGCGCCAGAATCAAACATGATGTGTTCTGGGATGGTGGAATGATCCGGGGACCTAAACCCGGTGAGCGCGCCAGAATCAAACAAGATATGTTCTGGGATAGTGGTATGATCTGGGGACCTAAGCCCAGTGAGCGCGCCAGAATCAAACAAGATATGTTCTGGGATGGTGGTATGATCCAGGGACCTAAGTTTCTGTTACAAACAAGATGTGTTCTGGGATGGTGGTATGATCCAGGGACCTAAGCCCGGTGAGCGCGCCAGAATCAAACAAGATGTGTTCTGGGATGGTGGTATGATCCGGGGACCTAAGCCCGGTGAGCGCGCCAGAATAAAGGGGAACTCCGGTGGTATGTTCGGACCCCTACCAACCTAGCGCTAGGGTAGTTGTCTAATCAACAAGATATGTTACGGTACTAGTGAGTGCAACTAGGCCACCACAAGAGTATGTTTATAAGTATGCATGCCAGAATAAAGGGGAACTCCGGTCCTAAGTTCGGACCCCTACCAACCTAGCGCTAGGGTAGTTGTCTGATCAACAACTTATGTTATGGCACTACTAAGTGCAACTAGGCCGCCACAATAGTATGTTTATGAGTATGCATGCAAGTATGTTCAAGTCATGTTATGTTTATATTTACGTTTATGTTTAGGTCTACGTTATGTTCATGTTATGTTTTTGCCTATACATATGGACATGCTTGTGATCGAGTCTATCATTATGTTTAGTTCATCTACCATGCTTACATTTATGCTGTCATGCTTATGTCACTGCTTATGCTTATGTTCATTGTATGTAGGTTAGGAGGTCCTAAGATACCTTTGATGTGGTTTTCCTTAGTATATTAGATTATGGACGCTAACTAATGCATGTACAAGATAGAGAACATGCTATAGAATTATTCTAAGTTCGAGGACGAACTTTTTATAAGATATGGGGAATTGTAACGACCCAAATTTCCTCAATTAGAGTCCTAAAAGTAATTTAAAAATATTTAAATATGCTATAGAAATATTCTAGGGATTTTTAGAAATTTTTAGAGTATTTTTATGTAATTTTTGGAAGTCGTTTGGTATTTTTACTAAACGAAGGAAGTTTCGACAAAAAATGTCCAAGCTGAGAATTGAACCCATGACCTTTGACTCGGTCAAAACCCAGCTGACCAGGTGTGCAAACGGATTTTTCTGTTTAGAAAAGGTAGTGAATTTATTTAAAATAGTTAACAGAATATTATAAAAGGGATAAGTTGATGTTGGATTTGTTTGTTGAGAAAAAGTAGCAAATTTATTTAAGATAATTAACAGAATATTGGATTATAAAGGGATAAGTTGATGTTGGATTTGTTTGTTTAGAAAAAGTAGCAAATTTATTTAAGATAATTAACAAAATATTGGATTATAAAAGGGATAAGTTGATGTTGGATTTGTTTGTTTAGAAAAAGTAGCAAATTTATTTAAGATAATTAACAGAATATTGGATTATAAAAGGGGATAAGTTGATGCTCTGTTTTCCCGTGACTTAAACCATTCTCTCCTTCTCTTCTGCGTACGATGGCGGAGCTCGGGCAAAAAATGAAAGGGAGTTAGGGTATCATCTCCGGCGGCCGACCAAGGTCCTAGATGCCCTTTTTGTTTAGTTTTGAGTCCAAGAATCAAGGTAAGTGCTTCTCACCTGCAGTAGGAGTAGTTTTGGACCTTTATTCTTCTTGAATTCGAAGCATAAGAAGCACTTATAGTGCAGATTTTTAATTAAGCCTATAGTGCAGATTTTAATTAAGCTTATAATGCAGATTTTTATGTAGAGCTTATATTGCAGATTTTAATTAAGCGCTTATAGTGTAGATTTTTAATTAAGCCTATAATGCAGATTTTAATTAAGCTTATAATGCAGATTTTTATGTAGAGCTTATATTGCAGATTTTAATTAAGCGCTTATAGTGCAGATTTTTAATTAAGCCTATAGTACAGATTTTAATTAAGCTTATAGTGCAGATTTTTATGTAGGCTTATAGTGCATATTTTAATTAAGCTTATAGTGCAGATTTTATGTTTGCATAGTATGCAGAAATAGTGTAGCATAGAATGCAGAATCTTGATTAGAATAGTATGCAGAATTTTGATTAATATAGTATGCAGATTTTTGTTTATGCATTTCAAAGTTAGAATTTGTTTAAACATTTCAGTTTTTAAAGAAGCATTCTTTTATTAGAAGTATTAACAACTATAAGAAAGATAAAGAAAAGAAAGAGAAAGGCCAAGGCCTTAAGTCGATCCCAAAGTCAAGACTTTAGGGATTTTGGCACACAAGGTGCTTAAAGAAAATGCCGAGGCATTATATATTAGAAGTAATAAAAGATAACAAGTATTTTACTTTATTTAAGAGGCTAGTACCCGACTTCCGAGGTTGTCGTTAAACAAATCCAGGTGTCCAATTCCGAGGTCTTGGCCCTGGTAGACCGAGGTCTGCTCTTTTAGGATTGGTGGCTCGCTACCCCAACCTATTAGGGAACGCGCATAAGATGGTACTACGCCTGTGCCCAAGAAGAAAGTTGATTATTATTTTGAAGTATTAAAGTATAAGTTTTCAAACAAAAGAAATAAGATTCACATAAGTTTAAAATTCAGCAAGTTTAGCTTTCTTATATACTGACATGTTGTTTAGATTTACTTACATGTTTAGTATTTCAGTATGCTATGTTTCGTTTGCTATTAGATGAGCATTCAGTTTCTAGATTTCTTTTAGCTTTCATGCATACTCGAGTTTTGTGAGTTAGATAGCGCTTACTAAGCAATTTTGCTTATAGATGCATTTCCTCTTACTGCAGATAAAGGAAAGGAAAAGCTATAGTAAAGGAAGACGACAAGGAGGTGCGGATGGATGTGTGATGCCTGGACTATAGAAGCCTTGGGATTTAGCATAAGAATTTATTAACAAAGAGTTGAGTAGAATGTATTAGATGAGTCATTTAGTCTTCCGCTGCTAGTTAATTATATGTTTTGAGTTCTCCGAAAGTTTTAGGAATTTCTATCAACATGTGAACAAGGATAGTTAAGTAAAGTTAGTAGTCCAGTAGCGCTCCGCCCTCGTAGACTAGTAGTGAGGAGGGTGGGGTGTTACAGTCTAACCGCAGCTAAGACTTTTCTTCACCAAGGGTTACCACACCCTAGGACCTAGGGTTACCACCCCCTAGGACCTAGGGTTTTCACCTGCCTAACCGCAGCTTGGACTTTTACCTAAGTAAACTTAGGACTTTCCTGCAGTCTCAATCAAACATATCAGATAACCAAACAGCTTAATTTTGAACCTTTTGACATAATCAAAACACAGGTTCGATTGTCGGATGCTTCCCGCACCAACAATCTACCCTTTTTTGATTAAGGCAACATAGTTCAAAGTCAAGTAAAAAATATAATAATTAAATAAGGAAATTTAAACATAAGCATCATGAGCATTAATGCACTAATTGAAAAAAATTATGCTTCCTCTTTCATTATGTTTAAATTCTTAACTCTTAACTTTGACCTTTCTCTCCCCCTTTGACATAAATAAAAAAGAATACTTAAGTAGAGAGAAGGTTGTAAAAAAAATATTTATTTTTAAGCCCCCCTTGAAAAGTAGCACTTGGAAAAAAAAATTTCAACAAAAATTTAGTTTTGAAAAATAGTTTTAAAAAAAACTTAGCTAAATTAGAGTTTCTTTGAAAATACATAATTTTTCAACAAAAATTTAACTTTGAAAAATAAATTTTTTTAAGAGATGCTTAGCTAAATTGAAAATACTTAACTTTTTCCAACAAAAATTTAACTTTTTTTTTTTAAATATTTTGATAAAAACTCAATTAAGTACTTATATTAACAGCATTTTCAAAAGAAACTTAGTTAAGTAATTGGTTAAAAGAATTTTGATAAAAGTTTAGTTAAGTACTTAGCTTAAAGGGATTTTTTCATAAAAGCATAGTTAAGTACTTAACTTTGAAAAATACTTAGCCTTAAGAAATTAGATAGAAAGCATAGTTAAGTATTTTATAAACTAGTTTTTTTCTTTTTTTTTAAAATATTTGAACTTGCTTTTTCAAATAAGGTTTATTTAACAACCCCAAAAAAAACTTTAAAAAGAATAATGCCTTAACCTTTCTTTCACTCCCCCTTGATTAATGCCAAAATGAATTTTTGTGTTCTAGAGTCCAAGCATGTAAATAAAAATAAAAAATATTATCTATTTTCCTAATTTTCCATCTCGCTTGATATGAGTTATAAGGAGTGGAGTCCGTGTAATAATGTGAAAGGGGATATAAGGAGAAGAAAGAAGAAGTAAGGAGGTTCGGTCAAGATTAACTCACTCGGTGATGTAATCTCGGGCGACCGAGCAGACGTACGAACTTAAGTCACTAGGAGGGACTCGGCTTAGTGCGGTCGGTAGAATAAAACTAGATGGGCATATACATAGCTCGTTCGATAATATAATTCCGGGCGACCGAGCAGACGTACTAACTTAAGTTGCCAAGAGGGAATTGGCTTAGCGCAGTCAGTAGAATAAACCCGAACGAGCATATACATAGCTCGTTCGGTAATATAATTCCGGGTGACCGAACAGACGTATGAACTTAAGTCACCAGGAGGGACTCGGCTTAGCGTGGTCGGTAGAACAACCCCGGACGAGCATACTCATAATTTACTTGGTAATGTGATATCGGGCAGGTATACCAATACACACCTTTAGAAGGCTATTAGTATGAAATCAAACTGGCAAAATCCTGTTGGGCATAAGAAAACTCACATTCATTAAATCTCGTGATGTATGAATAATATACAATCATATGACAGTTTGGCGGGAAACGACTCCTAGAAACTCCTGTAAATATGCTAGATGACAAAGAAGGTACTGTTGGAGCAATCTTGCTCAAGACATTACTCATTGTTGATGTTTGATTAAATGATTTTAAGTTAGACATTAATTGTGATCTAACATAAGTATTGAGTAAGCAGATATGAAGAGAAGACCAAGTATGAAAACTTGGCAAGGAAAGTTCCAGAGGTACGATCTATTGGCAAAATAGAGACTTAGCATGACAAAGCCAATGGTAGTCCTTGAAGGCAAACGCAAGGATGAGGAGTCATGGAGACGGAAGCATCCTAAGGGCGCAAGGCTGAGGGAAGGTGCTTGGAGGCATGAAGTCTAAGCTAAGGAAGTATTTCAAGTATGTAAATAATGTAAAACTGGAACTGTACAAACTACTGTAAATCTCAAAGGTATAAGGTACCAGTCGACTGGTACCCACACCAGTCGACTGATACCAAGGCACAGAACGAACAGAATGTCGACAGGCTGATTGAAGGCAAGTACCAGTCGACTGGTGTTGGTACAAGTCGACTGGTAGACGACCGTTACAAAATGGCGGCTCAAAATCTTATCAAATCTTTAGTGTCGTTGAAGCCCATCAGTCGACTGATATACATACCAGTCGACTGATGTCGGGAAAACTATAAAAGCTACTGTCAGAACTTGAAGAAAAACTACTGTTCAAAACTGGAAAAAGTGCTCATCAAGTGATCTTCGAGTCTACAGATATTCACTCTCTTCCTCCTGATTCTTCTCTCCATTCTTGTAAAGAGGAAGAGAAAATTGTGCAAAGGTTTCTCCACCTTCGATTGTGATTCGTGAAGGAGAAGTTTATAGTGAAGCTTGATTGTGTGGGTGTGTGCCTTGGATTAGTCACCTCAAGGAGGTGGAGACCAAGTAAACAAAGGAGTTAGCATTGTTCTCTTGTTTTCTTGTATTCTCTTTATTTCCATTTGCTTCCACTAACAAGATTGTAGGAAAAATCGAAGAAAGGCTATTCACCCCCTCTAGCCAATAGTAAAGGTCCTATCAGGTACATCTGGGACACGAAAAAGATTCCTTAAACTATTATTGCAGGTACTTACGTCATCTGATAAGAAACTCTAACAAATCGGGGTTCACTTCATGACTACAGAGGTTATATGAAGTGGTATAAAAAGGGAAATCTCCTTCGTTGGCCAGGTACGTGCACATTACATCAGCACTGAAACCGTAGTTTTATTCCAATTTTCACTGTACTTCTTCTTCCTTCCTACCGACAACAGAGGGAGCTAACTTGAGCGTCGGATGGTCTAGCCAGGGATTCCCACCCCGGTCTTAGGTCACTGACGTCTGATTGATTGGCTGTGTGGTATGTAGGAGACGATAGCATTCGTCGAGGTCGTGAGCTAGATGTCCTTTATCACGGTGTTCCAATTCGTCGGAGTCTTCCCTAGATCAGCTTTGGGTTTCTCCGATCTAGCTTTGACGTGCTATTCCTTTCACTGGGAGGTATTCTTTGGTTATATTTCTTCAAATTTACTTTAGTTTTCTCAGATCCGTGGTGGTTTCTCTTCTCTGAAGCCGTCATCCGCTTATTCCCTAGATTCTTCGCCCGTCGCCTCCAGCTATTCATCATGTTGCGCTCACAGACAGGATCAAATTTGACACCATCTGTGGGAACTCTCGCCTGAATCTGAGACTTTATGATGGAGGATGCTGGAAAACTCAATACTATTACTTTAACTCAAGTGGATCTGGAATTACTCATCAATTCCAGGGTTCAAAAGGTGTAACAACAACAATAGCAATAACAAGCAAATACTGGAGGTACTTTACTGGTCGCAATAAATCCAGCAATTTCAACTACGGATCGCCGGAGAAACAGAGGTATGGAAGAAGACGATGTTGCTTACATAGCTCTTGCTCTTGTTTCTCCCACTCGAAATCCTCGTGCATTCTTCCGTACTCCTCTGGAACAAGGAGGACGAAAACTGGCGCTTCAAGAATCCTCTGATGAAGCACCTGTGATGGAAAAACACAGAGGAAAAGTGGTGACTAGAAATAGTTCCCCGGAGAGAATTGTTACTCCGTTCTCTCGGAGAGTTCTTGACGATCTGCTACCCAAGTGTTATTAAAGCTTGAACATTGGAGAATATTTTGAGACCACTGATCCTGAAGATCACCTATCTAAATTCGAAAGTACAACTCTGTTATAGTAGTTTACTGATAGAGTCAAGTGTCGGATGTTTCTCACTACTCTAGGAGGAGCAGCTCAGAGATGGTTCAAGAGATTGCTAGAAAATTCCATCAGACGTTTTAAAGATTTCCGTAAAGTATTCCTTCATCATTTCTCCAACAATAGAAGGTATCATAAGACCCCTTGGAGCTCTTTTTTATTAAATAGGGGCATAAGAAAAGCATCAGAGCCTACATTAAAAGATTTAATCAAGTGGCTATTGATGCCCCCAATGCCACTACTGAAATTTTGGTAAGTGCTTTCTCTCAAGGGCTTAACGACAATGACTTATTTAAGGATTTGGTACGTAATCCTCTAACAAACTTTGATTTGTTAATTGAGCAAGCTACTGAGTTTATTAATGTAGAAGAATCTCAAGTTGCTCGTAAGAAAGAGAGTGGGGTACCTGTCAGCTCCTATTCATCCACCACGTGGACCTCGTGCGGCCCCTCCACATCATCAGGCAAAGTTTAGACCTCAGGCGGTGCAGCATGTGGGGATGCCACAAGAAATCCCTAGAAGATGGTGTACATACCATATGTCTGGTACTCACTATACAGAGAACTATTTTGCTTTAAAGAACCAGAGGACGAATGATACTCCGTATCGTCGACGATCCCCCAACCGACATCCCTACCTAAGGTAAAATAGTCTGCTCAGCTGGAATATCAGGTGACTGAGTCATAGCAGGGAACATTACAAGTATCGGGTGGACCATCTCGAGCACCTGAATCAACACAGACCGAGATAACAATCGCTCGACAAGAGGAAAATCGAAGTAATGTCGCCCGAGGTAATATTAATATGATAGCAGGCAGACCTACTGATGGTGATTCAAACCGGGCAAGGAAGTCACACGTTCGGCGATTGCAGATCCATGCGGTAGGATGCAACACAAAAAAAGCAGCAGGACCAGAGATTAGTTTTGGTCCTAAAGATCTGGAAGGGGTAGAAGTACCCCATGATGATGCACTAATAATCAAAGCTATCATAGCTAATTATAATATTTTCCATACTTTTATTGACACTGGTAGTTCTGTTAATATTATCTTCAAAAAAGCTTTTGACCAACTGCAGATAGATCCAAGTGAACTTCAACCCATGGTGACTCCTCTTTACGGTTTCACGGGCAATGAGGTGCAGCCACTCGGTCAAATAAAATTAGCCATATCTCTAAGGGAGGAGCTCTTAATGAGAACCAGGAGACCTTATTTCATGGTGGTAGATGCACCTTCTGCATACAATGCCATATTAGGTCGACCAACCCTAAACGAGTTTCGGGCGGTCGTTTCTACTTTCTGCCAGAAGGTTAAATTCCCCGTTGATGATCAAGTTGGAGAAGTCTGCGGAGATCAATTACTGGCACGGAAATGTTATGTGGAGATCATCCAGACAGAGGCCAATGTCACCCACGGAGCTCAGAGGATGGAAGTCAATGCTATCCAGGAAAAACTGCCTGGTCTGATATATGAAGAGAAAGAAGAAGTACAGATATAAATCGGGCGACCAGAAGCTGTGACTTATGTGATGGCTGACCTGGACCTTCAACTCAAGACTGAGCTGATATAATGTTGATGTAGAACAACGATGTGTTTGTGTGGACCCCAAAAGAGGTTACAGGTATATCTCTACTTGTGATGCTCGATCGATCAAGCAAAGGAAGAGAGAATTTGGGGCCGGCCAAAATCATATCATCAAAGAGGAGGTAGACAAATTAATGGAAGCTGGCTACATTCGAGAAGTGCAATTCCCTAGCTGGTTAGCCAATGTGAGTCTGATATCTAAGCCGAGAAATAAGTGGAGAGTATGCATTGATTTTCAAGATCTTAACAAGGTTTGCCCAAAGGACTATTATGCTCTACCTCGCATTGATCAAGTGGTGGATTCTACGGCTGAGTGTGAGTATATCTGTATGCTAGATGCTAATCAGGGCTATCATTAGGTCCCTCTCACCAAAGATGACCAGGAAAAGGTTAGTTTTATAACAGCTGAAGGTACTTATTGTTATAATATTATGCCTTTTGGACTAAAGAATGTAGGGGAAACTTATCAAAGACTCATGAACAAGATCTTTCAAAAATAGATTGGAAGAAATATGGAAGTTTATGTAGATGACATATTGATTAAATCTCTTCAGGTTAATGGCCTATGGAAGGATATAGAAGAGACGTGCATGACTCTATGGCAGTACAGACTCAAACTCAATCCCTGCAAGTGCTTATTTGGAGCCAAGAGTGGCAAATTCCTGGGCTATATGGTGACAGAGCGAGGGATAGAAGCAAATCCTACCAAGGTTCGAGCAATCCATAATGTGGAGTCTCTACGCAATATGAAAGAAGCTCAAAGGTTAACTGGGCGAATCACTGCTTTGTCTCATTTCATCTCTCGATCGACCGACCGAAGTTTCCACTTCTTTAAGGTACTTCGGAAGGCCAATGAATTTCAATGGGATGAAGAGTGTGACATAGAATTTCAAGAACTAAAAGACTATTTGTCAACCTTACTTGTCTTAGATAAACTTGTAGTAGGAGAGACTTTATGGGTTTATCTTTCAGGGAACGAGCACGCTGTTGGCACGATGTTGGTGAGACAGGGGGTAAAGAGCAACAACCTGTGTATTTCTCAAGTCATTTATTAAAAGGAGCCAAGTGTAGATATACCGCACTCGAGAAATTAGCTTATGCATTGGTGTTAACAGCCAGAAGACTGCGCCCTTACTTTTTATCGCATGCAATTATAGTATTAACCAATAGTACCCTTGGATGAGTACTTCTTAATCCTGAAGCATCCGGGCGATTAATCAAATGGACGACTGAACTTAGTGAGTACGACATACAGTATCAACCTTATTCGACCATTAAAGCATAAGCTTTGGTAGATTTCATAACAGAGGTGCAAGGTTCAGAAGAAGAAGAGACTTGGAAAATTTATGTGGACGGGTCTTCCACCAGACAAGGCAATCAAATTGATATTCTTCTCATATCTCCGAGGGAAGATCGGGTCCAACTTTCTGTCCGACTGAATTATAGGGCCATCAACAACGAAGCAGAATATGAAGCATTGATAGCCGATTTACAAGCAGCTCGGCATGTGGGAGTTGCTCGAGTATGGATTTATTCTGATTCGCAGTTGGTAGCACAATAGTTAGCAGGTAACTACGAAATCAGTAATGATCGACTCAGGTTATATGCAGAAGCATTTGATAAACTGAAAACTACATTCCAAGAAGTGAATATACAAAAGATTCCTCGATCAGAGAATTAAGTGGCTGATGAATTATCAAAGCTTTCATCAGGAATAGTTCCTTGGAACCTAGACCGGCCGGTAGAACAGACAGTGTTGGTAGCTTGTATTGAAAGGCAAGCTGACACAAAAATACAGGGAGACTGGAGAGCACCAATGATATTATTTTTGCAATAGAGTGTCTTACCAGTAAATGCAGAACAAGCTAGAGTTTTTAAGAAGAAAACCACTCGATATACTCGGATAGGAGATCACCTCTACAAGAGGGCTTTCTCTGGTCCCTTGCTCAAATGCATTGGATCAGAAGACATAACATATATCCTACAGGAAGTTCATCAAGGTTCATGTGGTAGCCATATGGGGAGAAGATCTCTAGCCCATAAAATATTACCGGCCGAGTATTTTTGGCCTACTTTACAAGAAGATGCGGCTCAATTCATAAGAACATGTATGTCTTGTCAGAAACATCATAATATCTCACATCATCCTACTTAACTATTGAAAACTTCTATACTTTCTTGCCCTTTTGACCAATGAGGTATGTATATAGTAGGTCCATTCCCCTTGGCAACGGCTCAAAGAAGGTTTTTTGTGGTAGCTGTGGATTACTTCTCTAAATGAGTGGAAGCTGAACCATTAGCGAGAATTACTGAAAATGCAATTATCAAATTCTTATGGCAACACATTATTTGTAGATTTGGTATTCCCAATAAATTAGTTTATGATAATGGAAGACAATTTTAGGGGCAGAGAATTGGAGAATGGTGTGCAAGATATGACATTACACAAGCATTCACCTCTGTGACATACCCACAGAGTAATGGGCAAGCAGAAGTAACTAATAGAGAAATTATCGGAGGACTTATAACTAAATTAGATCACGTTGGTGGTAGTTGGGTAGATGAGTTACCCAGTGTACGCTATGGGCTTACCGTACCACCCTTCAAGAGACTATAGGGATAACTCCATTCTAGTTAGTATACGGGGGAGAAGCAGTAGTCCCCATTTAGGTTGGGGTGGAATCTGATCGAAGATAGTTATATGATGAAAATAATGCAAGTCGGCGCCTTATGAAATTAGATTTGATAGAAGAAGTTCGTGACAAGGCAGCAATGCGCCTTACATCATACTGGCAAAGAACGAGGCAAAATTACAACAAAAGAGTTATCCCCCGATTCTTTCAAGTAGGGGATTTAGTGTGGAACCGTATTAAACCTGTCGGAGATGTTACTAAATTAGCACCCCAATGGGGAGAACCATATAAAGTTGTACAAAAGCTGGCCTCAGGCTCTTACTATCTCCAAGACTCAGAAGGAAGGAATCTCGATAGGCCTTAGAGTGCAAATCACTTGCAACCATACAGAGCCTAACAAGTACGCCTATAATTTATCCATATATTCCATTTAATTTTTGGATATAATGAAAAAATACAGGCATCTACTCTTTAATCAGTAAATGCATTTGCTGGAATAGATCAGGCGATTCTCCTTTCGAGCGTGCTTCCTCCGCTCAGCACTAGTCGATCGGGGACCTTAAGGAGTGACCGACTTGACTTTCTTAAGGGGAACCGGAGACTTTAAACCCCTGATAGTTGAGCGTGCTTCCTCCGCTCAGTACCATTCGAACGTGTTTCCTCTGCTCAGTGATAGTCGATCGGGGATCTTAAGGAGTGACCGACCTGACTTCCTTAAGGGGAACCGGAGACTTTAAACCCCTGATAGTTGAGCGTGCTTCCTCCACTTAGTACCATTAGAGTGTGTTTCCTTCACTTAGTGATAGTCGATCGAGGACTTTAAGGAGTGACCGGTCTGGTGTCCTTAAGTGGAACCAGAGACTTTAAACCCTTAATAGTTGAGTGTGCTTCCTCCGTTCAGCTCTAGTTGATCGGGGACCTTAAAGAGTGACCGACCTAGCTTCCTTAAGGGGAACCGAAGACTTTAAACCCCTGATAGTTGAGCGTGCTTCCTCCGCTCAGTACCATTCGAGCGTGTTTCCTCCGCTCAGTGATAGTCGATCGGGGACCTTAAGGAGTGACCGACCTGGCTTCCTTAAGGGGAACCAGAGACTTTAAACCCCTGATATTTGAGGATGCTTCCTCTGTTCAATACCATTCGAGCGTGTTTCCTTCGCTCATTGATAGTCGATCGGGGATCTTAAGGAGTGACCGGCCTGGCTTCCTTAAGGGGAACCGGAGACTTTAACCCCTGATAGTTGAGCGTGTTTCCTCCACTCAGCATCATTCGAGCATGTTTCCTCCGTTCAGTGACAGTCAATCGGGGACCTTAAGGAGTAACCAGCCTGATTTTCTTAAGGGGAACCGGAGACTTTATTTCGGCAACATAGCTCGTTCGGTAATATAATTCTAGGCGACCGAGCAGACGTACTAACTTAAGTTGCCAGGAGGGAATTGACTTAGCACGATCGGTAGAATAAACCCGAACGAGCATATACATAGCTTGTTCGGTAATATAATTCTGGGTGACCGAGCAGACGTACTAACTTAAGTCGCCAGGAGGGAATTGGCTTAGCGGGGTCGGTAGAATAAACCCGAACGAGCATATACATAGCTCGTTCGATAATATAATTCTGGGCGACCGAGCAGACATACGAACTTAAGTCACCAAGAGAGACTCGACTTAGCATAGTCGGTAGAACAACCCCGGATGAGCATACTCATAATTTACTCGATAATGTGATATCGGGTGGGTATACCAATACACACCTTTAGAAGGCTATTAGTATGAAATCAACCTGGCAAAATCCGGCCGGGCATAAGAATACTCACATTCATTAAATCTCATGAACATAGCCAATAAGGAGCATTACAACCAAATATAGGTGATGTATGAATAATATACAATCATATGACAGTTTGGCGGGAAACGACTTCTAGAAACTCTTGTAAATATGTTAGATGACAAAGAAGGTACATCTGGGGTACGAAAAAGATTCCTTAAACCATTATTGCAGGTACTTACATCATCTGATAACAAATTCTAACAAACTGGGGTTCACTTCATGACTACGGAGGTTATATAAAGTGGTATAAAAAGGAGAATCTCCTCCGTTGGCCAGGTACGTGCACATTACATCAGCACTGAAACCCTAGTTTCATTCCAGTTTTCACTGTACTTCTTCTTCCTTCCTATCAGCAACAGAGGGAGCTAACTTGAGCTTCGAAGGTCATAGCCAGGAATTCCCACCCCGGTCTTAGGTCACAGACGTCTGGTTGATTGGCTGCATGGTGTGTAGGAGACGATATGTAACAACCCAAATTTCTTCATTTCGAGTCCTAATAATAATTAAATATATTTAGAAATGCCTTAAAAATATTTTAGAGATTTTTAGAAATTTTAGAGTATTTTTATGCAATTTTTGGAGTTCGTTTGACATTTTTACCAAAAGGAGGAAGTTTCAAAAAAATAAATAGGTTCGGCCGAGGTTCGAACCCGCAACCTCCGACCCGACCCAAACCTTAAGCGGATCCGGCTGACCAAGTGCCTAAGTGGGCGGTACTGTTTAGAAAAGATAGAGAAATATATTTAAGTGGTAGATAGTTAATAGAATATTGGAGTTATAAAGGAAGAACATAGGTTTTACCGTGACCTAAAAACCTTTCCTCTTCTTTCTGTCTCGCGGCGCGTCGGCGTTCCTCTTCTCGGGCGAAACTGCAGTAGGGAGCTAGGGTTTCTCCGGCGGTCGACAAAAGGGGATTTCCGCGAGCTCTTCTCGGATCCGAGCTCCTCTCGTCAAGAAGGATCTGTAGGCACGAAGAGATGGTTGGATTTACAAGCTCTCCGAAAACCCTAGAAGCTTTCTCTTGGTCGTGAGTCCAAGAAACCATTGTAAGTTGCTTCTCACCTGCGGTAGAAGTGGTTTCGGATCTTTTTCTCCTTGAATTGGAAGCATGTTGTAAGATTTTCAGTTTTGATGTTCTGCCGTGAATCTCAAAGGAAGAAAGGGGATGAATTGTTTGGTCGGATCATGTTGCACAGAATCTATATGTTAGAGGGTTAAGGGTAGATTTAAGGTTCTTTTCCTTCTTCCTTGCATATATACTGTAACATGCTTAAAGATCTTGTTTGCTGCCGTGAGTTTCCAAGGGAAGAACATGAAAAGGATTAAGTAAGTGGAGTGTTTTGTTCCTTTTGGTTTCTACCGTGGCACTGAATAGGGAAATAGACTGTGGTTTCGGGTTGTTTTGTAGCATGTTGGAAGAATTCTGTTGCTTTATGTAAGTTTAGGTTGTGAACATGTTTGCAAGGATTTTAGTTTCAGCAGGTTCTGGTTGTTTGTGCTAAGCATTTGCAGTGGAATTAAGCTCTACATAGGCTTTCACTCCAATAAGCTCTAAGTTTAGTGTAGAATTTTGGTTAAGTAGGTATGCAGATTTTGCTAAGTTTGAATACAGATTTTTACTAGGCTTGTATGCAGAAATTGTGAAGCATAGAATGCAGAAATTTTTGTTAGTTACGTATGTAGATTTCCATTTAAGCTTGAATGCAGATTTTCGATTAAGTTTATAATGCAGATTTTATTAAGTTTACAAGTGCAAAATTTTATTAAGCTTACAAGTGCAGAATTTTGTTAGTGTAGTATGCAGAATTTCGATTAGTATAGTATGCAGATTTTTGTTTATGCATTTCGATGTTAGAATTTGTTTAAACATTTCAGTTTTTAAAGAAGCATTCTTTTATTAGAGGTATTAACAAGAAAGATAAAGTATAAGAAAGAAAAAGGCCAAGGCCTTAAGTAGATCCCAAAATCAAGACTTTAGGGATTTTGACACACAAGATGCTTATTAAAATGCCGAGGCATTCTATATTCGAAGTAATAAAAGATAACAAGTATTTTATTTTAAAAAGGCTAGTACCTGACTTCCAAGGTTGTCGTTAAATAAATCCAGGTGACCAATTCCAAGGTCTTGGCCCTGGTAAGACCAAGGTCTTTACCCTCGTAGGACTTGTGGCTAGCTACCACAGTCCCTATTAGGGAGCGCGCATTGGTACTAAACCTGAGCCCAGAGAAGCTTTATTATTATTTTGAAGTATTAAAGTATAAATTTTAAACAAGTGAAATAAGCTTCACATAGGTTTAAAATTCAACAAGTTTAGTTTTCTCATATGCTGACATGTTGTCTAGATCTGCTTACATGTTTAGTATTTCAGTATGCTATGTTTCTTTTCCTATCAGATGAGCATGAGTAGTATTTCTTTTTGAGCATTCAGTTCTAGATTTATTTCAGCTTACATGCAACTCGAGTTTTTGTGAGATAGATAGCGCTTACTAAGTATTTTTGCTTATAGTTGCATTTTCCTCTTACTGCAGATAAAGGAAAGGAAAAGCTATAGCAAAAGGAAGGCGACAAGGAGGTGTGGATGGATGTGTGTGATGCCAGGACTATGGGAGACTTGGGACATTATTGAGTTTCGTGTTTTTGTGGATAAGAAACATTTGAGATTGTACTTTATATTCCATGTCATTTGAGATTGTACTTTATACTCCATGTCATTTGAGTCTATTATTGTTTTAGATTGCATGCTAAGATGAGTTCAGTTTAGTTAGTAAGTACTTTGTGGTTGCATTGAGATATAGTTTCGTATGTTTCTACTATTATGTGTTATATGTGCATGTCAGTATTGTATTGTATTTTAGTCCTGCTGTACTGCATATACCCTGCCAAAATTTTAAGTTTTCTACAAAAAAAATTATTAAGTACAGTTTGTTACACTAGTTAAGTAAGAGTTTATAGTAGTTATGTAACAGACGCCTTTATAGAGTAGTGAGAAGGGTGGTCGTTACAAGTTAGTATCAGAGCAGTTCCTATTCTCCAGCATCACACATCAGCACCAACCTTGCCGTCTTCAAGTAAGAAAGTGCTTAAGTTTATTTCTTTTATGCTTTTCCTTATTATTTGCAGTATAGAGTATCTGCTCATATGTGCTTAAGTAAGATAGAAGTTCTTGTTTCACTTTTATTTATATATATGTCTAGGAAGAATAGAGATGATTTAGTTTTGTTTCTCTTTCCACATATTTAGATGTTAAGAAGAGGGCGTCCTCGTACCGCTCGTACTGAGGACCGAGCTCAGGAGAATGAAGAACCTAGAACAGCTGAACCAAATCTCTCTGAAATTGTTGCTCAACTCCAGAGATAAATAGCAGAGCAGCAACAAGTGATCGTCAATCTGATGGCGAATCGGCAACCAGTCCCTCCCACTCCTCCAACTATTAATGTGGAGACTCCAGTGGTGACTGAGGTTCCATCAGCCGCCCTGGAAGTCGCCACAGCACCTAGAAGACAAGAAGCATATCTGATACAGTGGTTGAAGCTGAAACCAGAAAGTTTCTCAGGCACGACTGAGCCCTGGGATGCTCAGGCTTGGTTCAAGACACTAGAGAGCACCATTGAACTTCTTGACTGGCCAGAAGTCGAGAAGGTCAAGTGTGCCTCTTTCTGCTTATCAGGAAATGCTCGTATGTGGTGGGAGAGAGAGTTAAGAGCAAGAGAGTAGTCAATCAGATGAGCTGGCCTGACTTCGAGACAGAGTTTCATGAAGAATTCTTTCGCCAACGGATCACTAATAAACATTATGAAGAGTTTATAGAATTCAGAAGGTGAACCATCCTTTGAGTTCACGGGAGTGCTGAAGAGGAAGACCCAGAAATTCCTCTCCTCCCTAACAGCTCACCAGATGTTAGCTAAAGGGTGTACTGGTTTTCTTGCGTACATTGTGAATACATAAGAACAAGAAAGACGCAAGCAGGAAGATGTTCGGGTAGTCTGTGAGTTTACAGAGGTATTTCCAGAAGAGCTACCTGGGCTAACTCCCAACAGAGAAGTGGAGTTTGAGATTGAGTTGGTTCCTGGTACCGGTCCAATTTCAAAAGCTCCATACCGCATGTCTCCAGCAGAGCTGAAAGAGTTACAAGAACAACTTCAGGAGTTGCTTGACAAAGGCTTCATCCGCCCTAGTCATTCACCATGGGGAGCTCCTGTGTTGTTTGTCAAGAAGAAGGATGGATCTATGCGGATGTACATAGATTATAGGGCTCTGAATTAAGTGACAATCAAGAACAAGTACCCACTGCTCAAAATCGACGACTTATTTGATCAATTGAAAGGGGCAACAGTGTTCTCCAAGATAGACCTGCGCTCTGGGTACCATCAGTTGAAAGTGAAGGAAAGTGATATACTCAGAACAGCTTTCAGGACCGGATACGGACACTATGAGTTTGTAGTCATACCTTTTGGTGTGACTAATGCACCTGCAGTCTTCATGGACTTGATGAACGGAGTGTTCAGAGAATACCTTGACAAATATGTCATCGTGTTCATCGACGACATTCTAGTCTATTCCAGAACCCCAGAGGAGCATGACACGCACTTGAGAATAGTCCTGCAGACCCTATAGCAGAAACAACTTTATGCCAAATTCTCGAAGTGCGAGTTCTGGTTAAATCAGGTGGCGTTTCTAGGTCACATCATTTCTAAAGAAGGTATTCAAGTGGATCCTGCCAAGATAGAAGCGGTCAACAACTGGAGTAGACCTAAGAACGCCAGGGAGATCAGAAGCTTCCTCGGTTTAGCGGGGTACTACAGGAAATTTGTGGAGGACTTTTCCAGGATAGCTTCTCCACTAACGGCCTTAACCAGGAAGAACAAGAAGTTTGAATGGTCAGACAAATGTGAGCAAATTTTCCAAGCATTGAAGAAAAGATTGACCAATGCTCCTATTCTGACTGTTCCAGAGAGCGACAAGAGTTTTGACATCTACAGTGATGCTTCCAAGATGGGCCTAGGAGCTGTACTCATGCAAGAAGGAAAAGTTATAGGTTATGCTTCCAGATAACTCAAAGACTATGAGAAGAACTACCCCACTCATGATCTTGAGCTGGCAGCTGTGGTCTTTGCACTGAAACTCTGGCGACACTACTTGTATGGAGTCCAGTGTAGAATCTTCACAGACCATCAGAGTTTATAGTATTTCTTCACCCAGAAAGACTTAAACATGAGACAACGCAGGTGGCTAGAGTTGGTCAAAGACTATGGCTGTGAAATCCTCTACCACCCAGGTAAAGCTAACAAAGTGGCAGATCCACTAAGCAGAAAGTCCAGTGCACTCCTGATGTCTTTGTCATCATTAGCCCTGCCACTGCAGAAGGAGTTGTCAGATTTCGGGCTTGAAGTTATTTATGAGCAACTCTCTGCATTGACCTTAGAGTCAACCCTGCTTGAGGATATACAAAGAAAGCAAAGTGAAGATACAGATATCCAAAAGATCAAGCAAGGGGTACAAAAAGGTGAAAATTTGGAGTTTCGAGTATCAGACAGTGGATTTCTTTATTAGGGGAACCGACTTTGTGTCCCCAATGATGAAGAGTTGAGAAAGAAAATTTTAGAAGAAGTTCATAGTACACCTTACTCCATGCATCCTAGTTCCAACAAGATGTACCAAGACGTGAAACAGAGGTTCTGGTGGTTTGGACTCAAAAGAGATGTTGCTAAATATGTCAGTACCTGCCTCACATGCCAGAGAGTCAAAGCAGAGCACCAGAGACCAGGAGGAGTTCTACAGCCTCTTCTAATACCAGAGTGGAAGTGGGAAGACATATCCATGGACTTTATAACAGGTCTTCCAAGAACCATGAATGGATATGACGCGATATGGGTTATAGTGGATCGATTGACCAAGTCTGCTCATTTTCTAGCCATCAAGGTGTCCCACTCTATAGAGCAGTTGACACAACTGTATGTTAAGGAAGTGATTAGACTTCATGGAGTTCCAAAATCTATTATGTCTGATAGAGATGGGCGCTTCACCTCTCATTTTTGGGAGTGTGTTCAGAATGCACTAGGCACCAAACTCAAGTTCAGCACAGTCTTCCATCCTCAGACTGATGGACAGACAGAGCGAGTAAATCAGATTTTAGAAGATATGCTCAGAGCTTGTGCGCTAGATTTCAAGGGAAGTTGGTGCAAGTATATGTGCTTAGCTGAGTTTGCCTACAACAACAACTATCAGGCCACCATCAAGATGGCACCATATGAGGCGTTGTATGGCAGGAAGTGCAGATCACCCATTTGTTGGCAAGAAGCAGGTGAAAGAAAAGAAATGGAAGTAGAGCTGTGCATCCATACAAAGATGATAGATGAGACCACTCAGGCTATCCAGAAGATCAAACAGAGAATTGATACTGCCCAGAATAGACAGAAAAGTTATGCTGACACACGCCGTAGGCCACTTGAGTTCCAAGTAGGGGATTCAGTTTTTCTCAAAGTCGCTCCTATGAAGGGAGTGATGAGATTTGGCAAGAAGGGCAAGTTAAGTCCCCGCTACATAGGACCCTACCTGATCATAGAAAGGATTGGGAAAGTAGCATATAGGCTGGATTTATCTCAAGACATGTCAGCAATATATAATGTATTTCATGTCTCCATGCTAAAGAAGTGTCACCACGACCCTAGCTAAGTGATTCAGCCTCAGTCAGTGCAGATCCAAGAGGATCTTAGCTATGAGAGCAGACCTACACAGATAGTGGACAGAGAAGTTAAGAGACTAAGGAACAAAAAAGTGCCACTAGTGAAGGTCATCTGGCAAAATCAGAAGCACGAGGAAGTTACTTGGGAGCGTGAGGACAGCATGAGACAGAAATATCCAGAGTTATTCTAAGTTCGAGGATGAACTTTTTATAAGGTATGGGGAATTGTAACAACCCAAATTTTCTCATTTGGAGTCCTAATAGTAATTAAAAATATTTAGAAATACCTTATAAATATTCTAGAGATTTTTAGAGTATTTTTATGTAATTTTTGAAGTTCATTTGACATTTTTACCAAAAGGAGGAAGTTTCAAAAAAATAAATAGGTTCGGCCGAGGTTTGAACCCGTGACCTCTGACCCGACCCAAACCTTAAGCGGATCCGGCTGACCAAGTGCCCAAGAGGGCGGTACTGTTTAGAAAAGATAGCGAAATATATTTAAGTGGTAGATAGTTAACAGAATATTGGAGTTATAAAGAGAGAACTTAGGTTTTACCGTGACTTAAAAACCTTTCCTCTTCTTTCTCTCTCGCGGCGCGTCGGCGTTCCTCTTCTCGGGCGAAACTGCATCAGGGAGCTAGGGTTTCTCCGGCGGTCGACCAAAGGGGATTTCCGCGAGCTCTTCTCGGATCCGAGCTCCTCTCGTCAAGAAGGATCCGTAGGCATGAAGAGAAGGTTGGATTTGCAAGCTCTCCGAAAACCCTAGAAGCTTTCTCTTGGTCGTGAGTCCAAGAAATCATTGTAAGTTGCTTCTCACCTGCGGTAGGAGTGGTTTCAGATCTTTTTCTCCTTGAATTGGAAGCATGTTGTAAGATTTTCAGTTTTGATGTTCTGGCGTGAATCTCAAAGGAAGAAAGGGGATGAATTGTTTGGTCGGATCATGTTACACAGAATCTGTATGTTAGAGGGTTAAGGGTAGATTTAAGGTTCTTTTCCTTCTTCCTTGCATATATACTGTAACATGCTTAAAGATCTTGTTTGCTGCCGTGAGTTTCCAAGGGAAGAACATGAAAAGGATTAAGTAAGTGGAGTGTTTTGTTCCTTTTGGTTTCTACCGTGACACTGAACAGGGAAATAGACTGTGGTTTCGGGTTGTTTTGAAGCATGCTGGAAGAATTTTGTTGCTTTATGTAAGTTTAGGTTGTGAACATGTTTGCAAGGATTTTAGTTTCAGCAGGTTCTGGTTGTTTGTGCTAAGCATTTGCAGTGGAATTAAGCTCTACATAGGCTTTCATTCCAATAAGCTCTAAGTTTAGTGTAGAATTTTGGTTAAGTAGGTATGCAGATTTTGCTAAGTTTGAATACAGATTTTTACTAGGCTTGTATGCAGAAATTGTGTAGCATAAAATGCAGAAATTTTTGTTAGTTACGTATGCAGATTTCCATTTAAGCTTGAATGCAGATTTTCGATTAAGTTTATGATGCAGATTTTATTAAGTTTACAAGTGCAGAATTTTATTAAGCTTACAAGTGCATAATTTTGTTAGTGTAGTATGCAGAATTTCGATTAGTATAGTATGTAGATTTTTGTTTATGCATTTGTATGTTAAAATTTGTTTAAACATTTCAGTTTTTAAAGAAGCATTCTTTTATTAGAGGTATTAACAAGAAAGATAAAGTATAAGAAAGAAAAAGGCCAAGGCCTTAAGTAGATCCCAAAGTCAAGACTTTAGGGATTTTGGCACACAAGGTGTTTATTAAAATGCCGAGACATTATATATTCGAAGTAATAAAAGATAACAAGTATTTTATTTTAAAAAGGCTAGTACCCGACTTCCAAGGTTGTCGTTAAACAAATCCAGGCGACCAATTCCAAGGTCTTGGCCCTGGTAAGACCAAGGTCTTTACCCTCGTAGGACTTGTGACTGGCTACCACAGTCCCTATTAGGGAGCGCGCATTGGTACTAAACCTGAGCCCAGAGAAGCTTTATTATTATTTTGAAGTATTAAAGTATAAATTTTAAACAAGTGAAATAAGCTTCACATAGGTTTAAAATTCAGCAAGTTTAGTTTTCTCATATGCTGACATGTTGTCTAGATCTGCTTACATGTTTAGTATTTCAGTATGCTATGTTTCTTTTGCTATTAGATGAGCATGAGTAGTATTTCTTTTTGAGCATTCAGTTCTAGATTTCTTTCAGCTTACATGCATACTCGAGTTTTTGTGAGATAGATAGCGCTTACTAAGCATTTTTGCTTATAGTTGCATTTTCCTCTTACTGTAGATAAAGGAAAGGAAAAGCTATAGCAAAAGAAAGGCGACAAGGAGGTGCGGATGGATGTGTGTGATGCCAGGACTATGGGAGAGACTTGGGACGTTATTGAGTTCCATGTTTTTGTGGATAAGAAACATTTGAGATTGTACTTTATATTCCATGTCATTTGAGATTGTACTTTATACTCCATGTCATTTGAGTCTATTATTGTTTTAGATTGCATGCTAAGATGAGTTCAGTTTAGTTAGTAAGTACTTTGTGGTTGCATTGAGATATAGTTTCATATGTTTCTACTATTATGTGTTATATGTGCATGTCAGTATTGTATTGTATTTTAGTCCTGCTGTACTGCATATACCCTGCCGAAATTTTAAGTTTTCTGGAAAAAAAATTATTAAGTACAGTTTGTTCACTAGTTAAGTAAGAGTTTATAGTAGTTATGTAATGGACACCTTTAGATAGTAGTGAGAAGGGTGGTTGTTACACGATAGCATTCACCGGGGTCGTGAGCTGGGTTTCCTTTATTACAGTATTCTAATTCATCAGAGTCTTCCCTAGATCAGCTTTGGATTTCTCCGATCTAGCTTCGACATGCTATTCCTTTCACTAGGAGGTATTCTCTGGTTATATTTCTTCAGATCTGCTTTGGTTTTCTCTGATCCGCGGTGGTTTCTCTTCTCCGAAGTCGTCATCCGCTTATTCCCTAGATTCTTCGCCTGTCACCTCTAGCTCTTCATGGCGTTGAGCTCTCAGACAAGATCATCACCCATTCTATGTTATCAAGCATGTTCAGCTTATGAGTGAGTGTGAGACGGAATTAACTTTATTTTTTTTAAATAATGAAATTAAGATTTAAAATATTTGAAATTAAGATAAGTTTGGATTTTTTGTGAGTTTGAATTTCAAGTGAGTAAACATTTAAAATTTTGATGATTTTGAATATATAATAAAAATTAATTCAGTTTGAAATTATAATTTGAAAATATGATTTGAGAATTAATTAATATTTTAGAAATTAAGACTTTAAATTAAATATAATTTGAAAATTAATTAAGATTTTAAAATTTTAATAATTAATAATTTAATTATGATTATAATTTTGTAAATAATGATTTTGAATTTTAAAATTATAAAAATAGAATTAATACTTTGATTGAAATTAATTATGACGTGAACCTTAATAATAATTAACTTTTTGAAAATTAAAAATTTAATTATAATTTAAAATTAATTATAGAATTAAATAGGATTTTGAAATTATTTAAAATTAATTGAAGAATTAAATAATATTTTAAAATTATGATTTTAAAATTAATTATATAATTAAATAGGATTTTGAAATTAATTAAAATTGATTAACTATTTTATCTTTAGGTCCATCTCACCATTTTCTAAATTGTCAATCAGGGAACCTTAATAATTTGTGAGATGGTTATCTTTAGATTTAGGCTATGTCTAAGGATTAATTTGTTGGTTGCTACTCGGAATATATTACTGGTTCCCCTGTATAAAAATTTTGTACAAGTGTTGAACCGTTCCTAACAACCTATTGTGTTCTTAGAAATTAAATTTGGAATCGTAAACAGAATTTAACATTATTGATTCTAAATTCAACTTTTCTGTTCTTAGAGGTTTAGACTTGGATTACAAACGATGCTTAATATTATTAATCCAAATCCACCCATGTTACAAATTTAATTAAATATTAATTTCAGAGATCAGCTTCCAGGTTAAATATGGTGAGGCACTAGGCCTTCTTGGGTATGGGAGCATCTACCACTTCCTAGACAAAGTCTTTCAACGAAATTCAATATTTAATCTCCTTATTGTAACCCTAGGTTTAACCATTAAGAACAATCGAATCACAAGATCGAAAAATAAAAGAAACACAAAATTGAAACATAAATTCGATAGCCTTGAATCACTAGCCTCTTGTGTTTGGTATTTCAAGATCTAAACAAAAGAATGAACTAGTTATGATGCGGAAACTAATAACTAGTTATACCTTTTGTAGCTTATAGACCTCACGATCTTTTGTCGTATTCCTCTTCTTATCTCGGACGTCGTGTGGGCGATGATCTACCGAGACGAGAATCCACCCAAGCCTCCTTCTTCTCCTTGCAAGTTTCGACCACCAACTCTTCTAGAAGGGAAGCTTTCTTTCTCTTCTTCTTCTCCACAAGCAACCGGCCACCAAGATGAGATAAAGCCTCCAAGTGCCGCCGGCCTCAACAAAAGGAGAAGAGAGGAGAGGGCCGACCACCACCAAGGAAAGGAGAGGAGAGAAATAATAGATGTGTTATGAGGTGAGGCACCTCTACCCTCTCTTTTATATTTCTTGGTCTTGACAATTAAGGAAAGTTTTAAACATAATTAAAACTTCCTTATTTTCCCTTGCCAATGAACAAAAGGAAAATTTAATTAAAAATTTCCTTTTATTCTTTTAATGGCCGGCCCCTACAAGTCCTCAAAATTAGGAAAGTTTTAAACACAATATTAAAACTTCTTAATTTATTTCCGAAAATTTTTAAAATAAAAATTTCTCTTTAAAAAAAATTCCCTTCATGGTTGGTTATAAAAGGAAACTTTTATAAATTAAAATCTCTCTATTAAAACATGTGGATGATTACAAAAATGAAAGTTTTCTCCAAAATTAAAATATTTCTTTTAACTACAAATAAGGAAAGATACCAAACCTTTCTCTTAATCTTTTGTAGAAACTATAAAAGGAAATATTTAATTTTAAAACTCTCTTTTAAATCATGGCTTCCACATAAGGAAATATTTTAAAATTAAAATCCCTTTTAATTTTATTGTGGCCGGCCACCTACTTGGGCTCCATGCTAGGGTCGGCCACCACTTGATCCATCCAAGGCTTGATTTGGTCGGCCCTTGCTTGGGCTCCAAGCTTGGCTTGGCCGACCACCTAAGGATGGGTAAGAAGGTGGATATGGGTGAGTATAAGACTTTATAAATAAGAGGCTACGACAGGGACCGAGAGGAGGAATTGGTTTTGGTCTCCCGATGAACTTGAGCTTCCTGTGTTTGCCCCGAACACCCAACTCGAGTTCATCAATAATAACTCATACCACTAAAGAGTTATTATTGAACTACCACACAAATCCCATATTACTATATGGGCTCCTTCTTATCATGAGTGCGTTAATCTCCCTGTGTTTAAAATACCGAATGTCTACTAATTAAATGAGTTACTGACAACTCACTTAATTAATATCTAACTCCAAGAGTAGTACCACTTAACCTTATTGTCATGTCGGACTAAGTCCACCTGTAGGATTTACATGACAATCCTTATGAGCTCCTCTTGGGGACATCATCAATCTAGATTACTAGGACACAGTTTCATTCTATAATCAATAACACACCATATAAATAATATCATTTCCCAACTTATCAGGTCTTTTGATTTATCGAGCTAAATCTAACCCTTTGATAAATTAAAGAAATATGTATTAAGTATGTGTGCTTGTTATTATATCATGATTAAGAGTACACACTTTCATAATAACAGAGGTATTGTTCTTTTATATAATCAATATAAAAAGAAACTATCTCAAATGGTCATGCTCAATACACTCAGAGTGTACTAGTATAATTTTATAATCAAGATAAACTAATACCAAATTACACTACAACTATTCCAATCGTTTGTTCCTATCCATCTTAGTCGTGAGCTACTATTTATAATTTATAAGGAACTGATAACATGATCTTCTGTGTGTGACACCACATACCATGTTATCTACAATATAAATTAATTAAACAACTACACTTAGCTTATAAATGTAGACATTTGACCAATGTGATTCTTTATTTCAAAAATAAAAGTTTACAAAAAGCTAGACTTTTAGTATACACTCTAACAATCTTCCACTTATACTAAAAGACTATGCTGCCATAAATGCTGCCATACATCTGATTCCCATTCCTTCAACATGCCGATCAAAAGCTTTCGCCGGAAGGGCCTTAGTGAAAGGATCTGCCAGGTTCTTCGCTGATGCAATCTTGGCGACAACTTCTCCTCGCTTTACGATGTCTCGTATCAGGTGGTACTTACGCTCTATGTGTTTACTTGCCTTATGGGCTCATGGTTCCTTCGAGTTTGCTACTGCACCGCTATTATCACAATAAATTATGATGATTTTGGGCAAACCAGGAATCACATCTAAGCCCATTAGAAGTTCCTAAGCCATACAATTTTTTTGGCTGTCTCAGAGGCTGTCACATACTCAGCTTCCATGGTTGAGTCTGAGACGCATTTCTTCTTAACACTCCTCTATGCAATGACTCCACCTCCTAAAGTAAACACATAGCCTGATGTAGACTTACTATTGTCCCTATTTGATTGGAAGTTAGAATCCGTGTAACCTACAGGGAGCAAGTCATCTGCTTGGTAAACTAGCATATAATCTCTAGTCCTTCTCAGGTACTTCAATATATGCTTTACAGCAGTCCAATGTCCTTGTCCAGGGTTACTTTGATATCTGTTAACCATTCCCATGGTAAAATACATATCCGGTCTCGTGCATAACATAACATAACATACATTAGGCTTCCTACAATTGAAGCATAAGGAATTGCTTTCATCTCTTCTATCTCTTTTGATGTCTTCGGAGACATCTTTTTAGATAAAGATACTCCATTCCTAAAGGGTAGAAAACCTTTCTTGGAGTCTTGCATGCTAAAACAAGCTAGGATTGTATCGATATATGAAGCTTGGGACAAGCACGACATCCTTTTCTTGCGATCCCTTATCACTTTGATCTCAAGAATATGTGCGCATTCTCCTAAGTCCTTCATATCGAATTGCTTGAACAACCATACCTTTACTTCCGACACCACTTTGATATTGTTTCCAATTAACAAAATGTCATCTACGTATAGTATAAGAAATACCATTACATTTCCATCACACTTCTTGTATACACAAGACTCATCCGGACACTGAATAAATCCATATGACTGGATTACTTCATTAAACCGGATGTTCCAAGATCTTGAAGCTTGCTTCAGTTCATAAATTGACCGATTGAGCTTGCATACTAGATACTCTTTGCCCTTTGCAATAAATCCCTTTGGTTGCTTCATATGGATGTTTTCTTCAAGACTTCCATTAAGGAAAGCTGTCTTGCTATCCATTTGCCAATCTTTCATAGAGGATATCTTGATATTCAAGATCAAAGGAGAAGTATATCCAAAATATTACGAAAGGAGTATTGATATACGAAGTTTAGTAGATACACATTTTAGTTATCTTTCGTGGGACTTCTCGGATATGGGAGTCTGGCCAAGAAATTTTTGTGTATCCTCAAAATGCTAGAAAGCTATTACCAGTTGAGAAGTTAGATCACTTATGAGTGCCTAGGGTTGTTTAGTCACCTTTTTGTAACACATAATAAGGAAGCCCAAGTTGGTAAACAACACCCATGTTCTGAAATGATGAACGGTATTCAAGACTGCCGATAGGTTCACGTGATAAAGAGGAGACTCTCCATTTTCGAGGAAGATTATGTATTTTTGAGACATCTGATCATAGAAGTGTTGGTTGCTATTCGGAATATCATACTGGCTCCCCTGTACAAAAATTTTGTACAAGTCCTGAACCACTCCTAACAACCTATTGTGTTCTTTAGAAATTAAATTTGGAATCACAAACAGAACTTAACATTATTGATTCCAAATTCAACTTATCTGTTCTTAGTGGTTTAGACTTGGATTGCAAACGATGCTTAACATTATTGATCCAAATCCACCCATGTTACAAATTCGATTAAATATTTATTTCAGAGATCATCTTCCAGGTTAAACATGGCGAGGCACTAGGCCTTCTTAGTTATGGGAGCATCTACCATTTCCTAGACAAAGTCTTTCAACGAAATTCAATATTTAATCTCCTTATAGTAACCCTAGGTTTAACTAATAAGAACAATCAAATCACAAGATTGAAAAATAAAAGAAACACAAATTCGAATCATAAATCTGAAACCTAGAATCCTTAGCCTCTTGTGTTTGGTATTTCAAAATCCATACAAAGAAAACTAGTATGATGCGGAATAAGACAACTAGTTATACCATTCTTTGTAACTTATAGACCTCACGATCTTCTATTGTATTTCTCTTCTTATCTTGGACGTTGTGTGGGCAACGATCTACCATGACAAGAATCCACCCAAGCCTTCTTCTTCCTACCAAGTTTCGGCCACCAAAAATCTCCTAGAGATGAAGAACTTCGGCCACCAACCAAGCTCCAAGGGATGCTAAGAAACAATGCTTCCTTTCTCTACTCCTCCTTCAAGCACAATCCGGCCAACCATCAAGCTCCAAGATATGATGCCGTCGGCCACCAAAGAGGAAGAGAAGGAGAAGAAGGGCCGGCCACAAGGAATAAGAGAGGAATAATAATAGATGTATTGTTCTGAGGTGAGGCACCTCTATCCTCTCTTTTATATTCCTTGGTCTTGGTAAATAAGGAAAGTTTTATAATTAAAACTTCCTTATATTCCTTGCCAATGTCTAAGAAGGAAAATTTAATTAAAAATTTCCTTATAAACTTGCTATGGTCGGCCACCTCATTGAGCTCCAAACAAGGAAAGTTTTAAACACAAAATTAAAACTTCCTTATTTGTTTCCAGAATTTTTTTAAAAAAAAATTTCTCTTTTAAATTCCCTTCATGGTTGGTTATAAAAGGAAACTTTTATAAATTAAAATCTCTTTATTAAAACATGTGGATGATTATAAAAAGGAAAGTTTTCTCCAAAATTAAAATCTTCCTTTTAACTACAAATAAGGAAATATATTAAACATTTCTCTTAATCCTTTGTAGAAAGCTATAAAAGGAAAGATTTATAATTTTTAAAACTCCTTTTAAAATCATGAGGATGGTTACAAAAAAGGAAAGTTTTATCAAAAATTAAAATCTTCCTTTTAACTACAAATAAGGAAAGATATTAAACCTTTCTCTTAATCCTTTGTAGAAAGCTATAAAAAGAAAGATTTAAATTTTAAACTCTCTTTTAAAACCATGACTTCCACATAAGAAAAGATTTTAAAAAATAAAATCCTTTTATTTTCATTTGGCCGGCCACCTAAGCTTGGGTTCAAGCTAGGGCCGACCACCTTTTGAAACCAAGTCACCTTGGTTTGGCCGGCCCTAGCTTGGGCTCCAAGCTAGGCTTGGCTGGCCACCTTAAGGTGGGTAAGAAGGTGGATATGGGTGGGTATAATACTTTATAAATAAGAGGCTACAACAGGGACCAAGAGGAGGAATTTGTTTTGGTCTCCCGATGAACTTGAGCTTCCCGTGTTCGACCCGAACACCTAACTCGAGTTCATCAATAATAACTCATACCACTAAAGAGTTATTATTGAAATACCGCACCAATCTCATATTACTATATGGGCTCCTTCTTATCATGAGTGTGTTAATCTCCCTGTGTTTAAGATATCGAATGTCTACTAATTAAATGAGTTACTGACAACTCACTTAATTAATATCTAGCTCCAAGAGTAGTACCACTCAACCTTATTGTCATGTCAGACTAAGTCCACCTGCAGAGTTTACATTACAATCCTTATGAGCTCCCCTTGGGGACATTATCAACCTAGATTACTGGGACATAGTTTTCTTCTATAATCAATAACACACACTATAAATAATATCATTTCCTAACTTATCGGGCCTCTTGATTTATCGAGCTAAATCTCACCTTTTGATAAGTCAAAGAAATAAATACTAAGTGCACGTGCTTGTTATTATATCGGGATTAAGAGCACACACTTCCATAATAACAAAGGTCTTGTTCTTTTATTAAGTCAGTATAAAAAGAACTTACCTTAAATGGTCCTGCTCAATACACTCAGAGTGTACTAGTGTAATTTTATAGTTAAGATAAACTAATACCAAATTACACTACGACTATTTCAATGGTTTGTTCCTATCCATCTTAGTCGTGATCTACTATTTATAATTTATAAGGAACTGATATCATGATCTTCTGTGTGTGACACCACACACCATGTTATTTACAATATAAATTAATTGAACAACTACATTTAGCATATAAATGTAGACATTTGACCAATGTGATTCTTATTTCTAAATGAATGTTTATACAAAAAGTTAGGCTTTTAGTATACATTCCAACAAGAAGACCTATATCGAGAAACACATTGATCATGATTTATGGGTCATTGGGGGATACTCTTGTGTATCATGACCTAGAGTGCCTCTACTAATGGAATGGTAGGAAGAAAGATATTGTGGACTATAGAGTCCAATGCTTTGTGTGTCAACAAGTAAAAATAGAACATCTGAGTACCGTATTAGAAGGGTAGTGGGGCCCTAACCCACCGAGAACATCAGAAATCAGTAGACTTATTTAGGATGAGTTTGGTACGTTGGAGGGTGCATGATTCAATTTGGGTGATTGTTTATCGATTAACCAATTAATTTGACCAATTTCCATTGACCCTCTAAATAGACTCTTTGGATTACTTGGTGGAGTTTCCAACGAGTTATGTATATAAAATTTTATTTTGTGAATAATTTTAGATAGATAGACGGACAGAGCGCACCATTCACTAACTGGAGTACTTACTTCAAACATATAAGATGAACATCAAAGGCAGCTAGAAGATCATTTATACCTAGGGGAGTTTACCCATTATAGTTAGCTAGACGGTAATGTGGGTGTAACTGTAGCAAGTTGGCTCATAACCAACAGAGTAGTGATTTTCACCAAGTTGGGACAAATCATTAAATAGTTATAAGGAACTCTTATTCTCTAAATAGTTAGGACCTCCCTTGCAACTAGAATGGATGAGTATAAGAGTATACTGCATAGTTGTTACCCTTAAAGGAGGATATCATAGTATTGCAATTTAAGTATTAAATTTGGGGGATGGGGGAGAATGTAATATATCAAAAATATAATAAAGATTTAAATATGATTCAAATGTGGCATAATTTAATAATTTTAAGGCAAATAAATATATATTCATGGATAATTTATCAGGAAATAAGTTTATATAAATTTTTAGAATTTATTGGATTTTTTTTTAGATTTTATATGACTCGTTTTATATTTTGTGAGGATAAACTGATAGAATATAAAAAGACTGTTTAGAAATACCTATTTAAAGGAGGAGTTGATTGAACATAAACCTAGGTTTCAATTATCCAAAACCTAAGTTTGATTATAATCTAAGTTCGGTGTCGTCTCCCTCTTTGTGCACTCTCACTGCCCATGCGGTTGTCACCACGCCGGTTGTCGCGATCTCCATCCCTGGCGCCGCACGTCCCTTCCATCAACTACACACCGTCCTCTCCTTCCTCAGACCGGCCAAGCTCATGGCTAAGCGGAAGCTTGCACAGACACCGCCTTCTATCATCTTTGAATCCCGAGGTCAGAAAAGCAGTCTCGAACAATAGCAGTAGCGGGTCCTTGACGGACTTGTCGTTCTTGCCCACCTCCGCCCACGCCAACGGCTGGTGCTGGTGCAACGTCAATATTCTCCCCTTCGTGTCGCTAGTTCACCCATGAGCTCACGGTGGTTTTCCGCCACATGAACGATCGGAGTCTCCCAGCACCACCCTCTGCTGTGAGAGTCCGATGCTGGCGCCATGTCCCCTCTCCCTTGCCTCTCCTTTATCGTTGTTCGGGAACCCGGAAGCTCGACGCCGACGGCTACTCGTGCTTTCACGCCTGGCAGATGGCTACCCACGTCAGCCACTTCCTTGCTTTATTGTGAGCATGCAGTGCTGCTCGATCTCTGCCGAGCCACACTGATGATGAAGTCGATGAACTCATCGCCACCTTCCATGACTTGCTGTAGGAAGTGCTATCGGCGAAGGAACATAGGGGATTAAGGACTTGAGCTTGAGACAGACTTTGGACTTGAAGATGATTTGGACACTCTATATTAAAGGTGGGTATATCTTGTTTATCTTCATGATAACTTTGATTATAGTGCATGATTATTTAATGTCATATTTTGATGAGGTCATAGTCACTCGCTTACCTTAAGTCTACCATATATCACTCTTGAGTTTGATACCTTTTTGTTTGTCCTTATATGTTTTGATCTATGGTTGATAACTATGCAGTTATATATTTGATATTCATGATGGTGTTTATAGATATGCATGAGATTACCTTACCATTGTATAGGATGTTGTATATTCTGCTAGACCCTTTGGTAGATGATTTGAGTTGTATTTATAGTTAGGATGATCATATCATAGTATAAAATATCGAGCATCTTACTAAACCTTTGTTTGTTATTTCATACCGTAGTGTAGATATAGAGTATCATAATAGACCTTTATTGTTAGTTGGACCTATAACTTATGTTCATGAATTTATATTATAGTATGATAGTATACTTAGGCTCATGCCTATATGTCACTAATATTATATATAGTATATTTGTATACTGTGTGAGGACATGTATATTAGTGAGATTATACTGACCCATATTTGATGGAAATCACTTCCTAGCAGAGGAGTAGCGTATTCCACTAGGCTTTTTCCTTAGGATCAACCCCTAGGATTACTTAATCTTGACCCCGATGTTTATTATATTTGTGGTGATACCATGAAATTAATTATAATATTAATACTAGATGACTAGTAATTTGAGGACTTGATTGTCTATTTCTGCCTACATATTAGTAGGATCTACTGTAGTATAGGATATCGAGTATCCTAGTAGATACTTACTTATTAAATAGACTCATGCTTATACATTAGTAAGATAATACCACGGTGTAGTATTTTGTGTATCCTACGAGACCCTTGGTTAGTATATCCTGTTGACGATTATCTCCCATTCATGGTTGAGAGAGTTATCAGTAATCGTTAGTATATCCTAGCGACCATTGTCTTCTATTCATGGTTGAGAGAGTCGTCAGCAACCGTTAGTATATCATGTCGACCATTGTCTCCCTTTCATGATAGAGAGAGTCATCAGCGATAATGATATAGATACGCCTGCCCACAAGACCATTCGTGGTAGCGAGTTTGTGTGCAGTCCGTAGCTAGATAGCTACATATATACCCTATCTGCCCACGAGATCATTCGTGGTAGCGAGTTCGCCTGCAAATAATTATTGTTTACTTATCCTGTCTGCCCATGAGATCATTCATTGTAGCAAGTTTATCTGCAGATAGTGACTAGTCATTTACCCTGACTGCCCACAGGACCATCCGTGGTAGAGTGTTCTCCCGCAGCCAATGTTTGTTATGTACTTGCTATATGTTAGTCATATTTGTGCATGCAGGTTTGGATGCATTATAGGTACTCCTGATTTGTTGGTTATTCTCAATTGAGCAGGTTAGTGATGCGATATATTATTGATTATACTTTTGGTTAGCTGGTGATTTTATTGGGACACCTATGTCAGTTAGTAAGTATTTTATCTGAGACTGTATCCTTTGATCTCTTTTCAATATATTATTCATGTGCTATTTTCTTCTATCCACTGAGTTGTTGTACTCACTATCCCCTTGTTTTTCCTCTGACTTTCAAGTTACATATAGAGGAGGTATTGTGTCGCTCAGAGGTTCTGGCTACCAGTTCCACTCTAGTTCAAATTTTTATTCGAGTTATTTGAGTTATTTTCCATTGCTTGTATTTATAGTTTTCTTTCTATATTAAATTCTTGAGTGTTGTTCTGATCTTGTTAGTTTGTATGATCACTTGTTCATGCATACATACATGTATTGTCATTTGTGACTTGATGTTATTATTATATCGTATTGGTATTTGTGTTGGCTTGAATTGATTTGATATCAATTATTCCGCGAATTATCACTAAGGGGTACTTTCCGATTTGATGGACATGTATACCCTCGAGGTGTGACAGATTGGACCAGGAATTAACACAATAAGGAACATAAATTCATCTTTCATACACATCCATGGCGGTAAATTATACTGTGTTAATATAATTGACATGATGAATAATGTTACCCCGACTGATTAAATTGTTGAATTTCATTTGTAGGAAGTCCCAATTTTACATTATATGGTTCCATTACAAAAGAAGAAAATAAAACATCAAGAAACCCATGCATGGGAATCACAAGGACGACACATTATACCTCCTTCGTGCTCATGCTCATGATGCCACATTATATGGTAAGTTGTAGCAGTAGATGCATACAAACGTTAAAGTCTAGTAATTAACAGAAAATAATACATCATTTTTCAAATAATTTTTTTCTTCTGCCCTGGTATGCGAGTACCATGCTTATAATGAAGGTGTGTATAGACTTTGCATTCACTCAAATCGCTGTCTTTATTCTAAAATATCATGCAGTTGTTTATACAACAATCAATATTCTCTACAGACAAACCTAAACCTCTAACCAATTTCTTTGTACTGTAAAAACTATCAATCATTATATTATCAATAGGAAGTACCTTTTACATCAATTGACATATATCATCATAATACCTTTATGAAAAATAATGTTCTACTTTTATATTCAATAACTTTACAGTAGCTGATAGTTGAGAATAACTAAAGGGAATGTCTTCCCAGACGTCGCTTTTACTAGCCTTTAGCATTTCATACAGTTGTTGATATTCAGGTGTTGATATTTTATCTATATTGAAATAATCAACTACAATATTTATCGCATCGTGAACCATTGATTGTATTGTATTATCATTAGTTGATGATTCAGGTGCAATATACACAAAACTATTTCTATATGGACACTGTAACTTAACACCATCCATATATTATGGATGACTCTTAGCAAAGTTCACAAACTCTTCAACTTCAGTAATAAAATCATCTCTAATAAATTTATTTTCTAATTGATTGTATATCCAAGCTTTGTTCATAGATATTGTCACCTAATGAGAATACAATTTCATAAATTTGTAACAAAGTATACGGGTTGTTAAAACTATTCAATTGAGAATTAAGAATATAATTTGTGAAACCACATATTGAACTTATAATATCTATTAACTTAAATCATAAAATAACAAAGAAACAAGGTTAAAAATTATTTTAGATGTAAATAAATTTTACCTGAAAATGACTAGGACAGTCAGAGAAGAGCAATAAATGTAATATACCTGAAAAATCAAAGCTAAAATTAATAACAAATGAGAACAAGATAGTATATAAACTAGCTGTAAAACTCTTAACATTAACAAAATAGTTAATCACAAGTAATCATTTACTGATTGAATCCATCTTCATTTTTTTATCGATTTGATTTTTATAACCCATCTACTTTTCATAATCCTAAAGAATAAAAGTATAAGAAATCCAAGAACCTCTTCAAGTTTTACTTTCTTTTTCTTTAAGAACCACACCAAACTTCCAAATTTCAAGTTTTTACATACATTCAATGAGCACACATCAAATTTTAGCAAAGATTATGACCATATACAAGCCTCATGAATTCAATAAATTTTCATATTTGATCAACAATAAATTAGAAAAATGAGAAGGTATGAACTGTAAAGCTCTCCGGCCGTGTGTTGGTAGTCGCAATGGGCACCAAAATAATCGCCAACCGCATGATGTCAGCCGCCACAGCCTCCGACCGCGTACTACGGCCGCAATAGCCACCGATAAGTGGTTGGCATAGCCACCAGCATGCGACTGGTGGTCGACAGTCGACACTACCGCCAACACGCGATGGGCGGTCGACATAGCCACTAGCATGTGATTGACGGCCGGAACATCTCCCAGCACACGACATGACGGTTGACACAATCGCTAGCACATTATTAGCGGCTGACATAGTTATATTATGCTTTTATTATAACACACGCAATTTACTTTTATCATCATTATCTTGTAACAATTACAGTAGTAATTATATAGTTGTAGACTTGTAGCTACTATACTATCATAGCTACTATAACTTTATATTAATTACATAATCATAGTTGCTACTACATTATCAAAAATAAAAATATTTTTCAGAAATAAAAATAGACTGTGATAAGAAGAAGATAATAAGCGTATCCTTTTAATTTTTACCCGGATTTCAATTTCAAATATATATTAAATTATTTCATTCAATTTTTTTTATCAAAGATAAATATCGTATCACAAAATGGATACCACTTAAATTAAAATTACTCCTAGATCAAAATTATTATATAAAAAAAATCTAAACTTGATTTAATTCACTTTAATAATATTAAAGTAATTTTTTGAAAATTACTCTATTATATATATATATATATATATATATATATATATATATATATATATATATATTACCCATTATAAATTTTTATATAATATTTTAAAATAAAATTAATATGTATTAGTTTTGAATAAAGTTATTATAATTTTTAGTCAAGATGAAAAAACAGGAGACTCTTCTTAAATTGAGTTAGATAAAAAAGAAAAAAATTGAATTTTTCAAAACACTAATAATCAAGATGTTCTTATAATTACATTTTTGATAATTTTTTATGATATAATTTTTTTTTTCTAAATTCTTATACAAATCTTATTTTTTTTATAAAAATAATTTTTATATAAAATTTGAAACTTAAAATTCTCTAATAGTTAAAATACATAATTACCAATTAGCTCTTAATTACTCATGAAAAATATGACATCTTATGTCTAGAGCGTCAAAATAACAGATTTATTAGTCAACTTTTAAAATTAAAGATTTTAATACAAAGTAAAATTAGCTTCTATCTTCAAAATAAAAAATTCGTATCATTATTAACTTCTAAAATTCTAAATAAAATATTAATATTTTTAAAAAATAATATTTAATAATTTTATAATTAATTTGTTTGTAAAATAGTTTACAACTTGGAGTTCGTACAAAAAAAATATATAGGGATAGTTTTCATTATTCTCAATTGTAAAGGACATAAATATTTGACAAACTTTCTAACTAGTATAAAATTATTTTTCTAAATCTAGGATTTCTTTTTTTGTTTTATCATCATGCATGTTTAAAAATAAATATAAAAAATATGTTACTTTTATCATTTATTTATTTAATAATTTAGATGGCCAAACTTCAGTGTTCGGTTTACTTCTATAATTTAGTTAGTGTTTATGGTCGTCGGTTGGTTTAATTAAAAACTCTAGAATCGGCTGTTGTCAAAATTTAAACTGTCACCGTTATTTCTCAGATCATCAGATCAAGTACCAACAACAAAGATAGCTGAAAGTACATTAACCAACATCTTCAGATGACCTAATTTTGGGTCCAACGCAGATCGAAGGAGACGAGCTTCCGGAACTTCTCCCACTCCTTCTCCCACACCACGGCCTCGTACACATTCACCTTTGCTCCGGGAACTCCCGCCTTAAGAACTATCCGGTAATTTATGCCCGCCACCACCTGAGTCTCCCCCTTGACCACGCTCACGAGTCTCAGCTGGCTTGTGGCCTCCTTGTTGTGCTCGTCGACGGCGAACTTGGCGATGTCAATGATGTGGGGGTCTTGGAGGTCCCCGATCGGCTTCCAACCGCCGGAAGTAGCGCCGGCATTGGAGATGAGGAGGAGAAGAAGAGGAAAGAGAAGAAAGAGGGAAAAGGATTTCATCATTTATTTGATTTGAGTGGTGTAAATGATTTTGAGTGGTAGCAATGGGTAGCATCGTAGTCTTTTATAGGGGACGGTTGCATGGGCAAGGGGTTAGCTGGACCGGGATTCAAACCGAAATAAGTGTCGCCCATCGAATCACTGACCCTTAATACTCTTCCATATCCAATCCATATAATATTTTGTTATTATAATATTTTATTTTTTAATTGGATAGTATTTAATATTATAAATATATTGGTAGAATATAAAAAATGTATTTTTTAATCTACATTGAAAATTATTTAATGTTATTATACACCACTTTCCATCTCTTTTTACCAAAATTATTAAGTATTAAATTTCATGAAAAAAAATATACCAAATTTAAATATTTCTAAAATTTTAAATCAATAAAATAAAATGAATTGAATTGTTAAAAATAAAATATTGTCATGAGTTGATAGTAGTGGCGCTATTTTGTAGCTTCTAGATGACGACTAAGAATAAATATATATTTTAGACTTAAAATTATAAATACATTACTATTTTGAAATTTTGTAAAAAAAATGGCACTTCCCCAAACCACACTTGGATTTTAGAATTTTCCAAAAGAGTGTGAATTTTCCAAAAGACACTTCGATTTCTTATTCTTATTTTTCAAAATGGGCACTTTCCCTTTTATATTATTAGATGTGAATTAATATTTGATACGATATGTTACGAGTGGATCTAATAGTAAGGTAGAAATTTAGATCAAGATAAGATAATAATTAAAGTCAAGATGAGATAACAATCAGGGTCAGAATATAAACAAATGACCAAGTCGTCCTTACCAAGACTCAACTCCTCACCTCTCAATGTGAATGCATTCGGTACGGAGCTGATCGATTTTAGAGCCCGGACTTAAGGGCCTCAATCCTCCACACCTCAATGCCAAGACACACAGAATAAATTCAGTTGGCCCAAATGGCAAGTCGAGTTTACAGGACTGCTCCCTACCTCTCAACATCTGCCAGGACGACCCAAGGGCTGGTCAAGTTTACAGGATGTAGTTCCCTATCTTACAGTACTAAGGTAACTCTCAGCATATGGTCAGTCGGCCCAAGCGTCAGTCGAGTTTATAGTGCAGAACTCCCTACCTCTTAGCATATGCCCGCACGACCTAAGGGCTAGTCTGGTTTACAGGGCATAACTCCCTATTTATCAACATATGGTAGGTTGGTCACAACGTCGGCTATGTTTACAAGGCTTAGTGCCCCCACATATATAAGGCAAATGTATATGACAATTCTCAGTACAAACTTGGTCGGTCTAAAGAGTTGTCGTATGTAAGGGAGTTAGTTCCCCATTTCTATTGCTAGTCCCCCATTGTACAATCGATTGGCTATTAGGTAGATCGGACTGCCTTCAGGGGATATCATTGTCAGGGTATCGTAATAACCGATCAGAAAATAACAACTACTTGTCAGAGAATATTCTGCTGCTATAACATATACGTGCTAGGTAACCTTCCTTAAAGAGTGGCTATACATCTTCCATTACCCGACATTCTGATGGCATATTCTCTTAACTGCCTCATTGATGGAAAAGGTTATAAGAAGCGATTGATATACTAGTAATGGAAGATTCCTCAGAGGATGACTGCATATCTTACAGGCTGTACATTTTCCATCACCAGACATATTCTGACATCAAATATTTCTTATCACCTCATTATTACGGAGGTTATAAGAGACAGCATAAAGGGGGTTCTCTTCGTTGGTATGGTACGCAAAAAAAAAAAAAAAATCCTCACTCTTTACATTGAGCACATGCTTCTATTCATTTTCTTCTCTACTTTTTGCTTGACCACTATACTGACTTGAGCGTTGGAGGGTCTACGTGTTAGAGTGTATATTGAAAGCCTAAGCTTTTGTAGACATTTATTGTGAATAAAGAATCACATTTGGTCAAATTATCTACATTTATTTGTAGTTGTTCAATTAATTTATATTGAAGATAACATAGTATGTGGTGTCACATACAGAAGATAATGTTATCAGTACCTTATAAATTATAAACAGTAGCTCACAACCAAGATGGAAAGGAACAAACCATTGGAAGGTCATAGTGTAATTAGATATTAGTTTATCTTAACTATATAATTACACTAGTACACTTAGAGTGTATTGAGTAGGACCATTAGAGGTCGTTTCTTTTATACTGACTTTATAAAGGAATAAAGACCTCAGTTATTATGGAAGTGTGTGCTCTTAATCCTAATATAATAACAAGCACATATATTTGATATTTATTTCTTTAATTTATCAATGGGTGAGATTTAGTTTGATAAATCAATAAGCCCGATAAGTTGGGAGATGATATCACTTATAGTGTGTGTTGTTGATTATAAAAGGAAACTGTGTCCTAGAAATCTAGGTTGAGAATGTCCCCAAAAGGAGCTCATAAGGATTGTCATGTTAAACCCTGCAGGTGGACTTAGTCCGACATGATAATAAGGTTGAGTGGTACTACTCTTGGACTAAGATATTAATTAAATGAGTTGTCAGTAATTCATTTAATTAGTGGACATTCATTATCTTAAACACAGGGAGACTAACACACTCATAATAAGAAGGAGCCCAAAAATGTAATTTGAGATTGGTGCGGTAGTTCAATAATAGTTCTCTAGTGGAATGAATTATTATTGATAAAATTAAGTTGTGTGTTCGGGGCGAACACGGGATGCTTAATTTTATCGGGAGACCAAAACCAATTCCTCCTCTCGGTCCCTATCGTAGCCTCTTAGTTATAGAGTACTATACCCACCTATATCCACCTTTATACCCATGTTATAGGGGTCGACCAAGCTAGCTTGGGGATCAAGCTAGGGCCGGCCAAGCCTTGGTCTATGGGTGACCGGCCCTAGCTTGAACCCTAGCCTAGGTGGTCGACCATTAAAATACAAAAGGAATTTTAATTTTTAAATTTTTTCTTATGTGGAATACATGATTTAAAAGAGAGTTTAAAAATTAAAATATTTCCTTTTATAAGATTCTACAAAAGATTAAGAGAAGAGTTAAATCTCTTTCCTTATTTGTAGATTAAAAGGTTGATTTTAATTTTGGTAAAAACTTTCCTTGTTTATAAATCATCCACATGTTGAAAAAATAAATTTTAAAATTAAAGAAATTTCCTTTTATAGCATCAATCATGAAGGGATTATTAAAGAAAAATTTTATTTTAAAATTTTTCCGGAAGCAAATTAGGAAGCTTTAATTTTTCTAGCAAAAAATTTCCTTGTTTGCTTGTTTGATGTGGCTGACCATAAGCATGTAGAAAAGGATTTTAATTTTAATTAATTAAAAATTTCTTTTTCAATGGCAAAAGAATTAAGGAAGGTTTTATTAAATTTTTCTTATTTGCCAAGGCTAAGGAATATAAAAGAGGGGGTTTGGGTGCCTTCATGGACACAACCTCTATTCTATTTCTCCCTCTTTTCTTCCTTGGTGTGGTCGGCCCCTTCAAGTTCTCTCCTCTCCTTGGTGTGGCCGAACCTCTCTTCTTTCTTGGAGATCAAGTGGTGGTCGGATCCTAGCTTGGAGAAGAAGGAGAGAAAGCTTGCATCCCTTGGAGCTTGGCTGGTGGAAAAAGTTCTTTATCCTTTGGAAGTTTTGTGCTTGGCCGAAACTTGAAGGAAGGAGAAGAAGGTGCTAGGTGGTTCTCGTCTCGGAAGATTGTTGCCCACACAACGTCCGAGATTAGAAGAGGAATACGGTAGAAAATCAAGAGGTCATTATTCTCAAAGAAAGGTATAACTAATAATTATTTTTCGCATCATGTTAGTTTTGTTTTTTTGTAAAAATACCAAATACAAGAGGCATGCGATTCTAGTTTTTCGAATTATTTTTCGAAGTTGTGTTCTTTTTTTTTTTCTTTTCCTTGTGATTTGATTGTTCTTAGCGGTTAACCTAGGGTTACTATAGGAAGGTTAAATATTTAATTTCCTTAAAAGGCTTTGTCTAGTCGGTGGTGGTTGCTCCCATATCCAAGAAGGCCAAGTGCCTCGCTATGCAGTACTGGAAGCCGATTTTGGAAATAGATATTTAATTGTCTTCGTGATCTAGGTGATTTGGATCGAACGTGTTAAGTTCCGCAGGAGATCCAAATCTAAACCTAAAAGAACAAATAAATTAAACTTAGGATCAAACGTGTTAGGTTCCGCAGGCGATCCAAGTTTAATTTAAAAGAACACATGGTAGCTAGGAAAAGGTTCAGACCTTTGTACAAAATTTTTGTACAGTAGAACCATTAGGTTTTCTGAGTAGCAACCAACACTGCGCGCTAGAGACCCCTCCCTGGTTATTGCTTTAACATTCCCTTACCCTCTCTTTGCTGTGTAGAGAAAAAGAAGGAGCCATTTTTTCCCCAGTTTGAGGTCTTCTCTCAGTCAACAACAGAGCTATCTTCCTAGTGTGTCATCTCTCTCGGTTTCAGATAGGATCAAATTTGATGCCATATGTGGGAACTTCGCTTGAATTTGAAACAAGGAGAAAGAAGAAGTTGAACGACTCACAATCATCACTCTATCTCAAGAAGATCTGGAGTTACTCATAGCCGCAGGAGTCCAAAAATTGGCGCAACAACAATAAGTAGCAGCGGGGCGTCCCTTTCCAAACGACCAGGCCCTATCGAGGATAGGGCTACATGCCGAGCAAAGGACATAGGTGGAGGGGTCAATTGGGTTTCATCCGGCTCTTCCTCCCCCAATTGGTTTCATGCAAGTGTTTACACGGCCAGTTAACCTGCCGCCTATACCACCATCACCGATTTCCCATCATCGAGTATTGTTCGGCACGCCTCTAGAGAAGATGAGCCGAGATGAAAGGTCCCAAGTAACATCTTCTGGAGATGTGCTTATATAAGATTTACGCAAGGGAAAAGCCCAATGGTCAGCAGCTCCCCCGAACGGTGGTCTAAATGATGAGATTGACTAAAATAGGTCTTTATTCATGGTGTAACTATTAATATTCTCCCCTCACCCTTTCCTTTAACCTGCAAAGTTCCAGGGCAAAAGAGAGATACTAACAGTGACATCGAAAGAAAAATAAATTAACAAAACAGAAAAGCAAGAACAAAATAAAGATAAAACTTATGTACATTCTAAAAACAAACGAACACCACTAAGTTCTCCGGCAACGGTGCCAAAATTTGATAAGTGTGCGATTGTCACTCGCTCAAATTACATTAATTAATTTCTAATCTACTAAACCCTTAACTTACGCTAAGGTAGTATAGTAGTAGACCAAGTCATCTCTCACGTGGAACTAATGGTAGACATTCGTTTTTAGATCAAATCCAACCAGGAGTTTGTTTTTGGGGGTTTCTCTAAACCTAATCCAATAAAGGAAATTCTAACTAACAAGCGACGATGAACTCATAGCACAGTGTCACTCTATACTATGAATAGCACCCTAAACATGCATAAATGAATTTAACTATTAAACCTAGCTAACTATCAAAAACTACCACTTCACCGTATTGCCACGTTACGACATAAGAATCGTCATCAATAGACATAACATAAAACACAACAAAGAACTCAAACATGCATAAAGGAAACAACAGTTAAACAAAAGCAATTGACTAAAGAACTTAACAACAATTAACAAAACCTAATTATATATAAAAGCTAAACTTGTACCACATTGTCATCCTATGGCACAAAATCAACAATCATATATAAATGAAACTTACAAAGTGCAATAACAAACAATCTATCATGCATAATGAAACTAAACAAAGTACAATGACAACAATCAAACATAAACAAGAAAATAACACAATCAAACAAATAAGAAAATCAACTAAGTTAACCAAACCCTCATCCACAATCAACTCCAATTGACTAGTCTTAGTCGTCACACGAAGAATCCGAATTTGGAATCCCCAGTGCTGGTGGATAGCAGCAAAGATGCTGGTGGTGCTTGCTTCGACTAAGGTAATGAATGAATCTTCCAACGAAGAACCCTCCAATGGAAGTTGAACAGAAGTAATGGAGTTGCTATCCAACCTTGCCAACTATGCTCACACCAGTGCAACCCACATTGAAATGAACTAGCTGGATGAAGCCAAAGAAAGAACAGTCCCAATGAGCTATTGCCGGAGAAGAAGGTGTTGGCGCATGAAGCAACAGACAATCGAACCTGAGTTTTGATTATGTAAAAGGGTCCAAAGTTAAGTTGTCTTGTAATCTAACAAGGTTAATTGAGCTTGCAGGAAAGTCTTAAGTTGTTTTAGGTAAAAATCCTAGTGGATTCTAGGCAGGTTGAAAACCCTAAGGGGAGGTAACCCTAGGTCCTAGGGAGCGGTAAACCTAGGTGATGGAAAGTCCTAACTACAGTTAGGCAGGTAGAAAATCCTAGGGGGTGGTAACCCAAGGTCCTAGGGGGTGGTAATCGTAGGCGGAAAGTCCAGTCGGTCTAGAGGACTGATCTGGAGGACCGGTCTGACAACATATAACTTTTCCTGAGAGGAGTAGGTGAGGACGCGTTCCCCATTGAGGGAATAGTAGATGTCGGTTCGACCTAGGATTTTCAGAGGAAATCTTAAGTCAGAACTGAACAGCCCGGAGGATGCCAAGTTAATAATGATTTATATATTATTTTCTATTTTTTCTAACTCTGTTTTGCAGGAAACTAACAGTTTTGCAGGGTCGGACTTAGCTTTGATCGGTCGATCGAATCAGGAATCGGTTCGATCTCGAGGGTCGAAGTTAGCCTTGATTGGTCGACTGAATCGGGGATCGGTCGACCAAACCTCCAAAGCAAACAGATAGATTTCCAACCAGATGAATGGGTTCGACCAAAGGATCGATCGACCAAACCTGGGTTCGGTCGAACGAACAATGGATATACGGTGACCAAGATCAGGCCGGATTGATCGGATCAGACTAGATAAGCCACCGAGGATAACAGGATCGGTCGACTGAACGGTGGGATCGGTCAACCGGACAAGGACTCATCCGAAGCTGAATCTGGACGGGAAGACGAGCCAATTCAGGCAAGATTAGTCGACCAAACCAAGGGATCAGTCGACCGATCAATGATGAGTCAAACTTGATCCCGAGATCAGTGGATCTGGATCAGGCCTAGCTTGGCTATTTAAGGAGGGCTTGACCAGTTGTATTAACAACTCAATTTTCGAGATCAAGAATGAACAACTGCTGCTGTCTTCAACGCTGCTCCGACAACTGACGAAAGACTTCTAATTCTATTGTTGTCGGTAACTTTGTTATATTGTACTTTAAGTTTTATAATCTTTATTCGAACTATTAGTGATTGTCCACCGAAAGTGATCAATGATCATAGGCCTTAGAGTAGAAGTTGTCATAGGCTCTGAACCAAGTAAAAGAAATTATGTTAGAATTGCTTTTGTCTTGTTCTTTATTCTGTTGTGTATTCTGTGTGTTGTGCAAAACAAACGAATTAGCTACGAGTTCTATTCACCCGCTTCAACACGTCATCGATCATACAGAAGGATGCCATCGGAGCTTCTACTGAAACACCCCTACCTTAGTAACACACGTCCGTAAAGTGTTATCAATTGTGCTCAGTGTTGGAATTCGGAAGGAGCTTCGCTGAAGAAGTAGATGCATAATCGTCACTTCTTTGTCCCCTACCCTTTGCAACCCACTAGAGGTAGAGAATCTCAGATAAGTGTCGGAAGGTGGAGGACACACCGGAGAACCCCTCCAATGAGGTGAAGATGGTCGAAGCTTGGTTCCATCGTCGTTTCCTTGAAGCCCTAGCTTTTGCAATCCACGACAGTGAGAGCAACAAGGAAACCACAGAAGGGGAAAACGTTGGAGAACCCCCCTAACGAGTTGAGCACAATCGGGGAATGTCGTCACCGCTCGTAGCTGCTGACACTCGTAGTTGTTCATTGCTATTGGAGAAATCGTAGAAGAGAGGGCTTGTTGGGAGAAGATGATGTGCATAGTGGAAAGAAGAAAAGAATTGTCCTAAGCCAAGTCACTGTGCCAACGTATGAGAGAATAAAAGGGATGGGTTTTCCCATCCAATACAAGTCGTCCAGCCTTGAGATGAATAAACTAAAGATCTGACCACCCGATCTTGAGATGAGCAGTTGAGATTTCTTGAGATTAAATTGAGGTTAATTTTCTCTTTAGATTTGAGGGTCCACATAACTTCAAATCTAGATAGAGGGTTGGATGACTGACGACCTGGGGTTTACCCCGCCATGTGTCTATGGCCTGTGTACTTACATGAACCTCCCTCCATATCCGTGGGGCCGACACTAGGGGGGCCGCTAAGGTAGCGGATCTACCTTTTAGATAGAGGGTTGGATGACTTAGATCTGAAGGAAGGGACATGATCTCTCTAGATCGAGATCAATGGTTCATATTGATTCACCTTTATCTCCTTCATTTGACCTCCAAATCAAGCTAGATTTGATCCAATTATATCTTAATTCATGGCTCTTTATGTTTCCTACAAAACCACATTAAAAACATGATATTCAATTCCTTAATTATAGAAAATTTATAATTAAGTTCAAAATAGGTTCCTACACGCAAAGCATAATATGAATGCGAAATTAAGCATACGAGAAAGTAAAATATGCTAAATAAAAGAGCTGAAATAATGTATCAAAATACTTGTTATTAATTGTCCATCAATAGACCCATAGGATCTGGGTCTTAGAGTAGGAGTCATCGAAAGCTCCGAACCAAGTAAAACCGAACGTGTGTTTTTCTTTTCCTTGTTTTCTCATTACTCCGCTGCATTAAGAAAATAATTTTTTTTTAAAACCACGTGATTCACCCTCCCTCTCTCACATGCGTCTCGATCCAACATAAAGTGCCTTCCGTCACATAGAAGGTGCCTCGGGTACTATTTATTCGAGGCTTTTTGTGCTCCTTTTGCCTTGCAAAATATATTAGTCCAACATAAAAATATTAAACATGCAAAATAAGGTTAGCACAATAATTATATAATTAATTTGTAACTTAGACCCTATCCTTCAGACCAGTATCTAGTCAAGGTCCCAATTTAGGTATCCAAAATAAACCTAAATTGGACCGACGCCTATTGTCCCTTCAACCGAGGCACATCATTATTGAGTCACTCTCCTCCAATGACTTACATTCATTTACCAAGTGTCGAGTTACCTTCTTGATGTCCAATCTGACCAACCAGGTTTTTCTGTCAGAATCTCACATCCGGACTTTCTCTCGTCGGTAATCGAACATCCCGACCTCTTGCCAGAATCCCACATCTGGACTTTGCCAATTGGGAATCGCACATCCCGATTGGACTTCCTGCCTAGTATTAAGTGCTCTTAACCCATCAAGTTAGTCAACCTTGCACACTCAGTAACAAGGTTAGATTAACAATATATCTAACTTTAATTTATTTATCATTGATCATTGGTAAATGCACCAAAACCTTGAGTACTGTTCATGGAAGGCGCCTTCGAAGGCTTGGAAGGTGTCTTCCAATGGATAAAATCAAAATTTGTCAATGATAAGGAGAGAGTTGTTTGGAATTAGATTTTACAGTTTGAATGCACCTTCAAGGCTATGGAAGGTTCCTTCCACACCTTATGAAAGACCATCTCGACTAAGGCTTCTAACACATCAATTTTACAAGCTTCTACACATCCTTTTGGTGTTTCGACTGCTCTGACATTCTGCTTCTGCCTTGCTACGACTTTGCTACATCCGACTGCTGCTGAGAACCTATCCAACACCTGAAGCAATTCGATCATCTTCATAAGTGTTAGGTAATAAAGTTCAATTCTGTACTTAATTCTTGCAAAAGAAAAAGTGGAGCGTATTACACTTGTTCCTAGTCTTTTTGTATTCGATCCCCTCTTCTGATGATTTCAGAAGAGGTTATTAGTGGATTACCCATCAATAGACCCATGATGTTGGTGCTAGAAATTCCATTCTGTGTAAATCCCCTGTATAAAAATTTGTACAATGATAGAACTATTCCTAGCAAACCATTTGCTTGATCAGACTTGTGTTTGATCAATCAAGCAAGTTCTTGATTGATCAAAATGCACCTTGATCGAAGCACAAGATCGTAGCCTCTTGTGTTGGTATTTCAGGATCCATATAAAGAAAACAAAACAAGTTGCGTTGCGGAATAAATAACTAGTTATACCTTTCTTCGTAGACAAAGACATCTAGATCTTCTGTTGTATTCCTCTCCTCTTCTTGGACATCGTGTGGGCGACGATCTACCAAGACAAACCACCCGAACCTTCTTTTATTTCCAAGCCGCCTATCACCAAAAGATACAAAGAAAAGGGGTACCTCCTCCTTCTTCTTCTCCTCTAAACCGTCGGCCACCTAGGCTGGTTCTTCTCTTCTTCTTCTTTTCCTCCAAGCTCCAGCCACCAAGGGAGATATGCATCGGCCCTAGAGGGAGGAAAGGGAGGAAGAGATGAGAAGGTGGGGCGCTGACCCTAGGAGGAAGAGAGGGGGTGAGCACCGACCCTAGGGGAAAAGAAAAGAGAGAAAAGAAGAGATGAGGTACCAGCTACAAGCAAGAGAAAACAACTCAAGAGAGATTAGGTTATGGTGGCATGCCCTCCTCCCTTTTTATAACCATTGGCACCAGATAAAAGAGGAGAAATATTAACAGAATTTTTATTTAGAAAAAATCTCTAGGAAAAAATTAATATAATTCTTTTTAGAAAATTTCTAAGAAAGAATTAACATAATTCTTTTTAGAAAAATCTCTAATTCTATTAAGAAAAAATCTCCCTTTTACAACTCTTTTTTTTTTCTTTCTTTCTTTCCTTTTCTTTTCTTTTCTTTTGGTTTGGTCGGCCCCTTGCTTGGGCACCAAGCAAGGCTTGGCCGACCCCTTTCTTGGGTAGGAAACAAAATCAAATGAGTGAATGCGATGCTATGTAGAGGCTATAACAGGGACCGAGAGGAGGAATTGGTTTTGGCCTCCTGATGGACTTGATCTTCCTGTGTTTAACCCGATCACCCAATTCAAGTTCATCAATAATAACTCATACCACTAAAGAGTTATTATTGAACTATTGCACAAATCTCATATTACAATATGAGCTCCTACTTATCATGAGTGCGTTAACCTCCCAGTGTTTAAGATATCATATGTTCGTTAATTAAGTGAGTTGTCAGTAACCCATTTATTATCATGTCGGACTAAGTCCACCTGCAAGGTTTACATGATAATTCTTATGAGCTCCTCAATGGGACATCATCAACCTAAATAAATAGAACACAATTTCCTTTTATAATCAATAACATACCATATAAATGGTACTATCTCCCAACTTATTGGGCCTATTGATTTAACGAATAAATCTCACCCATTGATAAGTTATAGAAATAAATACTAAGTATATGTGTTTGTTATTATATCAGAATTAAGAGTACACACATCCATAATAATAGAGGTTCTGTTCTTTTATGCCTTCAGTATAAATCGAACAACCTCAAATGGTCATGCTCAATACACACATAGTGTACTAGTATAATTTTATAGTCAAGACAAACTAATACCAAATTACACTATAACAGTTCCAATGGTTTGTCCCTATCCATCTTGGTTGTGAGCTACTATTTATAATTTATAAGGAACCAATAACATGATCTTCTGTGTGGCACCACACACCATGTTACTTACAATATAAATTAAATAGACAATTGCATCGATATATATATAAATATAAAATGCAAACATGTAACACCCCAAATTTCATGATTTGGAGTCCTAAAAGATCTTATTAAAATCTAGAAATGCTTTAGAAAAATTCTAAAGATTTTTAGGAATTTATAGAATATTTTTATGTAATTTTTGGAGGTCGTTTGATATTTTTTACTAAACGAAAGAAGTTTTGACAAAAAAATGTCCAAGTTGAGGCTTGAACCAGCAACCTGACCCGAGCAAAACCCGACTAACCAACTGGGCTAGCAGTTGTTACGTAATCAAATAAAGGGAGAATTTTATTTAAGTAGTAGAAGTTAATAACAAGAAATAATAGGGAGAAAAATGGTTGCAGCCGGGATTCGAACCCGCGACTCCAACCATGAGCCAAGCCGCGGCTGACCAAGTGCTCTAGCCGTCGGTTCTGCTTAGAAAAGGTAGGAAATTTATTTAAAACAATTAACAGAATATTAAGGTTATAAGAGGAGAACTTAGGGCTTGATTATTTCCCTGTGACCTAGTTTTTTTTCCCTTTCTTCCTCTCGCGTGCGCGGCGTCGGAGGCTTCTGCTCGAGTGAAACCAAAGCCTAGGTTAGGGTTTCTTTCTTCATCTCCGGCGTCGGCATAAGGTGTTCATCGAGGAGAGCTTGAGGACACGAAGGGGGATTGGAAGTTCGAGGTCCCTCGAAGCCCTAGTTGTCTTCCTTCGGCTGTGAATCCAAGAACCTCGGTAAGTCGCTACTCACTTGCGGTAAAAGTTGTTTGAGTTCGGTTTTGTGTTTTCCTTGTGTTTTTTGGTATGCCGTGAGAAAGGATTGAACTTCGGAGTTCTACTGTGGGTTGAGGTTTCAGAGATGTTCTAATTGTTCTTGCTCGTTCTTAATCCATCGCATGCTTTCTGTTTTGGGTTCTGCACCGGATTTGAGATTGAATTTGTTGCTGCCCTATTTCTTCGGGTTGTTTGAGTTTCTAGATAGAAGTTTGATGAAATTGGTCTAGGTTGTAGGGTTTCGAGCTTTGGCTTCCATTCTTTGCTTTCGGAACATGTTGTACCGAATTGACCTCGCAAGGGATTTAGTTGTTTATGGAGATATAGTTGATAGATTTATGATCTTGCGTAAATTTGTTAAGAGCTTATTTAGATTTCTTGCTTAAGTTGTTAGACTGAATGAAGTATACTGCTCACTTTGGAAATGTTTGGTTATGTAGTTCTCCTTTACAACTTAATATGCTAGTTGCTAGAAGTGTCTTTAGTTGATATTGTTGAAAGGTTTTGGTACTGCTAGATTAATAGTTTCCTTCTTTATAACGGACGGAATTTATTCTGTTTTGCATTACATGAATTGGCAACTTTTATTACCACTGGAACTATACTACCTTGCATTACCTGGAATATTAGTGCTGATAGAATTGGCAAACCTCATGTATTAGTGCTGAACTAGAAATGTTAGTGCTAATGTATTAGTGTTTTGTTTGAATGCCATCACCCTCAGATGTTCCGTTGGAAACAAATCTTAGTTTAATAGAAACTTGTTTTAGTGATGGATGCAATATGCTAGAACTTTAGCCTTCCTAGCAATCCAACCATGTTGAAGCATGCAAATTGATCATATTTGGTTATGAATAGTTTCGCAGTAGAAATCTGGATACTTGAGACGTGACATATATTGAGTTGATCCAGCTATGCCTCATGAGGCTGTATTTTTGGGTTATTTCTAGAATTCTTACCTTTACAACTGTCATGTATGAGCATGAGTTTAAGAGTAGCATGAGTTTCTTTGCTTTCTTTGCTTTCGGATTACATTGTACAGCATTAGAATAGCTAGAGATTATTGAGTAGCATGCATTCTTTGCTCTCTTTCTTTTATCTCTGTTGTAGCAAGATTTAAGGTTTTAATTCCAACAAGTTTTAGATGTAGTATAAGCTTGTATGATATGCAGATTTTTATAAGTATAGCATGCAGATTTTTATAAGTATAGTATGCAGATTTTAATATGCAGAATTTTATTAGCATAGTAGGCAGATTGTGGGGTTAAGCATTTCAAAGTTAGAATTTGCTTAAACATTTCAGTTTCTTTTTAAAGAAGTATTCTTTTAGAAGTATTAACAAGTATAAGAAAGATAAAGAAAAGAAAGAAAAGGCCGAGGCCTTAAGTAGATCCCAAAAGTCAAGACTTTAGGGATTTTGGCACACAAGGTGCCTATTAAAATGCCAAGGCATTTAAAGAAGAAGTAATTAAGATTATAAGTATTTTACTTTTAAGAAAAGGCTAGTACCCGACTTCCGAGGTTGTCGTTAAACAAATCTAGGTGTCCAATTCTGAGGTCTTGGCCCTGGTAGACCGAGGTATGCTCTTTTAGGATTGGTGGCTCGCTACCCCAACCTATTAGGGAACACGCATAAGATGGTACTACGCCTAGGCCCAAGAAGAAGTTGATTATTATTTTGAAGTATTATAAGTATAAGTTTTTTTTGAACAAGTAAAACGAGTTTTACATAAACATAAAGTATTAAAGATTAAGTTTAGAACAAATGAAATAAGTTTCATATAGTTCTAAAAATCAATAAGTTTAGTTCTTTATTCTACCATGTTTATCTAGTAGATAAGTAGTTTTTCATGTTTATCTATTAGATGAGCAGCATGATTAACTATTAGAATTACATGAGTAGATTCCTTAGCTTTTCTTTGCTATTAATTTGACATGAGCAGTTATGTTTATGCTTTATTTCCTTTTAGAGCATATAGTTTCTAGTTCTTTCTGTATACATGCATATTCATGATTTTGTGAGTTAGATAGCGCTTACTAAGCATTTTGTTTATAGTTTGCATTTCCTCTTACTGCAGATACAGGAAAAGAAAAGTGTTAGCAAAGGAAGGCGACAAGGAGGTGCAGATGATGTGTGATGCCAGGACTATGGAAGTCTTGGGACTAGAAAGGAGTTCCTTTAGTCTTCATTCCTTATTCTTTTTTTAGCTTCCGCATTTTAGTTATTGTAAACATTTGAGTTCAGTTTAGTAAGTAGATATTTGTGTGTTTGATACTTATTTAACTGCGTGGGTGTTTGATAAATGTTCCAGCCGCCTGTGGCTGTGTATATTATGTTATGTATTAATGATTATAGTCACCGGTACAGGGGAGACTCTGCCGAAATTTTTCGGTAGGGATTCCTTGTGGTTTCGATCACACTGGTTAAATAGAGTTAGTAGTTAAGTAACGGTCATCCTTAGAGAGTAGTATAGTATAGTAAGAAGGGTGGTCGTTACAAGACATTTGACCAAAGTGATTCTCATTTCAAAATATCTCAAAAAATAGATGTTCATGCAAAAGCTGAGCTTATAGTATACATCCCAACAATCTCTCACTTATACTAAAAGACTATGCTGCTATATATGCTGCCATATATCTGATTCTCATCCCTTCAACATGGCCATCAAAAGCACTTGCTAGAAGGGCCTTAGTGAAAGGATCTGCCAGGTTATCTGCTGATGCAATCTTGGCGACAACAACTTCTCCTCGCTTTATGATGTCTCATATCAAGTGGTACTTGCGCTCAATGTGTTTACTTGCCTTATGTGTTCGTATATAGCATTGCATACATTAGGCTTCCTACAGTCGAAGCATAAGGAACTGCCTTTATGTCCTCTATCTCCTTTGATGTTTTAGGACACATCTCTTTTGATAAAGGTACTTCATATCGAAAAAGTAGAAAACCTTTCTTGGAGTTTTGCATGCTAAAATGAGCTAGGATAGTATCGATGTATGAAGCTTGGGATAAGCACAACATTCTTTTCTTGCGATCCCTTATTACTTTGATCCCATAAATATGTCCACATTCTTCCAAGTCCTTCATATCAAACTGCTTGGACAACCATATCCTTACGTCCGACAACACTTTGATATTGTTGCCAAAGAGCAAAATGTCATCTACGTATAGGCGTATAGTACAAGAAATACCACCATATTTCCGTCACTTTTCTTATATACACAAGACTCATCCGAGTACTGAATGAATCTATAAGACTGGATCACTTCATCAAACCAGATGTTCCAAGATCTCGAAGCTTGCTTCAGTCCATAAATGGATCGATTGAGCTTACATACTAGATGCTCTTTGCCCTTTGCCATTCCCTCTGGTTGCTTCATATGGATGTTTTCTTCAAGTCTTCCATTAAGGAAAGCTATCTTGACATCCATTTGCCAATCCTCATAATCCATATGAGCAGCAATGGATAAAAGAATACGGAGACTTAAGCATGGCTACCAGCGAAAAAGTTTCCTCATAATCGATTCCCTCTTTTTGAGTATACCCCTTTGCAACAAGCCTTGCTTTAAAGGTTTCCACCTTCCCGTCTGTCCCTCTTTTCTTTTTGTAGACCCATTTACATCCAATGACTTTTACATCATTTGGTGGTTCTACAAGCTCCTAAACTTGATTAGAATACATAGATTCTATTTCAGAGTTCATTGCACTTTGCCAAGATACTGCATCTTTATCTTGGAGTGCTTCATCATATGTCCAAGGATCAGGTTCATGTTCACCAGGGATCAAGTTTGAAGACTCTCCCAAAAACATGAATCTATCAGGTTGCCGAACAACCCTCCCACTACGACGAGACACTACCTGTAATTGTGCATCATTTGTGACACGTGTTGTAATTTCTTGTGGTATCTCATCTTTTACCGTTGGTACTAAATTAGACATGTCCTCTCTTATTTCCTCAAGAACAATTTTACTTATAGGCTTGTGGTTCATCACATAGTCCTTTTCTAAAAATTGGGCATTGGTGCTAACAATGACCTTCTAATCTTTAGGAATATAAAATAAACCACCTTTCGTTCCTTTATGATAACCCACAAATAGGCGAACTTCTGTACATGATTCCAACTTATCAGCATCTCCCTTCAGCACATGTGCTAGACTACCCCGACTGTGTTTCAAATTAGGCTTACGCCGATTTCATAATTTTTTGGGAGTAGAGGGTACTGACTTAGAAGGTACCAAGTTCAGAATGTACGATATTATTTCCAGAGCATATCCCCAAAACGAATTTGGTAATTCTGAATAACTCATCATTGATCTAATCATTTCCATAAGAGTCATATTCCTTCGTTCCGCCACACCATTCTGTTGGGGCATACCAGGTGCAGATAATTGGGATTGAATCCCGGCCTCTGATAAGTAATTCCTAAACTTTCCTAAGAGGTACAATCCACCATGATCTGATGGTAGCATCTTGATACTTTTACCATGACGTTTCTCCACATCAGTCTTATACTCTTTGAACTTATCAAAGCACTCAGACTTGCGGCGCATCAAGTAAATGTACTCATATCTTGAATAGTCGTCTATAAAAGAGACAAAATATTCAAAATCACCTCTTGCATGGATAGTCATAGGTCCACACAAATTAGAATGAACCAATTCCAACACTTCTTTGACTCTATACCCCTGTTCCTTAAAAGGTCTCTTAGTCATTTTTCCTTCCAAGCAAGACTCGCAGGTCAGAAAGTTTTCCACCACCAATGAACCCAAAGGTCCATCGGCCATTAACCTTTGAAACCAACTCAAATTAATATGACCTAGCCTTATATGCCAAAGATATGTTTGGTTCATCTTCGAAGGTTGTTTTCTTTTATTAGAATTAGAAGATGTGTTATTAATTTCCATTTGTTGCATCTATGGGAGTTATTGGATTAAGAGTGTACAAATTGTCAATCAACGTACCAGAATAGATAACCACCCTATTTTTCTTGACAACTATTTTGTTATCAAAAGAAACAGAATATCCATCCATAAATAATTTAGAAATTGAAATCAAGTTCTTTCTAAAACATGGTACGTAAAGATAATTTCTCAAAATCAATGTTTTATTCCTATCAAAAGATAAATAAACATCTCCCACTGTAACAACCGCCACTTTCGTAGCATTGCCCATGTAGACGGTGATCTCCCCTTCATGTAGTCATTGAGTTTCTTGGAACCCCTGCAATGAATTGCAGATATGATCAGTGGCTCCCATATCTACACACCAGGTGCTGATAGATAACATCGCTAAACATATTTCAACAACTAATGAATGAGATATACCTTTATTGTTCTTCTTTTTGCAAGGATAGTCCACCTTCTAATGTCCAGACTGGTTGCATGTGACTCTTACCCTTCGGCTTCTTCACACCTCCTTGCGGTCCAGTCCCTTGAGGTCGAATCACTTTCTTTGCTGAATCAACTTGTTTCTTCTTATTCTTTCTGCCCTTCGGCTTAGAAGCAAAAACGTTTTTAGTAATGTGAATTTGAGAACTTTGACAAAATAGCCCTTCTGCTGCTTAAAGTTCTGTCAACGAATATGTCATTTTGTTCATATTATAGTTCAGGCAGAACTGCTCAAAATTCTTGGGTAGCATTTGGAGAATGATATTGACCTGGGTTTCTCCATCGATCGATTTCGGCTCTAAGGATTTGTATTTTGTTCAAATGAGCCATCATCTTGAGGATATGTTCCCTCACGGGTGTCCCCTCAATCATGGTGGTTGTTATCAAGTTTTTCATAACCTCCTGCCTGGCAGCCCGATTCTAGTGTCCGAAGAGTTCTTTGAGATTGTACATCATGTCATAGGCAGTTGGCATGCCCTGATACTGATGTTGCAGTACATTTGACATAGAAGCCAAAATGTAACACCGCGCCATCTCATTTACCTTGACCCATTTCCTATGCATGTCAATCTCCTCTTCACTAGAATTGCTATAAGGCACGTTATGACAGATCTCAAAAAGTATGAACTTGTATCCTTCAGCGGTTAAAACAATGTATAAGTTTCATTTCCAATCAATATAATTGGAACCAGTAAGTTTGTTTTCTTTTAAAATAACAACAAGAGGATTAAAAGTCATTTTGAAATCCTGAGAATCACAAAATAAGATATTTGGTCAAAACTTTAGAATTTAAAATAATATTGATCTCTCAAATAATATAATTTAAATTCACCAACACCTCAAAACACCGTGAATTTAGTATGTCATGATAGGGTGGACGTATACTAATTCAAACATTTGTAAGAGGAGGTTTTACCCATTAATTTTATTATCTTGTCAACCTAACTTTATGACAAATAAAATTAGTAGTCGGTTTGTATTCGTTCACATAAAATAATAGCAGTGACTCCGATGGGGAGGATATTATTAAATGCGCCTAAGTGTATACCGTTACTTGATACTTAGTCCATTAATTAGGATTGTGCCCCTTCAGATGGAGAATATCACACAAAACTAAATAATTTCCTATAATCATCCATAGAGGAAGTTTGATCCAGTGATCTGCAAGCAAACTCATCCGATGTGGAGGAAGGCACTTAAAGCCAACGCGCAAGTTTGAATGCATCACTTACAAACCAGTAATGGAGACCGTGGAATTTAAATAAATAAACCCTCTCCCACTTAGTTATTTAAACGAGAAATTTTAACATGCACACATATCACACACATGCACACAAAAGCATACACATCACAACATATAAAGGTAATAAATATGAAAAAAATAATTTTCCAATTATTATGACCTCATCCATAGTTGTTCTCCGTATGTCGCTAACCCTAGCCGCCGACCCTAGGATTTATGTCGTTGCGTCCTTCTTGCTTCCTCTTCCGCTGCGCCTCCGGTCCTCAAGGTAGCACCACGCATAGTAAGGAGACGAGCCGCAACAAAATAAAATTTTATATTTATCGATCCTATATTCCACGAAGAAATGTACATGTAATCTAGATCAAATAAAAATAAAAATTTACATTTATCGATCCTATATTCCACAAAGGAATGTACATGTAATCTAGATCAAAATGTAAAATAAACTAATACAACTCCTACTATATTTAATAATTATAATCATGCACACACAAAATGCCCTCGACATGCCCGAGGGTCCAAATCACATACAATCACAATAGACCATAATAGTTAGAACTAGGATGCCTGCAATCACAGAGTTAATATATTTTGCATATCCTACTATTATCCTGCCCAAATTATATATGACTAGTGTATAATTTAACCAAAAATTAAACACATAGACATAGAAAACTTGCTCTGATACCAATTATTGGCGCTAGAAATTCCGTTCTGTGTAAATCCCCTGTACAAAAATTTGTACAAGGACAGAACTATTCCTAGCAAACCATTTGCTTGATCAGACATGTGTTTGATCAATCAAGAAAGTTCTTGATTGATCAAAATGCACCTTGATCGAAGCACAAGATCGAAGCCTCTTGTGTTGGTATTTCAGGATTCATACAAAGAAAACAAAACTAATTGCACTACGGAATAAATAACTAGTTGTACCTTTTTTCGTAGACAAAGACCTCTTGATCTTCTTTTATATTCCTCTCCTCTTCTTGGACGTTGTGTGGGCGATGATCTACCAAGACAAACCACTTGAACCTTCTTTTGTTTCTAACCTGCCTACCATCAAAAGATACAAAGAAAAGGGGTGCCTCCTCCTCCTTCTTCTCCTCCAAACCGCCGACCACCTAGGGTGGTTCTTCTCTTATTCTTCTTCTTCTCCTCCAAGCTCCGACCACCAAGGGAGATATGCATCGGCCCTAGAGGGAGGAAAGGGAGGAAGAGATGAGAAGGTGGGGCGCCGGCCCTAGGAGGAAGAGAGGGGCTGAGCGCTGGCCCTAGGGGAAAAGAAAAGAGAGAAAAGAAGAGATGAGGCGTCAACCACAAGCAAGAGAAAACAACTCAAGAGAGATTAGGTTATGGTGGCATGACCTCCTCCCTTTTTATAACCTTTGGCACTAGATAAAAGAGGAGAAATATTAACAGAATTTTTGTTTAGAAAAAATCTCTAGGAAAGAATTAACATAATTCTTTTAAGAAAATTTCTAAGAAAGAATTAACATAATTCTTTTTAGAAAAATCTCTAATTCTGTTAAGAAAAAATCTCCCTTTTACAACTCCTTTTTTTCTGTCTTTCTTTTCTTTTGGTTTGGCCGGCCCCTTGCTTGGGCACCAAGCAAGGCTTGGCCGACCCCTTTCTTGGGTAGGAAACAAAATCAAACGAGTGAATGCAAGACTATGTAGAGGCTACAACAAAGACTGAGAGGAGAAATTGATTTTGGCCTCCTGATGGACTTGAGCTTCCTGTGTTCGACCCGAACACCCAACTCAAGTTTATCAATAATAACTCATACTGCTAAAGAGTTATTATTGAACTACCACATAAATCCCATATTACAATATGGGCTCCTACTTATCATGAGTGCGTTAACCTCCCTGTGTTTAAGATATAGTATGTCCGTTAATTAAATGAGTTACTGACAACTCACTTAATTAATATCTAATCCAAGAATAGTACCACTCAACTTTATTATCATGCCAGACTAAGTCCACTTGCAGGGTTTACATGATAATCCTTATGAGCTCCTTAAGGGGACATCATCAACCTAAATAAATAGGACACAATTTTCTTTTATAATCAATAACATACCATATAAATGATACTATCTCCCAACTTATCAGGTCTATTGATTTAACGAATAAATCTCACCCTTTGATAAGTTAAAGAAATAAATACTAAGTATATGTGTTTGTTATTATATCAAAATTAAGAGTATGCACATCCATAATAATAGAGGTTCTATTCTTTTATGCCGTTAGTATAAATCGAACAACCTCAAATGGTCCTGCTCAATACACACATAGTGTACTAGTGTAATTTTATAGTCAAGACAAACTAATACCAAATTACACTACAACGATTCCAATGGTTTATCTCTATCCATCTTGGTTGTGAGCTACTATTTATAATTTATAAGGAACCGATAACATGATCTTCTGTGTGACACCACACACCATGTTACTTACAATTTAAATTAAATGGACAACTACATAGACATATATATAAATATAAAATGCATACATTTGACCAAAGTGATTCTCATTTCAAAATATCTCAAAAAATAGATGTTCATGCAAAAGTTAGGCTTATAGTATACATCCCAACATACAGGACCTGAGTCTTGGAGTAGGAGTCGCTGGAGGTTTCGAACTAAGTAAAATCGAACGTGTGTTTTTCTTTTTCTTATTTTCTCATTATTCTGCTGCATTTATACTTAGTTTTTAAAAGAAAAAGAAAATTTTTCAAAATCACATGATTCACCTCCCCTCTCACGTGAGTCACGATATGACAAATGGTATTATAGCTAGGTTTTGATTTGAATTGGTGCAACCACCAATCAAGTCAAGGAAACCATTTTTATTTCTTTTCAGATTTTAATTTTTCATAGCTTATTTGAACTGGTAAAATTTACCTCTTCAAATAACTCTTTCTCATTCGGTTGTTACTCGAAGTTGGTGCTATACCTCTCGAGTTGTCAATATTTCTTCTCTCTTAAAACTCTGCTAATCCAAGACCTAGTCTTGAGATATTTCTCTTTATCTTTTTTGTAAGATAATACAAATGGCCCAACTTGAGGGATACAACACTGCTCATCTTTCTCTCTTCAACGGAAATGATTTTCCATATTAGAAGAAGAGAATGGAGGTCTACTTGAAGATGAACATCAAGCAATGGTTCACTATCCGATGAGGGTATCGGGTGCCTGTACACGAAGCAACTAAAGAACCACTTGATTTAGAAAGATGGAATCCAGATGATAATAAGAAGGCCCAGATTGACTCGAAGACATTGAACATAATCCAGCGCAGACTCATAAAAGAAGAACTCAACCAAGTCGGCCCGCACGAAAACACAAAGGAGCTATGAGACAAGCTCATTGAATTATACGAAGGGACCAATGATGCCAAGGTAACTAAACGAGGCCTGCTTCTAAATACTTTATTTAATATTAAAATATAGGATAGAGAAACCACGAGCCAACTACAAGTGAGGATCAAAGATATTCTCAACGGCCTGCTTATGATTGGACATCAACTCTAGAACCATAACATTATCAAGTATGCTTTGAACTCATTTTCACAATCCCCAGTATAGACATTGATCGTAGATGCATATAAAGGTTTGAGGAATCTCTCAAAGTTAAAATTAGAAGATTTATTATGTGCATTAGAGTTGCACAAACAAACTAACTTCACAAAGGTCAAGAAAGGAATTATGTTTCTTGTAGGTACTTCGAAGGGAGCTAAACTTGAGGTGGAAACTGAGTTTGACTCAGAATCAGATGAAGAAGAGCAGCTAGTAAACATGGTAAGGAAAATTTTCACTAGACGGAAGAGAAACTTCACCAAATGTGACATGAAGAAGATGTCCAAGTCCACATCCAACAACTCAAAGATGAACATCACGTGCTACAGCTGCAACAAGAAAGGGACTTCAAACATGAATGCCCTAACGAAGCTAAGATGAGGAAGACTAAACAAAAGAAGACACTCAAGGGGACTTGGGACGAGTCTTCCTTGGATGGATCGGAAGCAAACAAACCAAAGCAAGCAAGTTACCTCGTGCTGATGGAAACCGGAGGTGAATTGGATCAAGAAGACAAGTCTGAATATGTATCGAGCAACGAATCCACATCCAGTTCAAAAAACCAACTTGTTGGTGCAATTTGAACTAATGATCTAACTCAGATTTTGATGAATGACAAGTGGATTAAAGTTAAAATATTTGTGATCTAATTATTTTACCAAGTGTGTAGGAGTTGATGGGTCTGAAGGACTTGACACCAGGCTGAAATCAATCGTGACCTGTTGGAACTCCTCATGCCTAGCATCCGATCAACCTTGACCTGTTGGGACTTCTTCACCAAGTGTTCGGTCAACCCTTTGACCCACTTAGACTTTTATCCTCGTGCCAAGTGTCCGGTTAACCTTGACTCACTTGGACTTACCGTCTCGTACCAAGTGTTCGGTCCTCCAGGACCCACTTAGATTTCCACCAAATGTTCGATCACCTTTGACCCATTTGGATTTTCTCGTTCCAAGTATCCGGTCAATCGTTTGACCTACTTGGGCTTCCACTAGATGCCCGATCACCCTTGACCCATCTGGATTTTCTCATGCCAAGTATCCTGTCAATCCTTTAACCTACTTGGGCTTCCTAGCTTCAGGTGTCCAGTTAATCTTGACCTACTTAGATTTCCACGTGCCTGGCTTCACACACCAAGTCTTTCCATCTGCCTAGCTTCACTCACTACGGCTCTTTTCATCTGCCTGACTTCACTCACCAAAAATTTTACCTAGCTTCCCTCACTAGGATTTTCACAGACTTCACTCACCAAGATTTTCCCATTGGTCGGGGTCACTCATCGGGATTTTCACCTGCCTAGCTTCACTCAATAAGTCTTTTACTTGGCTTCACTCACCAGGATTTTCTAATTGCCTATCTTCACTCACTAGGTCTTTCACCTGACTTCACTCACTAGGATTTCCCTTGCCTAACATCTAGTTAGAACTTTCCCAGTCAAGTATCCGGTCAAGCTTAACCTACTTGACTCTTCTTCACATCAAACTGTTCAGTCCTTGACCAAAGGGAAATTGTATCAATAATTTCTCCAATTGGACGATTGCATTTGCAATCTCCATGTATTGTCAAACATCAAAATCCAAACATCAAGACTCAAGCTTGAGCCAACTCAAGCTTAGTCAACCTGGTCAACCTTGACCCAGGGGATATTGCATCAACACTCTCATGTGCAGGCCTTGGAGTAAGAGTCATCGAAGGCTCTGAACCAAGTAAAAAAATTACATGTGTTAGAGTTTGTGTTTTTGTATTTCCTTTCCGCTGTGTATTCTCAATTTCTAAAAAAACAACGATCGCTATTCACCACCCCCTCTAGCATCTTAACAATCCTACAAGTGGTATCAAAGCTAAATTAGCTTTGAATTGGTGCAATCACCAATCAGGCAAGGGGTGACTTTCGAATTTTCTCTTAATTTTTATTTTCGGTTATGAGCATTTCGATGTAATCCAAATTGGTATAATTACCTTTTTGGATAATTTTTTCTCTGTTGCAAAATACGTTGAATTAGTGCAACACCAATTAAGTCTTAATACTTTTAGTATCTCCCATACTGCTAATCCAAGACATAGTCTTGAGATATCTTTCTTTCTCTTCTTTGTGTGTAAGGTTCTATCTCTAAATGGCTCAAACGAAAGATACAACACCATTTGTTCCCCGCTCTTCAACAGGGACGACTTCCCATATTGGAGGAAGAAAATAAAGGTATACCTGAAGATAGACTTCGACCAATGGTTCAGTATTTGCAATGGATACAACCCTTTGATCGACAATAACACCGAAGTTCTAATGGACCCAAAAAATTAGAATTTGAAAATTAAAATGAAGGTGCAAACCGACTTTAAGGCAATGAACACGATCCAATGCAAACTCATGAAGGAGGAACTAAGCCGTGTCAATCCGCATGAAAATGTAAAGCAACTTTGGGATAAACTCATCAAGTTACACAAAGGAACAAACGAGGCAAAGGTAACTGAAAAGGATTCATTTCTGAATAAATTACTTAACATCCAATGCAGGATGAAGAAAAGGTGACTTGGGATGAGGCTTCTTCTGAAGAATCAGACGTTGAAGATCGGGAGCATCACAACTAACTCACACTGATAACATCAGGAATGGAATCAAAAGGCGAGATGGATCAAGACGACCAGTCCGAAGATGAATCAAGCCATGAGTTTATACTCGTTTCCAAAGGTTTGAAAGAGGTATCGTCTATCTAAACTACTAAAATTTTTAAAAATAATTGCAAGTCTAAATAAAAAATTAATTAGATCCAAAAAATAAAATAACATACTCCTTAAGGAAAATCAATACCTTAAGGAACAACTCAACTCCCAAACAAAAAACACTAACCAAACTCAAGTCGAAAGATTTGAGAAAGAAAACTTTAAAGTAACCAATCTAAAAGAGTTGTTAGAAAAATTTACAATCAGATCCAAGTACCTAGACATGATACTTGGATCTCAATGAGCTGTATATAAAAATTTGGACTTGGATATAACTCCAACTCAATAAATAACATATTAATATCACTTATAAGCCAAAACAAGAAATAAACTAAAGCTTGGATTCTAAAAGCTTGTTTAACTAAGCAACTATGACTTAATCAATTTTATGTACCTAAAACCAAATCCAACTAAACCTATAAATTTAAACCTAAACCTAAAATGTAAAATGAAATCAAACAAATCAAACTCAAATAAAAAAACTAAAATTAAATCAAATACCTACAAATTTAAACTAAACTCAAGTTACAATCAAGTTTACTATAACTATAAAATAAATCGACATAAACTTAAAACTTAATCCTAAATTTAATAATTCAGGGGGAGACTCTAAATTAGTTGGCACCTCCAAAATAATAGTTTACCTGGCTGAGTAATTAGGACTAACTCAATTAGGGATAAAAGTTTAATTTGACAAATAACACTGGAGAAGTTTTGGATGATAGAAGGATAGGAAGACTTTGTCTATGCATGTCTAGGAAGATATGACTTCGACCTGGTGCATTTTGTTGAGTAGAACTAACTAAAGTTATCCTCTTACTAATCCTAGCTGATTAGACTAAAGTTTTGTACTAAGTTTAGTGGGCAGGACTATTTAGAAAATTTCAAAGGCGTGGTTACTCTAATGATATCCAAGTGACTCACCATAATTTAGACGTTTATCAAAAAAATGTCTGATTGTTGATCCCAAAACTAAACTTGAATCTAACACAAGTTAAACCAAACCCTGGAATTCAACTTAACTCATCTCACAAAACCATAGGATCTCTTTGTCTAAAAACTTATTCTGTGTGAGATGAATAAGGGTAAAATTAAAATTAAAATTAAAATTAAATTTAAATTTAAATTTAAATTTAAAATAAATCAAATTAAAATTAAAATTTAAACTTAAGTTAAAATTAAATAAACGAAATTAAGTGAATACTTAAGCTAAACTTTTTACTCCTACTTTTTGTAGGAATCAAAATGGATAGTGGTTGCTCCCGACATATGATTGGGGATCAAACAATATTCACAAGATTGACATACAAAAGACTAGGAATAATTGCTTTTGGAAATAACGACAAACTGAAGGTAATTGGAATAGGTAACACTGAACTAGAATCTAATTTCATTATTCATAAAGTACTGCTTATTGAAAACTTCCAATTTAACTTACTCAGTGTTAATCAATTGTGTGATTCAGAGTATAAGGTTAGGTTTACATCCGCTGAATATTTAATTAAACATATGAAAGACCCTACATTAAAATTAAAAGGACTTAGGAATAATAACATCTATACAATTAACCTAGCAAGCTTCTCACTTAAGTGTCACTTAACACAAAAAGAAGAAACTTGGCTATGACATTGGAGAATGTCTCACTCTAACTTCAAACTAAATGGTTTAGTTAGAGGACTACCAAAACTACCTAACCTAGACTCAACAATTTGTAATACTTGTCAACAAGGAAAATAGACCAAATAAATCCACAAACCAACTAATCAAACTTAAATCAATTAAACACTTGAATTATTATACTTAGATTTATTTGACTCATATGAAATTAAATCTATTAGTGGGAATTAATACTATCTAGTAATAATTAATGATTACTCAAGATTCACTTAGGTAAAATTATTAAAAAATAATAATAAAGATCAAACATTTGAAATATTTAGAAATTTTTATAAATAAACAAAAAAATGAAAAATTCTCAAAAATCAAAAGAATTAGGAGTGATAACGGTGAAGAATTTAAAAATCATAGGTTACTAAATTTTTCTTATTAAATGGGTACCGTCAAGTTTTTGTTCCCCAATATAGCTCAACAAAATGGACTACTTAAAAGAAAAATAGAACTCTCCAAGAAGTCACTAGGGCAATACTTAATGAATACCAACTACCAAAATATCTCTGGGCAGAAGCTGTTAGTACAGTCTGCTATATACAAAATAAGACAACAATAAATAAGACACATAATAAAACCCTATTTGAAATTTACTTTAATAAATTACATAATATTAAATACTTTAAGGTATTTGGATGTCTTATTTACATATTAAATACAAGAGAATACTTAGAAAAATTTATCTCAAAAGTAGAAAATAAAATTTTCGTAGGTTCTCCCTAAACAGTAGAGGATATAGAGTTTACTATAAAACTACTCTAAGAATTGAGGAAACAACCAATGTAAAATTCAACAAAATTTCTAAAGAATCTAACTCAACTAAACCTCAATACCAACTAATTAATTTTATTAGAGCTAGTACTGATCTAAGGGGAGAAAATGAAAACCCAATAGACAAATATGAAGATGAACAAAATCAATCATAAGAAAATGAACAAACATAAACTGAGCACAGAACAATAAAAGTTAGCTCAGACCACCCAATTGAACAAATCATAGGTAACCCAGACCTAAGAGTTCATGTTGGTGTGGGAAGCATCCGACGATCAAACCTGAGTTTTGATAATGGCAAAGGATTTAAAGTTAAGGCTGTTTGTGATCTAATGTACTGAATGAGCTTATAGGAAAAGTCCTAAGGTATCTTAGGAAAAAGTCCTAGCTGCGGTTAGGCAGGTAGGAAAACCCTATGGGGTGGTAACCCTAGGCGAAAAGACTTGGTGAGTCGAGGTCTTCGTGCAAAAGTCCTAGAGTCGGGGACTCTGGGTGAAAAGTCCTGGTGTCGCGAACCAGGTGAAAGTCTGGGCGGGTCGTGGAGAGGACATCCAGTGGGAAGACGTGAAGATTCGAACGTTGAGCAAAAGTCCAGTCAGTCTGGAGGACCAAACTGGCAACAAGTATACTCTCCTGAGTGGAGTAGGTGAGGACGCGTTCCCCGGTGAGGGAACAGTAGGCGTCGGTTCGACCTAGGATTTCCGGTCAGAAATTCGAAGTCAGAACCGGACAGTCTAATGACTGTCAAACATCTTTTTATATTCATTATTATGTGCTAACTTTATGTTGCAGGGTATTTTTGAGACTAACATATCTTGCAAGGACAAAGGAGCATGCTTTGTCTCGGATGAACAGTACCTAAGGCGTCCTCCATGGAGCTTGGAGGCGACTCAGGTGCAATGGCTGAAGAGTGCATGCAGCGAAGCTGGAGACGCCCTCAAGGAGTGCTGAGGCGCTCGGATGGCATTGGAGGTGCCCTAAAGGGAGATGGAGGTGCCTTCAAGAGGATAGGCTGCGAAGGAGTCAAAGCTCATCCTCGTTGCGAATTTGTCGATGATGGAGGCACCCTCAAGGGTCTTGAAGGCGCCCTCAACGACCTTTATCAGGAGGTCTCGACCAGCAGCTGCAGATATCAAGTTCTAAGCGATCGTTTAACTATTTGCTGCTAACAAGATGTTCCGGCTGAGCCATAACAAGACCCCGACGACCCAGAGTTGCAAATTTTAAATTCCTGTTGTCGGTATAATTTTTAGTGCATTTAAATTGTAATACCTGATTATACTATTTTTTGAAATTATAGTTGTTGTCCAAAGTAAATGTTCAACGAGCGTGGGCCTTGGAGTAGGAGTCACCCTAGGCTCCAAACCAAGTAAATCTTGGCATCTTCTCTGTGTGTGTTTTATTTAAATTTCTGCTGCATTTACTCGATCTTTTCGAATACGAAAAGTGAAAGCCACGAGCGCTATTCACCCCCCCTCTAGTGCGTTTCGATCCAACAATTGGTATCAGAGCGGGGTCGCTTCGATTTGGTGCAACCACTAATCAAGCACATTTTTCATGGTGATTTTTAGTTTTTCGGAGTCGATCAGAATCGATATTCTTGCCTCCCTCTTATTTTTTTCGTAATCAATTTTTTCTCAAAGTTGGTGCAACACCATTCGAGATTGCGTGTTAGTTTTCTTTTAACCCGCACTACTAATCCAGGATCAAGTCCTGGGATAATTTCCTTTTTGTTTTCCTTGTGCAAGTCCTATAACTCTTCAAGAAGGCTACAGTACAGTCCAACCTCTGCTCTTCACCGGAAAAGACTTCGGCTACTGGAAGGGCTGAATGGATTTGTACCTTCAGACTCATTTTGAAGTATGGATGATCATCAAGACTGGTCTTGAACTCCCAATTGACGGCGACAACAAGCTGATATCATGCGAGAACTGGGATGCATCTTTAATAAAGAAGGTAGAAGCAAACACCAAAGCAACCTGTACGCTTCAGTGCGGCCTAACCAAGGAGGAGCTGAACCGTGTCAGCCCCTTCTCGAGCACCAAAGAATTGTGGAAAAAATTGATTGATCTATACAAGGGTACATCAGATACGAAGGTAAGTAAGAGGGATCTCATTCTTAATAAATTATATAATATAAAGTTGCAGGAAGGTGAAACGGTGAGCCAATTGCATGCACGCATCTAAGACCTCCTTAACGGTCTCCATACAATCGGACAAAAGGTAGATTATAGAGACATAATTAGATATTCACTTAATGCTTTCCCAAGGAATACCTTGTGGGCATCAATGGTAGATACTTATAAGGTATCCAAGGATCTCTCTTCAATTAAATTAGACGAATTGTTTGCTGAATTGAACTGCATGAACAAGTTGACGCTCGATTGGCTGAGAAAGGTATTGCCTTAATTACAGGTACAAGCAGAACCAGGGAACCTAAAGCAAGGCACAGTATTGAACCATTGTTAGAAGAAGAACTAGACTCGGATGATGACAATGAGGAGATCACAGCCGAACTCGTAAATCTATTGAGAAAGCTCTACAAAAAGAAGAAGGGCTTCAACAAGAAAGATGGCAAGGAGGTGATCCAGTCCAAGGAGGTTCAACCAAGTTCCAAGATGATGTTCAAAGTAACCTGCTACGGTTCCAACCAAAAGGGACATATTAAAGCCAACTGTCTGAATCAGAAGGATGCAAAAAAGCAAAGAAAGAAGAAAGCCCTGAAGGCAACTTGGGACGAGTCTTCTTCAGAAGTGTCCGACGATGAAGAACTCAAACAGACGAGTTTCCTTGCAATGATGGCCTGGGACCAAGTTAGCGAATCTAAAAGCGAGGACGAATTGAATGCTGAGTCTGAGAAAAGCCACAGATCCATATCCGTTTCTGAAGGACCTAACCCCTCTGTAAGTACTTCCTGGTTATATAACTTAGTTAATTATCTGATGCATAAATTAGCTAAATGTAACATTTGGATCAAATCACTTCTAAAGGAAGTAACAACCCTTAAAGAAGTGACTATCTCTGAATCCTTGACTGACCCGATTCAGATTGAAACCTCAACTCAAGTCTAAAAGCTTGAGGAAGAGAATTCCAGTCTGAAAACTCAAGTCAAGGATTTGAAGATTGCATTGGAACGGTTTACACTAGGTTTCAAGAATCTTGACTTGATTCTTGGAAAAAAGACGGCGGTATACAATCGATCTGGACTAGGATTTAGAACAAAAAGAAAATTCTGTTCATATCTGTCACTTGTTAACAGACCAAATAGAAAGTTAGTCCAAGCATGGGTACCTAAGTCCAACTTGGTCAATCAAGTTGGACTTGGATATTATTGGGTCCCCAAGGATCAAATACATTACCTTAATAGACCATATCGAGGCTATGATCCAGGGGGAGCCAATAGAAAAACTATCTTTATAAATAAATTGAATTGTTTGATGATTTTTATTTTTTTACCTTATAATATGCATGCTTAGATTAGGACAGATTAAGGACTCAGGCGTATTTCACAATTGATTAGTTATCCCTAAGGATTTCAAACGGAAAATTAAATATATAATTTCTTTGAAAGGCTCTGTCTAGAAGTGGTGAATGATCTCATACCCAAGAAGGCCTAGTGCCTCACCACAGCTTGGGAGTTGATCCTTGAAATGTGTATTTAATTGACAAATTGAAAAATCTAAGTCCAACTCAAATGTAAATTAATCTTTAAACATAATCTAAATTAAAGATAACAATCTCACAAAAATACATAAGATTTCCTAATTGAAAACTTAGAATCGGGTGAGATGGATCTAGGATGAACTTAGTCAAATTCAATTAAACCTAATTCAATCTTAATTTAATTAACGTAATTAAACATAACTTAATTAATAACTTAATTAAAATTATTTTTACAACTAATTAACTAACTTAACTAATTAACTAACTTAATCAAATCAACCTAAACTAATAATCAAATCAACCCAAACTAACTTAATTATATATAAAATTAAACATAATTTAATAACTTAATTAAAGTTATTCTTAATTAATTTAACTTACTCAAATTAACTAAATTAACTCAATCAATTTAACTTAATTTAACTAACTTAATCAACTTATTTAAACCTAACGAATTTAATCAACTTAACTACTTAACTAACTTAATCTAATTAATTGACTTAACTATTTAATTCACTTAACCTAATTATTTAAATTAATTACTTCTTAAACTAATTAACCAACTTAGTAAATTAACCTAATCAAATAAATCAACTTAATTAAATTAAATATAACTTAATAAACCATCTCACAATCACCCATAGGAATACTGTGTTTGATCATCTAGACTGAGTGAGATGGAATATTAAGGAGTTGATTTCAATCAAGCTATCTTATGAATCCATTAAATTGACCCAAATTAAATACTTTATGTGGGAACATAAAGATTTGGATCAATGAATGCTAGATAGTGGATGCTCTAGACACATGACTAGAGATAGATTGAAATTCACTAAGTTGAAACTCAAGAACCTAGAGTCTGTTGCATTCGACAATGATGGAACCCTTAAGGTAATCGGAATAGGTAATATCCAATTAAATTTTGATTTTTACATTCGAAAAGTTTTATTAATTGAACAATTCAGTTTTAATTTACTTAGTATTAGCTAGTTATGTGACTCAGAATATTTAGTCACATTTTCAAAAACTGAGTGCATAATTAGGAATATTAAAAATCTTGAAATCACACTTAAGAGAATTAGGAAAAAGAACATCTATACAATAGACCTACCAACCTCCTCACTAGAGTGTCTATTGACACAATACGAGGAAACTGAGTTATGGCACAGTAGACTGGGTCACACTCACACTAGACTCATTTCAAAAATGAGTCAAAATGGTCTAGTTAGAGGTTTGCCCAAATTAAAATTTACTGAAAATTCAATTTGTAATGCTTGTCAATAGGTTAAACAAACCAAGTCAAACCATAAATTAACCAACCTGAATAGAACAACTTCGATACTTGAGCTCCTTCACCTAGACTTGTTTGATTCACATGGGGCTAAGTCACTAAGCAAAAACTAATATTACTTAGTAATAATCGATGACTACTCAAGATTTACTTGGGTAAAATTCCTAAAAACTAAAGATGAAACCTTCGAAGTCTTTATAATCTTTTGTAAATTAATAGAAAATGAAAAAGACACTCTGATAAAAAGAATTAGAAGTGACCATGGGGGAGAATTTGAAAATCATAAATTTATTGAATTTTGTGAAATTAATGAGTATAAACATGAATATTCATGCCCTATGACCCCCCAACAAAATGGTCTAGTAGAACGTAAAAACAAAACCCTACCAGAAGCCGCTAGGACCATGTTGAATGAGTACAATCTATCTAATCAATTTTGGGCTGAAGTAATTAATACAGCATGTTATATACAAAATAGAATCTTAATTAATAAATTTCAAAATAAAACACCTTATGAAATATATTATAATAAAATCTCTAACTTAACCTATTTAAAGGTGTTTGGGTGTAAAGTTTTCATTCTAAACACCAAAGACTACCTAGGCAAATTTACGTCAAAAACAACCCCAGGAATATTTTTAGGGTACTCAACAACCAGTAGGGCATATAGAGTTTATAACAAAAACACCCTAAAAGTTAAAAAATCAACCAATGTAATTTTTGATGAAGAAAATAACTTACCCAATGTAATAAATGAAAACAATAATACAAAAAATATTAACTCAAGAAACATAGAAGATAATGAAGATATTCAACTTAAACCTAGTGAATTGCAAGAACCAGTTACTGACCCAAATATAAGACCAACAAGAGCAAGTACCTATTACCCATCTGACCAAATTTTGGATGACCCAACTCTGGGAGTCAAAACTAGGTCATCTTATAGGAATCTAAGTCAAATTACCCTTATCTCCAAAATTGAACCCAAAGCTATAAACGAAGCCCTACCAGACCCAGACTGGACATTAGCAATGCAAGAGGAGTTAGCTCAATTTGAAAGAAACTAGGTCTAGGAACTAGTACCTAAACCCATTAACAAAACCATAATTGACACTGAGTGAGTTTTTAGGAACAAATTAGATGATCAGGGCAAAATAATTAGAAACAAAGTAAGATTAGTAGCTAAAGGGTTCAACCAAATAGAAGGTTTAGACTATGATGAGACCTATGCCCCAATAGCCAGACTTGAATCTATTAGGATGCTGCTGGCCTATGCAGCACATAAAGGATTCAAGCTATATCAAATGGATGTAAAATTCGCCTTCCTAAATTGATTTATCAAAGAAGAGGTATATGTAAGTCAACCTCTAGGATTTGAGGACTTAGAACATCCAAACCATGTTTTTAGGTAAAAAAAGGTCCTATATGGACTAAAACAAGCACCTAAGGCTTGGTATGAACGCCTATCAAATTCTCTTATATCTAAAGGGTTTAACCAAGGTCAAATAGATCCAACACTATTTGTAAAAACCTTATAAAAAGATATTTTTATAGCTCAAATTTACGTAGACGATATAATTTTTTGGCTTAACCAACACAAAATTTTTAAAAGAATTTACCAAATTAATGAAAAATGAATTTGAAATGAGTCTAGTAGGAGAACTTAACTTCTTCTTAGGTTTATAAATTAAACAAACCAAAGATGGAATTTATATTTTCCAAACAAAATATGCTAAGGAATTAATTAGGAAATTTGGAATGAAAAATTCAAAAAATGTTAATACACCAATGGCTACTAACATTAAAATTGACTCAGACTTAGAAGGAAAATCAATAGACTTAAAATACTATCGAAGTGTGATAGGGAGTCTACTGTATCTAATTGCAAGTCGACTGGACATTCTTTTTGTAGTAGGTATATGTGCAAGATACCAATCTTGTGCAAAAGAGTCATACCTAACATATGTCAAAAGAATACTTAGGTATATTAAGGGAACCCTAAACGTAGGAATCTGGTACCCTAGGTCTTGTACCTTTGATCTAACTGGCTATTCTGACTCAGATTTTGCCGGGTGTAAACTAGATAGAAAGAACACAAGTGACAGCTGTCAATTTCTAGGTCAGTGACTAGTAAGTTGGTCAAGCAGAAAGCAACACTGTGTTGCTTTATCCACTATTGAAGCTGAGTACATAGCCCTAGGAGAATGTGCATTTCAACTAGTATAGATGATGCATACCCTAAAAGACTATCAACTAGAATATCAAAATATGAAAATTTCAATTGATAACATTAGTTCAATCAATCTAACCAAGAACTTAATTTACCACTCAAGGACTAAACATATAGAAGTAAAACACCACTTTGTAAGGGATCACGTAGCTAAGGGTGATATTGTTCTTAACTATGTTGAGTCCAAATCAAACCTGGCTAACATATTCACAAAGCCCTTACCTGAACTTGAGTTTGGTGCACTTAGAAGACAAATAGGAATGTGCATGGTAGAATAGAATTTACCTTTATTATTCTATTTTTTAAACTATGTGTTTACCTTAGTATGTTTTAAAATTCTAGTAAAAATATTTTTTAAAATTCTAATTTTTATTAGCTTTGAAAAATTTTGGACTTAGCCTAGGAATTTATCCCCTAGAAATCATGTACCCCTAGTTTCAGCCAAAGCATCTCACAAGCACACTAGATTTAACTTGTTTGTGTATGAAAACACTTAGAATGGTGTGAGATGCATAGGGTATTGCCCGGACTTAAAAATGCTTATGTCAGTGCATCGACATAAGTTTGGGCAATAAATACCAATTTACATTAATCAAGTTAAGTTATCCTGTCTTAGTCAAATCTAACTAAATCACTGACTTAACTTGACTAACCAAGTGAAAGCTATTACCTCTTAGGCAAACAGCTAGTAGCTAATGGTTAGACATTTGGATAAGGGAATTTAGTTTTAATTTTGTTAATTACTCATGCTTGGACTTTAGGAGTTTTTGGAAAAGAAACCTAAATTTTTAAATTCGACTTACTCTTTTGTCTAAGTGAAAGTGGCATTAGCTAAAAGTTTTACAAGGTGATACTATTTAAAATATTTTTCAAATTTAAATAAGTAAAATTACTTTTTGAATCTCTAAAATCTTTTTTAAGTTTTATCAAATATTTTTTCGCTCTTTTTAAACTAAAGTTTTTTTTGCTAAGTTAGTTTTCAAAGTCAACAAAATTATTCCTTAGCTAAAAACTTCTTTCCAAACATAGTTTCTAAAATTTTTTTAAGGAAAAGGTTTTCTAAGTAGTTTTTCAAACATCAAAATATTTTTAAGACCTAAGCTCCCTACTTAACCATTGATAAAGTTTTTTAACTTAGCTAAAAAGTCTACAAGAAAATTTTATTTAAAAAGCTAATTTTTAAAAGCTGAAACAGTTATTAGTTATGTACAAGCTATAACTAAAGCCTATGATTAGCTTCTCAACTTGTCTATTTTTATTATACCCTAGTTTTGTTGATTTTTTTATATATGGTAAAGGGGGAGAGTATGAAAATTCAAATATGAAAATTTTAAAGAAGTGCTTTAATTAAGGGGGAGCCTTGTATTTAAATTCATTTATGCTTACATTTATGCATGTACTGTTATTTTCTGTTATGCTTGCATTTCTTGAAAATTCTTTATAGCATTATCTTTACTTAATTTTGAATTTTGATTGCCATAATAAAAAAGGAGGAGATTGTTGGTGCGGGAAGCATCCGACGATCAAATCTGAGTTTTGATAATGACAAAGGATTCAAAGTTAAGGCTGTTTGTGATCTAATGTGCAGAATGAGCATGTAGAAAAAGTCCTAAGGTATCTTAGGTAAATGCCCTAGCTGTGGTTAAGTAGGCAGGAAAATCCTAGGGGTTGGTAACCCTAGGTTCTAGGGGGTGGTAACCCTAGGCGGAAAGACTTGGCGAATCGATAGGCAAAAGTCCTAGAGTCGGGGACTCTAGGTGAAAAGTCCTGGTGTCGCGAACCAGGTGAAAGTCTAGGCGGGTCGTGGAGCGGACGTCCAGAGGAAAGACCTGAAGACTCGGGCGTTGAGCAAAAGTCCAGTCGGTCTGGAGGACCGGACTGACAACAGGTATACTCTCCTAAGTGGAGTAGGTGAGGACTCATTCCCCGTTGAGGTGTTGGTTGGTCCTAGGAAGATCGTACCGGTTCCACTGTACAAAAATTTTATACACGTGTCGAACCTTTCCTAAACAACCTATTGTAATCTTTATAAGTTAAATTAGGAATCACAGACGGAACTTAACATCATTGATTCCAAATTTAACTTATATGTTCTTGATGGTTTATATTTGGATTGCAAGCGGAACTTAACACTATTGATCCAAATCCACCTATGTTATTAATTCCATTAAATATTAATTTCTAAAATTGGCTTCAAGAACTGCATGGCAAGGCACATGGCCTTCTTGGATATGAGAGCAACCACCACCACCTTGACAAAGCCTTTTAAGCTAATATTTAATTTCCTTAAATAACTCTAGGTTAACCAAAAAGAACAATCGAATCACAAATTCGACAAAGTAAAAAAATACAAACTTGAAAATAAATTCAAAAACCAGATCTAATGCCTCTTGTGTTTGGAATTCATACAAAAGAAAAAAAAACAACTAGTATGATGCAGAAATTAATTACTAATTGTACCTTCCTTTGTATACAACGACCTCTTGATCTTCCACCGTATTCCTCTTCTTATCCCGGATGTTGTGTGAGCAACGATCTACCGAGATGAAAATCCACCTAAGCCACTTTTTTCTCCAAGAAAGATTCGGCCACCACAATATCTCCATGAAAGGATGAGGTTCGGCCACCACCAAGCTCCAAGAGATGCTAGGAAACAAAGCCTCCTTCTTCTTCTTCATCCTCGAGTAAAATCTAGCCACCAACCAAGCTCCTAGAAAAGTTGCCGCCGGCCACAAAAAGAAGAGAAGAGGGACATGCTAAGGCCAACCACCAAAGAGGAAAAGAGAGGAAGAATAGAATAGAGTCGTTACCCATGAAAGCACCTCTACCCCCTCTTTTATAATCCTTGGTCTTGGCAAATAAGGAAATTTAAATAAAAAAAACTTCCTTAATTCTTTTTCCATGAAAAGGAAATTTATTTAATTAAAAATAATTTCCTCTTCTCACATTACATGGCCGGCCACATCTATAAGCTATAAACACGGAGAGTTTTAATTACAATAAGAATTAAAACTTCCTAATTTGTCTCCAGAAATTTATAAAAATTTCTCCAATAATTTTTCCCTTCATGGTGGTTTGTAAAAATGAAATTTTATAAATTAAAATCTTTCTTATAAACATGTGGATGATTTTCAAAAAGGAAAGTTATCTCTAAAAAATTAAAATCTCCTTTCAATCTACAAATAAGGAAAGATATCAAATCTTTTCTTAATCTTTTGTAGAAACTTATAAAAGGGAATATTTAATTTTTAAACTCTCTTTTAAATCATGAACATGGTTAAAAAAGAAAAGTTTTCTTAAAATTAAAATCCACCATTCAATCTATAAATAAGGAAAGATTTCAAATCTTTTCTGAATCTTTTGTAGAAAGCTATAAAAGGAAATATTTAAATTTTAAACTCTCTCTTAAAACCATGATATCCACATAAGAAATAATTTTAATAAAAATCCTTTTTATTTTCTATGTGGCCGACCACACCTAGCTTGGACTCCAAGCTAGGGTCGACCACTAATCTTGGCTCCATCCTTGGGTCTTGGCCGGCCCTAGCTTGGGTTCCAAGCTAGCTTGGCCGACCCCCTTGAGTTGGGTAAGAAGTGGGTATATGGTGGGTATAAATCTCTATATACAAGAGGCTACGATAGGGACCGAGAGGAGGAATTGGTTTTGGTCTCCCGATGAAATTAAGCTTCCCGTGTTCGCCCCGAACACACAACTTAATTTCATCAATAATAATTCATACCACTAAAGAATTATTATTGAACTACCGCACCAATCCCAAATTACATTTTGGGCTCCTTATTATGATTGTGTTAGTCTCTCTGTGTTTAAGATGTTGAATGCCCACTAATTAAATGAGTTACTGACAACCCACTTAATTAATATCTTAGTCCAAGAGTAGTACCACCCAACTTCATCGTCATGTCGGACTAAGTCCACCTGCAGGGTTTAACATGACAATCCTTATGAGCTCCTCTTGGGGACATTCTCAACCTAGATGACTAGGACACAATTTCCTTCTAAATCAACAACGCACACTATAAGTAATATCATTTCTCAACTTATCGGACTTATTGATTTAACGAGCTAAATCTCACCCTTTGATAAGTCAAAGAAATAAATACTAAATATATGTGCTTGTTATTATATTAGGATTAAGAGCACACACTTCCATAATAACTAAGGTCTCATTCTTTTATTAAGTCAGTATAAAAGGAACTTACCTTAAATGGTCCTACTCAATATACTTAGAGTGTACTAGTGCAATTTATTAGTCAAGATAAACTAATACCTAATTACACTACGACTTTACCGGCTGTTTGTTCCTTTCCATCTTAGTCGTGAGCAACTGTTAATAATTTATAAAGAACCGATAACATGATCTTCTGTGTGTGACAGCACACACAATATTTTCTATAATATAAATTAATTGAACAACTACACTTAGCAAATAAATATAGACTTTTGACCAATGTGATTCTTTTATTTCTAAATAAATGTTTATACAAAAGCTAGACTTTTAGTATACACTCTAACAATCTCCCACTTATACTAAAAGACTAAGCTGCCATATCTGTTGGCATACATCTGATTCTCAACCCTTCAACATGCCCATCAAAAGGTCTTGCCTTAAGGGCCTTAGTGAAAGGATCTTCCAGGTTATCACTTGATGCAATCTAAGTGGCAACAACTTCTCCTCGTTATACGATTTCTCGTATTGGGTAGTACTTGCGCTCTATTGTGTTTACTTGCCTTATGGACTTATGGTTTCTTCAAGTTTTCTATTGCACCAAATTATTTTGGGCAAACCAGAAATCATATCTAAGTCTATCTTGAAGTATCTGAGCCATACAGCTTCTATGGCTACCTCAGAGACTGCCATATACTCAGCTTCTATGGTGGAGTCCGAAAAAGCACCTATGCTTATCACTCTTCCATAGTTATGACTTCACCTCCTAAAGTAAACACAAAACCCTGAGGTCGACTTACTATTGTCCCTATCCGATTGGATGTCAAAATCCATGCAACCCACAAGGAACAAATTATCTACCTTGTAAGCCAGCATATAATCTCTAGTGCCTCTAAGGTACTTCAATATATGCTTTACCGCAGACCAATGTCCTTGTCCAGGTTTACTTTGACATCTGCTAACCATGCCTACGACAAAATAGATATCTAGTCTCGTACACAGCATAACATACATTAGGCTTCCCACAACCGAAGCATAAGGAACTGCCTTCATGTCCTTTATCTCCTTTGATGTCTTCGGAGACATCTTTTTAGATAAAGCTACTCCATGCTTAAAAGGTAAGAAACCTTTCTTGGAGTTCTGCATGCTAAAACAAGCAAGGATTGTATGAAGCTCAGGATAAGCACAATATTCTTTTCTTGCGATTCCTTATGTCTTTGATCCCAAGAATGTGTGCACATTCTCCTAAGTTCTTCATATCGAATTATTTGGACAACCATATCCTTACTTCTGACAACACTTTGATATTGTTTCCAACTACCAAAAAATGTCATCTACGTATAGTACAAGAAATACCACCATGTTTCCATCACACTTCTTGTATTACACAAGACTTATCAGGTCACTGAATAAATCCATAGGTTTGGATTACTTCATTAGACCAGATGTCCAAGACCTTGAAGCTTTGCTTCAGTCCATAGACTGATTTGGGCTTGCACACAAGATGCTCTTTGCCTTTTGCAATAAACCCCACTGGTTGCTTTTATGGATGCTTTATCCAAGACTTCCATTAAGGAAAGCTATCTTGACATCCACTTGCCAAACAGATAAAAGAATCCGGATAGACTTTAGCATGACTACCGGTAAAAGATTTCCTTTTTCAACAAGCCTTGCTTTGAAAGTATACACCTTCCCGTCTATCCTTCCTTTTCTATTGTAGACCTAATGACTTTTACACCATTTGGTGATTTTTCAAGCTCTCAAACTTTATTAGAATACATATATTCTAATTCTTTATTCATTACTTTTTCCCAAGATGCTATATCTTTATCTTGGGGCGCTTTGTCATATGTTCGTGGATCAGGTTCATGTTCACCAGGGTTCTGGTCCAAAAACTCTCCCAAAACATGAATCTTTCAGGTTGCCTAACAACCCTCCCACTACGACGAGACACTGTTTGCAATTATGCATCATTTGTGACACGTGTTGCAGTTTCTTATGGTATTACATCTTGTACAGTTGGTACTAGATTAGACGTGTCCTTTTTCTTTTAAGAACAATTTTACTTATGGGCTTTGGTTTATTACATAGTCCTCTTAAAAATCGGGCATTGGTGCTAACAATGACCTTCTGATTTTAAGGACTATAAACCTCCTTTCATTTTTCTTAGGATAACGCACAAACAAGTAAACTCTTGTCCAACTTCTCAGTGTCTCCCTTCAGCACATGTGTCGGGCTACCCCAAATCCGAATATGTTTCAGATTAGGCTTATGCCTATTCTGCAATTCTATGGGAGTAGAGAGTTCTGACTTAGAAGGTACTACGTTCACTTCCGTTTCTAGAGTATATCCTTAAAATGAATTTGGTAATTTTGAATAACTCATCATCGATCTAATCTTTTCCATAAGAGTCCTATACCTTCTTTCTACTACACCTTTCTGTTGGGGTGTACCAGGTGCAGTTAGTTGGGATTGAATCCCTACTTCTGATAAGTGATTCCTAAATTCTCCCAAGAGGTACTCGCCACTACAATCTTACCATAGTGACTTGATACTTTTACTTTGACGTTTCTCCACATCAGCCTTATACTCTTTGAACTAATCAAAGCACTTAGTCTTGCAGCGCATCAAGTAAATGTATATATATCTCGAATAGTTGTGTATAAAATCTACAAAATATTCGAACCTACCTCTTGTCTGGATAGTCATAGGACTACATAAATCAGAATGAACCAATTCCAACACATCTTTGGCTCTATACCCCTTAGACTTAAAAGCTTCTTGGTTATTTTTCCTTCCAAGTAAGACCCGCAGGATTGGAAAGATTTCCACTACCAATGAACCCAAGAGTTCATTGGTTTTTATCCTTTGAATCCTACTCAAGTTAATATAATTTAGCCTTAGACTGCCAAGGATGTGATTGGTTCATTTTCAAAGGTTGCTTTCTCTTATTAAAGTTAGAAGATGTGTTACTAATTTCCGTTTATTACATTGTAGGAGTTATTGAATTTATAAATTGTCAACCAACGTACCAGAATAGATATCTTTCCTATTTTCTTAATAACAACTTTGTTATCAAAATAGATACAATATCTATTCTTTAATAGTTTAGAAATTACAATCAGGTCCTTTCTAAACTTAGTAAATAAAGACAATTTCTAAAAATCCATATTTTATTCCTATCATAGGATAAACATCTCCTACTGCAACAGTTACCATTTTTGCAACAGTGCCCATGTAGACGGTGACTTCCCCTTCATATAGTTATCGGGTTTCCTAGAACCTCTGCAATGAATTGCAGACATGATCAGTGGCTCCCGTATCTACACACCAGGTACCGGTAGATAACACCACTAATCATGTATTAACTAATGAATGAAATACATATATTTTGTTCTTAGTTCTAAGAGGACAGTCTACCTAAATGTCCAAGTCCTATTTTCAATCATTATAATTGAGACTACTAAGTCTATTCTATAGTATAACAACTAGGGGATTGACAAACATTTTAAATCCTAAGAATCACAAAAATATTTGGTCAAGACCAACACCTTAAAATCCCCATAAATTTTGTATGCCACGATAGTGTGGACATATACAAAATCAAAGAAGAGATTTTATTCATTAATTTTATTATCTCGTCATCCTAACTTTAATAAAATTAATAGTTGTTCTATCAAATATTTGGTCAAAAACTTTGAATTTGAAATAATATTGATTCCTCAAAATAATATCATTTAAATTCACCAACACCTCAAACACCATGAATTTTACATGCCACGATAGTGTGGACGTATACAAATTTAAACATTTGTAAGAGGAGGGTTTTACCCATTAATTATCTTTTCAATAAGTCTTTATGACAAATAAACTTACCTCAAACACCGTGAATTTTATATGCCACGATAGTGTAAACGTATACAAAACCAAACATTTGTAAGAGGAGTTTTTCCCATTAATTTTATTTTCTTGTCAACCTCACAAATAAAATTACCTCATACACCGTGAATTTTGTATGCCACGATAGTGTGGATGTATACAAAAACTCGACATTTGTAAGAGGGGGTTTTAATTTTATTATCTTGTCAACTTGTCTTTTTGACAAATTAATAGTTGGTTTTCTTCGGTCACACAAATAATAGCAGTGACTCTGATGGGGAGGATACTATTAGATGTGCCTAAGTGTATACCATTACTTGACACTTAGTCTATCAAATAAGATTGTGCCCCTTCCGATGGGGAAGATCACACGCTCTTAGTTAATTTTCTATAGTCATCCAAATGGAAGTTTGATCTAGTGATCTGCAAACAAACTCAACCGATATGGAGGAAGGCACTCAGAGCTAATGCACAAATTTGTTTGCATCACTTACAAACCAGTAATGGAGACCGTGGAATTTATTAAAATAAATCTCTCTCCCACTTAGTTATTTAAAGTGAGGAATTTTAAACTATCCTAGCATACATCACATGCATACACACACATCACAGTAAATAAAAGCAATAAATATGAAAATTATTTTTTCAACTATTATGATCTTTTTCTGTCACTGTTCTCTGCATGCTCCAACCCTAGCTGCTGCCTTCTTTAGCCACCGCCACCAGGTTGAGTCGTCGCATCTATCTTGTTATTCTGCTGCGCCTCTGGTGCTCCAAAAGTACCACGCCTCGCAAGCATTCGATCCACGACAAAAATAGAATTTTACATATATCGATCCTATATTCCACGAAGGAATGTACATGTAATCTAGATAAAAAATAAAATTCTAAAATCCTAAGGCTAATACAGCTTCTGTTGTATTAGTTACATACAATCATGCATACACAAAAATAATGTCCTTGACATGTCCAAGGGTCCAATCACACACAACATCTATAAGCCATAATAGTTGGAGCCTGCAACCACAAAGTTAGCACATCCTACTATTATCCTGCCTAAATTATGTATGACATGTGCATAACCTAATTTGAAAACCAAACACACAGAGGCAAACCCTAGCTCTGAAACCAATTGTTGGTTGGTCCTAGGAAGATCGTACCGATTCCACTGTACAAAAATTTTGTACACGTGTCGAACCTTTCCTAAACAACCTATTGTGTTCTTTAGAAGTTAAATTAGGAATCGCAGATGGAACTTAACATCATTGATTCCAAATTTAACTTATCTATTCTTATGGTTTGGATTTGGATCACAAGCGGAACTTAACACTATTGATACAAATCTACCTATGTTATTAATTTCATTAAATATTAATTTCCAAAATTGGCTTCCAGGACTACATGGCGAGGCACATCGCCTTCTTGGATATGGGAGCAACCACCACCGCCTAGACAAAGCCTTTTAAGGAAAGCTAATATTTAATTTCCTTAAATAACTCTAGATTAACAAAAAAACAATCGAATCACAAATTCGACAAAGTAAAAAAAAAAACTTGAAAATAAATTCAAAAACTAGATCTAATGCCTCTTATGTTTGGAATTCATACAAAAGAAAAAAAATAACTAGTATGATGCAGAAATTAATTACTAATTGTACCTTCCTTTGTATACAACGACCTCTTGATCTTCTACCATATTCCTCTTCTTATCCCGGATGTTGTGTGGGCAACGATCTACCGAAATGAAAATCCACCTAAGCCACTTTCTTCTCCAAGCAAGATTCGGCCACCACAATATCTCCATGAAAGGATGAGGTTCGGCCACCACCAAGCTCCAAGAGATGCTAGGAAACAAAGCCTCCTTCTTCTTCTTCTTCCTCGAGTAAAATCCGGCCACCAACCAAGCTCCTAGAGAAGTTGCCGCCAGCCACAAGAAGAAGAGAAGAGGGACAAGCTAGGGCCAGCCACCAAAGAGGAAAAGAGAGGAAGAATAGAATAGAGTCGTTACCCATGAAGGCACCTCTACCCCCTCTTTTATAATCCTTGGTCTTGGTAAATAAGGAAATTTAAATAAAAAAAACTTCCTTAATTCTTTTGGCATGAAAAGGAAATTTATTTAATTAAAAATAATTTCCTCTTCTCACATTACATGGCCGACCACATCTATAAGCTATAAATAAGGAGAGTTTTAATTATAATAAAAATTAAAACTTCCTAATTTGTCTCTAGAAATTTATAAAAATTTCTCCAATAATTTTTTCCTTCATGGTGGTTTGTAAAAAGGAAATTTTATAAATTAAAATCTTTCTTTTAAACATGTGGATGATTTCCAAAAAGGAAAGTTATCTCTAAAAAATTAAAATCTCCTTTCAATTTACAAATAAGGAAAGATATCAAATCTTTTCTTAATCTTTTGTAGAAACTTATAAAAGGGAATATTTAATTTTTAAACTCTCTTTTAAATCATGAACATGGCTTAAAAAGGAAAGTTTTCTTAAAATTAAAATCCACCATTCAATCTTTAAATAAGGAAAGATTTCAAATCTTTTCTTAATCTTTTGTAGAAAGTTATAAAAGGAAAGATTTAAATTTTAAACTCTCTCTTAAAATCATGATATCCACATAAGAAATAATTTTAATAAAAATCCTTTTTATTTTCTATGTGGCCGGCCACACCTAGCTTGGACTCCATGCTAGGGCCGGCCACTAATCTTGGCTCCATCCTTGGGTCTTGGCCGGCCCTAGCTTGGGTTCCAAGCTAGCTTGGTCGGCCCCCTTGAGTTGGGTAAGAAGTGGGTATATGGTGGGTATAAATCTCTATATACAAGAGGCTACGATAGGGATCGAGAGGAGGAATTGGTTTTGGTCTCCCGATGAAATTAAGCTTCCCGTGTTCGCCCCGAACACACAACTTAATTTCATCAATAATAATTCATACCACTAAAGAATTATTATTGAACTACCGCACCAATCCCAAATTACATTTTGGACTCATTCTTATTATGAGTGTGTTAGTCTCCCTGTGTTTAAGATGTCGAATGTCCACTAATTAAATGAGTTACTGACAACCCACTTAATTAATATCTTAGTCCAAGAGTAGTACCACTCAACTTCATCATCATGTCGGACTAAGTCCACCTGCAGGGTTTAACATGACAATCCTTATGAGCTCCTCTTGGGGACATTCTCAACCTAGATTACTAGAACACAGTTTCCTTCTATAATCAACAACACACACTATAAGTAATATCATTTCCCAACTTATCGAGCTTATTAATTTATCGAGCTAAATCTCACCCTTTGATAAGTCAAATAAATAAATTCTAAATATATGTGCTTGTTATTATATTAGGATTAAGAGCACACACTTCTATAATAACTAAGGTCTCATTCTTTTATTAAGTCAGTATAAAAAGAACTTACCTTAAATGGTCCTACTCAATACACTTAGAGTGTACTAGTGCAATTTATTAGTCAAGATAAACTAATACCTAATTACATTACGACTTTACCGATGGTTTGTTCCTTTCCATCTTAGTCGTGAGCAACTGTTAATAATTTATAAAGAACCAATAACATGATCTTCTGTGTGTGACACCACACACCATGTTATCTACAATATAAATTAATTGAACAACTACACTTAGCAAATAAATATAGACTTTTGATCAATGTGATTCTTTTATTTCTAAATAAATGTTTATACAAAAGCTTGGCTTTTTGTATACACTCTAACATGAGGGAACAGTAGGCGTCGGTTTGACCTAGGATTTTTGGTTGAAAATTCGAAATCAGAACTGGACAGTCCGGTGACTATCAAACATCATTTTATATTCATTATTATGTACTAACTTTGTGTTGCTGGGTATTTTTGGGACTAACTTATCTTGCAGGGATAAAGGAGCAAGCTTTGCCTCAGATGAACAATACCCGAGGCGCCCTCCAAGGAGCTTGAAGGTGCCTCGGGTGCAAAAGTTGAAGAGTGCACACAGCGAAGCTGGAGGCGCCCTCAAGGAGTGCTGAGGCGCCTTGCACGACATCAGAGGCGCCCTCAAGGGAGATGGAGGCACCTTCAAGAGGATAGGCCGTGAAGGAGTAAAAGCTCATCCTCGCTGCGAATTTGCCAGTGATGGAGGCCCCCCTCAAGGGTCTTGAAGGCACCCTCAACGACCTTTATCAGGAGGTCTCAACCGGCAGCTGCAGATATCAAGTTCTAAGCGATCGTTCAACTATTTGCTGCTAACAAGATGTTCCGGCTGAGCCATAACAAGACCCCGACGACCCGAAGCTGCAAATTTCAAATTCTTGTTGTCGGTATAATTTTTTAGTGCATTTAAATTTCAATACCTGATTGTACTATTTTTCAAAATTATAGTTGTTGCCTAAAGTAAATGTTCAACGAGCGTGGACCTTGGAGTAGGAGTCGCCCTAGGCTCTGAACCAAGTAAATCTTGGCGTCTTCTTTGTGTGTGTTTTATTTAAATTTTCGCTACATTTACTCAATCGTTTCGAATACGAAAAGTGAAAGCCACGAGCGCTATTCACCCCCCCTCTCTAGCGCGTTTCGATCTAACAGTTCAAACTAGATCATCTTTTAGAAACCTAAGTTAAATATCTTTAATTTCTAAAATCAAACCCAAAATAATAGAAGAATCCCTACATGACCCATACTAGATAATAGCCATACAAGAAGAACTAGCTCAATTTGAAAGAATTTAGTACCATTACTTAATAATAAAAAATTAATAGAAACAAAATAGGTGTTTAGAAATAAAGTAAATGAAAATGAGGAAATTGTTAGAAACAAAAATAGGTTAGTTGCTAAAGGGTTTAGTCAAGTAAAGGAACTTGACTATGATGAAACATATGCTCAAGTAGCCAAACTTGAGCCTATTAGAATGCTACTAAACTATGCAACCCATAAAGGATTTAAACTTTATCAAATGGATATTAAATCTGTCTTCTTAAATAGGCTAGAAGTCTTTGTAGGTTAATCACCTAGGTTTGAGAGTCTAGATCATCCTGACCATATATTTAAACAAAAGAAAGTCTTATATGGTCTCAAAAAAGCACCTAGGGCATGTTATGAGAGATTAACCTCCTATCTAATTTTCAAAGGATTCAACTAAGGTCAAATTGATCCAACGTTATTTGTAAAATCACTCAAATAAGATATCTTCATAGCCCAAGTATATTTAGATGACATAATTTTTAGTTCAACCAACTGAAAATTTTTAAAAGAATTTATAACCTTAATGGAACAAGAATTTGAAATTAGCCTAGTAGGTAAACTAAACTATTTCTTAGAATTACAAATTAAACAAACAAATGAAGAAAATTATGTTTACAAAAAAAATACATAAAAAATTTGAAATAAAAAATATCAAAGAAATAAAAACACCAATGGCGACTAAAACAACCTTAGATAGTGATCCAAATGGAAAGTCAATAACTCTAAAATATTATAGGAGTGCTATAGGCAGCCTTTTATATTTAACTGCAAGTTGATTTGATATTTTATTTGCAGTTAGTATGTGTACTAGATACCAAAGCTTTTCTAAAGAATCCCACTTAACTAATGTCAAAAGAATTTTTAGATACTTGAAAGGCACACTAAATGTAGCAATTTGGTACCCTAGAACACCTAACTTTGAACTAATAGATTACTCTGACTCAGATTATGCCGGTTGTAAACTATATCATAAAAGTACAAGTGGTGGATGCCAATTACTTAGACCATCACTTGTCATCTGATTTAGTAGAAAATAACATTGTATTACTTTATCTACTACTGATGCCAAGTGCATAGCAATGGGTGAGTGTGTAGTACAATTGTTATGAATGATGCACACATTAAAAAATTTTAACTTATAATATAAAAATGTAAAAATCCAAATTGATAATATCAAATCTATCAACTTAACTAAAAATCTAGTGCATCATTCAAGAACCAAACATATTGAAATCAAGCATCACTTTATTAGAGACCACATCGCCAAAAGAGACATTGAACTTTACTATGTCGAGTCCAAGTTAAACCTGACCATGTAACGCTCGAAAATTCTCAAAACTATTTTAGAAATATTCTATGATTTTTCTGGAATTTTAGAATATTTTTATGGAATTTTTAGAATAACGGAAGTAGCAAAAACAAATAGAAAATGAAAATGGCCTAGGCGGGAATTGAACCCGAGACCTATTGGATCCTATGACTTATGGTGAACCTTAGTAACCGGGTGAACCCAGCAGGGCCGTGCTGAAAGGAAAGGGAAACAATTTTATTTAAGTTGGAGTTGGCCCGGAATTATCACTTAATATAAATAGGAAATAATTAAGTGAAGAGTTATTTCTTGGATCGTAGCTTTTCTCCACCCCAACCTAATTCCGTCGCCCACTTCTCCTCTCCTCCTTTTGGCGCCAACCACAAGGAAGGCTAGGGCTCCGCCCAAGGGCACTTTCCGGCGACGACTTTGACACGAGGACGCTCCCCTTCGCGAGAGGAACGCGAAGACGTGAGAAGATCGTCGAAAGGATCATCTCCTCCGGAAATCTAGCGATTAGAATCGTAAGAAACTTCGAATAGGAGGTAAGAAACCCCTCACCTGCAGTATAAGTAGCGTCCGTGTGAATTCCATGTATTAGTTTAGTAATATGTAGACTATCGACACAAAGAATGCGATTTAGCGCATATTAAGTGTTCGATTCAATGATTTAGCACAGAAGAATGCAACTTAGGCATTTTAGCAGCTTAGATAAATGCAATAAAAGCATTTTATAGTTTATGTAGTCTTGCTTTAGCTTTTACAGGACTTGATGTCCGATGGGTGGGCTCCCACAGTCGCCTCTAGGTTTAGATAACCTAGTTCTAGGTTCAGATAATCTAGTAAAAGCAAGATAAATTAGTTAGCTATGATTCAGTATTTTATTTTCAGTAGGGGCACTGTACAGGATTAGATATCCATTGGGCTGGGCTCCCATAGTCAGTCCCTAGGTTTAGATAACCTAGTAAACCTTGCTAAATTCGGGATTTGCAACCCCGGGTCTAGTTAAGGATGCGCGCATAGCATGTACAGTTGCTGGGTCCATTAGCAGTATGATTATGTATTTTGATCTATTATGGTAATAGCTTTCCAAACTCACAATCAGTTATATGATTATGTTTTGAAATCAGTTTTAGTTCAGCTTTAGTTAACTCAGTTATGCTTCAGTTTAGTTCTTTCTTGTTGATACTTCAGTTATTGCCATGAGTAGCTCTTGGTTTTTATGTCTTGTATGATAGTATGCCATGCCTAGCACTCTCCATCATGTTTTCAAACAGCATCTTTCAAAGCATGAACTTATCGTATGCATGTTTTTGTGAGTAGATGGTTTCTTACTAAGCGAAAGCTTATAGATACTTTCTTTTCCTTATACTGCAGATAAAGGTAAAGGGAAGATGGATTAGCGGAGGCTGGAGAACAATGCTGCAAAGATGTGTGTGGACAGGAACTTGGAAAGAAGATCTTAGGGAACTTTAGCAAGCCTTGTTTAAACATTAGAACTTTTCAGTATTTTATCATTTGCACTTTAGTATGTTCATTGCTACGAATTAGTTAACCATGCACTTTATTATGCTTAGAACACTAGTTTTATGATGTTAGAGTGTTTATTAATCATTCTAGAACTTGTATTGTGATTGAGGCACGAATCAGTGCTGAAATCAGAGTTTAGCTGCAAAATCAGAAACTTCAATCGATCGGTGGATCGATTGGGGGTTTCCAATCGATCAACTGATCGATTGGGCAATCTGTTCCGCGAACAGTAGGCTTCTAAATCGATCAACCGATCGATCCAGCCAATTCCGTCGCGAACAGAGAGCTCTGGGATCGATCAATGGATCGATTGACCAGCCTGAATCGATCGGCCGATCGATCCAAATTATCGTCCCGGGCACAGTAGCGTGCTGGATCGATTACTGGATCGATCCAACCTATGACCCGCATACAGTAGCCGGTTGAATCGATCACTGGATCAATCCGACATTCCAATCGATTCGTGGATCGATTGGGAGGTCTGATAACAGCCTGAAAAGGGTTATTTCAGTTCCTTGACCATAGGGGATGCAGTATATGTTAGGTATACTTTAGATTACACCCCTTAGTACATGTAGGACCAAGAAATGTCAGTAGTTTAGCAAAAATTTCAAATTAGTACAGCTTCCGCATCTAGTCTTAATGGTGGTCAGGGAATAGTTAACACAGCATAATGTGACGATCAGCCTTACAGCTTAGTTAGTAGAAGGCGGGTCGTTACAGACCAACATCTTCACTAAACCACTACCTGAATCTGAATTCAGTAATCTACAAAGATGACTGGGGATGTGCACAATAGACTAGGGCTCTTGCGATTAAACAAATTTTTAAATGTTTTACAAATTCTAGGAAAATTATTTACTTAGGTTTTTAAAAATTTTCCCATTTCTCTAGTATTGTAAAATTATTTTAGCCTTAATCTAGATCAAACCCATAGAAAACATTATCCTATAGATCTATGGAATGAGCATCTCACAAACAGACTAGGTCAACCTTGATTGTGTGTTCAAAAATATAGAATGGGTTGAGATGCGTAGGCCTTTTATCTAGATTTCAAATGTTTATATTAGTGCATTAACATAAGTTTAGGTGAAAAATACCAAAATACAGTGATCAAGTTAAGCAATCCTTCTTAATAAATAATAAGGTGGATCAAATTGGGCTTAATTTGACTAACCAAGTAAACACAACTATCTTTTAATAGATAGTAACTAACGGTTAAACATGTGTTAAGAATATTGTCAGTTGAATGTTTTTTTTTAAATAAAGATATTATATTCAGGGGAGGAAATTCTAAAATATCTACTTGAAAAGTTTTTTCTTGAAAACTGAAAAAGTTTTACTTAGAAAAAATTTTGAAAAATTATTTACTTTGAGAAAGTTTTTTAAAAATCAAATCATTTTTAACTTGAAATATGGTACTATTTTGTAATTTTGTTAAAAAAATATGCACTTTCCCAAACGACACTTGGATTTTAGAATTTTCCAAAAGACACACTTCGATTTCTTATTTTCCAAAATGGGATCGTCACTACCAAAATAAACAACTTTATCAATAAAAATTTCTGTCATAATTGATCTATTTATATTTTTCAAATCTAGAACTTAAAACTCAATACATTTTTTTTAAAATACTTTCAGTTTTAAGGTTATTAGTGAAAATACGAGATATAAATAATGCTATTATACATAAATACATCAATTCTAATCAACATTAATAATACTATATTATAATAATTATGAATGAAAGTACGTCACAATTCATAACTATTACACATCTCATATTATAATAATTACAATTCAAATTTACTACAACATCAATATTATTTTTAATCGATATTATAATATAATAACTACCAAATTATAGTTATTGTTATTGCGCAATTATAATAATATGTAGTCATCTATGATTAAACAACTAGTCAATATTATGCTTTTATTATAACATATACAATTTATTTTTAATCATCATTATGTTGTAACAATTACGGTATAATAACAGCAATTATATAGTTGTAGACCTGTAGGTACTATACTATCATAGCTACTATAACTTTATATTAACTACATAGTGATAGTTGCTACTATATTATCAAAAATAAAAATATTTTTTAAAAATAAAAATAGATTGAGATAGAAGAAGATGATAAGAGTGTCCTTTTAATTTTTACCCACATTTCAATTTCAAATATATATTAAATTATTTCATTCAAATTTTTATCAAAGATAAAATATCTTATCACAAAATCGATACCACTTAAATTAAAGTTACTCCTAGATCAAAATTATTATATAAAAAAAAATCTAAACTTGATTTAATTCACTTTAATAATATTAAAGTAATTTTATGAAAATTACTTTATTATATATATAGCTAGTAGTTATTACCCATTATAAATTTTTATATAATATTTTAAAATAAAATTAATATGTATTAGTTTTGAATAAAGTTGTTATAGTTTTTAGTCAAGATAAAAAATCAGAGACTTTTCTTTTAGATTTTTGCCCAAAATATAATTGAGTTAGATATAAAAAGAAAAAAAATAAAAATTTCAAAATACTAATGATCAAGATGTTCTTATAATTACTTTTTTGATACTTTTTTATGGTATAATTTTTTTATAAATTCTTATACAAATCTTATTTTTTTTATAAAAATAATTTTTATATAAAAAATTTGAAACTTAAAATTCTCTAATAGTTAAAATACATGTAACGTAATTACCAATTAGCTCTTAATTTCTTAAAATATGACATCTTATGTCTACTCTAGAGCGTCAAAATAGCAGATTTATTAGTCAACTTTTAAAATTAAAGATTTTAATACAAAGTAAAATTAGCTTCTATCTTCAAAATAAAAAATTCGTATCATTATTAACTTCTAAAATTCTAAATAAAATATTAATATTTTTAAAAAATAATATTTAATAATTTTATAATTAATTTGTTTGTAAAATAGTTTACAACTTGGAGTTCGTACAAAAAAAATATATAGGGATAGTTTTCATTATTCTCAATTGTAAAGGACATAAATATTTGACAAACTTTCTAACTAGTATAAAATTATTTTTCTAAATCTAGGATTTCTTTTTTTGTTTTATCATCATGCATGTTTAAAAATAAATATAAAAAATATGTTACTTTTATCATTTATTTATTTAATAATTTAGATGGCCAAACTTCAGTGTTCGGTTTACTTCTATAATTTAGTTAGTGTTTATGGTCGTCGGTTGGTTTAATTAAAAACTCTAGAATCGGCTGTTGTCAAAATTTAAACTGTCACCGTTATTTCTCAGATCATCAGATCAAGTACCAACAACAAAGATAGCTGAAAGTACATTAACCAACATCTTCAGATGACCTAATTTTGGGTCCAACGCAGATCGAAGGAGACGAGCTTCCGGAACTTCTCCCACTCCTTCTCCCACACCACGGCCTCGTACACATTCACCTTTGCTCCGGGAACTCCCGCCTTAAGAACTATCCGGTAATTTATGCCCGCCACCACCTGAGTCTCCCCCTTGACCACGCTCACGAGTCTCAGCTGGCTTGTGGCCTCCTTGTTGTGCTCGTCGACGGCGAACTTGGCGATGTCAATGATGTGGGGGTCTTGGAGGTCCCCGATCGGCTTCCAACCGCCGGAAGTAGCGCCGGCATTGCAGCTGAGGAGGAGAAGAAGAGAAAAGAGAAGAAAGAGGGAAAAGGATTTCATCTTGATTTGAGTGGCAGCAGTGGGTAAGTGTTGTACTCTTTTATAGGGGACGGTTGCGTGAGCAAAGGGTTAGCTGGATTTGGATTCGAGCCGAAACAAGTGTCGCCCACCGAATCACCGACACTTAATGCTCTTCCATATCCCATCCATATAATATTTTGTTATTATAATAATTTATTTTTTAATTGGATAGTATTTAATATTATAAAATATATTGGTAGAATATAAAAAATGTATTTTTTTAATCTATATTGAAAATTATTTAATGTTATTATACACAACTTTCCATCTCTTTTAACCAAAATTATTAAGTATTAAATTACATGAATAAAAAAATATACCAAATTTAAATATTTCTAAAATTTTAAATCAATAAAATAAAATGAATTTAATTGTTAAAAATAAAATATTGTCGTGAGTTGATAATAGTGGCGCTATTTTGTAGCTTTCAGATGACGACTAAATATATATTTTAGACTTAAAATTATAAATACATTACTATTTTGAAATTTTGTTAAAAAAAAAAAATGGCACTTTCCTAAACCACACTCGGATTTTAGAATTTTCCAAAAGACACACTTCGGTTTCTTATTCTTATTTTTCAAAATGGGCACTTTCCCTTTTATATTATTGGATGTGAATTAATATTTGATACGATATGTTACGAGTGGATCTAATAGAAAGGTAGAAATTTAGATCAAGATAAGATGATAATTAAAATTAAGGTGAAGTGACAATCAGGGTCAAAATATAAGCATGACCAAGTAGCCCTCACCAACTCAACTCCTTACCCCTCAATGTTAATGCATTCAGTACGGAGCCGGTCAGTTTTAGAACCGGCCGGACTTATGGGTCTCGACGCTCTACCTCTCAGTGCCAAGACAGAATAAATCTAGTCGGCCCAAATGTAACGACCCGCCTTCTATTAACTAAGCTGTAAGGCGGGGGGTTACATTATGCTAAACTGAACTGAACTATCGGTAAATGTCCAGGTGCGGAAATGCTGAACTAATTAAACTCATTGCTATTTACTATAAAGTCTGAAAATTATACTTCTAAAGTTGTACATATGCTAAAGAAGGGAGACTAACTTTCTATTTGATCAAAAAGCTGAACTTAGACATTTTTAGTTGAAATCAGAGATTCCAATCGATCGGATGATCGATTGGAGTTGTTTGATCGATCTACTGATCGATTCAACTCGCTACTGTGCACGGGGTCAAATCTGGATCGATCGGCTGATCGATCCAGCCTGGCCAATCGATCCGATGATCGATTCAGAGGCTCTCTGTTCGCGAAAATTAAATTCCCGATCGATCGGCTGATCGATCCATGGTCAATCGATCAGCTGATCGATTCAACGGCTCTCTGTACGCGGAAGTCGCGTCTCAATCAATCGGCTGATCAATCGAGGATTCCTTAATCGATCGATTGATCGATTCAATAGCATTCTGTGCACGGGGAGTTTCTCCCAATCGATCGGCTGATCGATTGAGGATTCCTCAATCGATCGGCTGATCGATTGGGGTTCTGATTTCTGCAGAAACCCACCCGAACTCATTCAGAATCTTCAGAAATCACTAAATTATGAAACAATACTACTAGACATGACTTTATACATATTTTATCATCTATCATCAAGACAACTAACAGTCTATGCATGGCATAAGTCATAGAATCACAATTCATGATACTTAACATCCTAAGAGTGAAGAAGTATCTAAAAACAGGAATACAAAGTCTTTAAATGGGCCACTCCCCAAGGGTCTTTATTCTAGGTTCCTTCACACACACATCACATCACATTGTCCTCCAGCCTCCGCTAATCCATCTTTCCTTTACCTTTATCTGCAGTATAAGGAAAATGCAACTATAAGCTTGGGAGCTTAGTAAGAAACCATCTACCTCACAAAAACATGCATTTGCATAAATCATGCTTTTTAAAAGATGCTATGCTGATATGCAAGCTGAGAATCATACTAGAAATGCTAAAACATGGCATATGAGCATGTAACTCATGGTAATCAAAAACTAAACATAAAGATATCTGCTATATCAATAGAAAACTGAACTGAAGCTAAGTTGAATTCACTTATCTGTTTTGTGAAGTTTGAAAACTATTTCCATAAATAGGTAAAAATACTAAACATGCTGCTAATGGGCCCGGCAACTGTACTTGCTGTGCGCGCATCCCTAACTAGGCCCGACGTAGCAAGTCCTGAATCTAGTAGGGTACTAGGTTATCTAAACCTAGGGACGACTATGGGAGCCCAACCCAAGGACAACTGAAGTCCAGTACAGTGTCACTGATAAAGTAAAATACTGTTTATAAGCTGATTTATCATATCTTGTTTTTACTAGGTTATCTAAACCTAGAGCTAGGTTATCTGAACCTAGAGGCGACTGTGGGAGCCCACCCATTGGACCGTAGTCCCATATCACTGAAGCAAGGTTATGTACGCTATGAAAAATGCATCTAGGGCATTTGATTGAGCTATTAAAATGCCTATTGTAACATTTAACTATACTAGGCATTTTATCGAGCACTTGGTGTGCTCTAATTCTGCATATAGCTAAACTAAGACCATAAAAGTGAACTAGAACCATAAGAGCATGCGAATAACTACTTATACTGCAGGTGAGGGGTTACTTACTTCCTGTGCTAGTTTTCTTACGAATCTGATCGCTAGTTTTCCGGAGAAGAAGATCTTCTCAACGATCTTCTTACGTCTATACTTTCTTCTCGCGAAGGGGAGCGTCCTCGTGCCGGAATTGTCGCCGGAAGGTGCTTCTACGCTCCTAGGGATGAAACCCTAGGTCTCCTTGGCCTTGGGCGCCGAGAGGTGAGGGAGAGAGGGTTCGGCGGTGAGGGTTTGATGGAGAAGAGAATTGCCGATAAAAATATAACAACTCTCCACTTAATTTCCCTATTTATATTAAGTGATTAATACACCCCAACTAACCTTAAGTATAATTGTTCTCCTTTCCTTTCAGTACACCCCTGCTGGGGCCCCTTGGTTACTAGAGTCATCTATAAGTCGTAGAGTCTAATAGGTCTCGGGTTTAATTCCCGCTTAGGCTGTTTTACGTCCTTATTTATTTTTGCTACTTCTGCTACTCCAAAAATTCCATAAAAATATTCTAAAATTCCAGAAAAATAATAGAATATTTATAAAATTAATTTGAGAATTTTTCGGGTGTTACAATCCCCCATACCTTATAAAAAGTTCGTCATCAAACTTAGAATAACTCCGGGTACTTCTGTCTCATACTAGCTTCTGTCTCCCAAGTTGCCTCTTCTGTTGTGTGATTTTGTCAAATAACTTTTACTAATGGTACCTCCTTATTCCGCAATTTCTTAACTGCTCGGTCTATTATCTGAATAGGTCGACGGTCATAGCTGAGGTCTCCGCGGACTTATACCGACTGGGGCTCAATCACCTGGGTGGCATCTGGGATATGCTTCTTCAGCATAGAGACATGAAATACGTTATGGATAGCTGACATCCCCTGGGGTAGCTCTAGCTCATATGCTACCTTGCCAACTCTTCTGGTAATAAGGTATGGTCCCACATATCTGGGACTTAATTTGCCCTTCTTCCTAAAACGCATTACTCCCTTCATGGGAGCTACTCTGAGGAACACTGTATCCCCAACTGAAAACTCTAAGGGTCGACGCCGTGTATCAGCATAGCTTTTCTGGCGGCTCTGAGCTGTCTCTATTCTCTAGCAGATCTGCTGTATAGCTGCTGTGGTATCTGCCACTAGATCTGTTTGAAGTTATAGTTCTTTCTGTTCACCACTTTCATACCAGCAGATTGGAGATCTACACCTCCGCCCATAGAGAGCCTCGTAGGGTGTCATGCCGATAGTAGCCTGATAGCTATTGTTGTATGCAAATTCTATTAAACTCAGATATTTGCACTAACTCCCCTTAAAGTCTAGGGCACACGCTCGGAGCATATCCTCAAGTACCTGATTTACTCGCTCCGTTTGACCATCTGTCTGAGGATGGAAGGCTGTGCTAAACTTTAACTTGGTGCCCAATGCTGACTGTACACACTCCCAGAAGTGTGATGTGAATCTACTGTCTCTGTCCGAAATGATGGTCTGTGGAACTCCATGCAGTCTGACAATCTCCTTGAGATATAACTGAGCTAGCTGCTCTATGGAGTAGGATATCCTGATAGCTAAGAAGTAGGCTGACTTAGTCAATCTGTCGACTATTACCCAGATGGCATCAAAACCATTCGTGGTTCTGGGTAGTCCCACTATGAAATCCATGGAGATATCCTCCCACTTCCATTCTGGGATCTGAATAGGCTGCAGAACTCCTCCTGGTCTCTGGTGTTCTACTTTGACCCTCTGGCAGGTCAGACAGGTACTAACATACCTGGCAATGTATCTTTTCATCCCAGGCCACCAAAAACGTTTCTTTAGGTCTTGGTACATTTTGGTGGAACCAGGATGCATCGCATAAGGAGTCCTGTGAGCCTCGTCTAGGATCTTCCTATGTAGTTCCTCCTGATCCGGAACATATAGCCTGTCACCAAAATATAATACCCCACTATCAGCTACTCTGAACTCTCCACTTTCTGATTTTGTTAACCCTTGCTTGATTCTCTGAATTTCAGGGTCCTGACCCTAAGCTGTCTGGATGTCACCAAGCAGGGTAGATGCTAAGGTCATCGTAGAGAGCTGTCCAATTATAAGTTCGAGACCGAAATTCGTAATTTCCTTTTGTAGGGGCGGTGACATGGAGGATAGGGATAATAAAATGGCATTGGACTTCCTGCTAAGTGCGTCTGCCACCTTATTGGCCTTTCCTGGGTGGTAGAGGATGTCTATATCATAGTCTTTGACCAGCTCGAGCCATCTGCGCTATCGCATATTCAGATCCTTCTAAGTGAAGAAGTACTTCAGACTCTGATGATCTGTATACACTCTGCACTGAGCTCCATACAAGTAATGTCTCCAAATTTTGAGGGCGAACACAACTGCTGCAAGCTCAAGGTCATGAGTAGGGTAGTTCCTCTCATAGTCCTTGAGTTGTCTGGAGGCATAGGCGATCACCTTACCTTCTTGCATCAGTGCTGCTCCTAATCCCAATTTAGAGGCGTCACTGTAAATATCAAAGCTGTTTGTGTTTTCTGGCAGAGTCAGAATGGGAGCACTGGTCAATCTTCTTTTGAGCTCCATGAAATTGTTCTCGCAATACTCTGTCAACTGAAATTTGCTGTTCTTCCTGGTGAGAGTTGTCAGTGGGGAGGCTATCCTGGAGAAATTCTCTACAAATTTTCTGTAATAGCCTGCTAGTCCCAGAAAGCTTCTGATTTCACTGGCATTCTTAGGTCTCTTCTAGTTACTCACACCTTCTATCTTACTGGGGCCTATCATGATACCATCCTTGGAGATAATGTGACCTAAGAAGGATACTTGATCGAGCCAGAATTCACATTTTGTGAACTTGACGTATAGCTGGTTCTGCTGAAGGGTCTGCAGTACTATCTTCAGGTGTTCTGCGTGTTCTTCCTGAGTCCTGGAATAGATAAGAATGTCGTCGATGAACACGATAACAAACTTATCTAAGTGTTCTTTAAATACTCGGTTCATGAGGTCCATGAAAGTAGCTGGAGCATTCGTCACGCCAAAGGGCATGACTACGAACTCATAATGTCCGTATCTGGTCCTGAAGGCTGTCTTGGGTATATCACCTTCTTTAACTCTAACCTGGTGATATCCCGATCTGAGATCTATTTTAGAGAACACTGCTGCTCCCTTTAGCTGATCAACAGGTCATCTATCCTGGGAAGAGGATACATGTTCTTAATCGTGACTTGGTTTAGTGCCCGGTAGTCTATACACAGGCGCATGCTCTCATCCTTCTTCTTCACGAACAATACAGGCGCTACCCATGGTGAGTGACTAGAGCGTATGAAGCCCTTGTCGAGCAGCTCCTGAAGTTCCTTTAATTCTGCTGGAGCCATGCGGTAGGGTGCTTTGGAGATGGGATTTGTACTGGGGACGAGTTCTATCTCAAATTCAATCTCCCTGTCTGGTGCTAGACCTGGTAACTCCTTAGGGAAGACTGCTGGGTAGTCATACACAACTCGGACCTCTTCTAGCTTTTGGTCCTTGTCTTGACTGGTATTGACTACATGTGCTAAGAACCCCGTACATCCTGAATCCAATAGTTTTTGTGTTTTCAAAGCTAAGAGAAACTTCTTAGCCTTTCTCTTTGGTTCTCCGATGTACCAAAACTGTACTCCTCCTTCAGGTTGGAATACAACCTTCTGTTTACGGCACTCTATGGAGGCGCCGTACTTGATCAGAAAGTCCATTCCCAAGATGACGTCGTAGTCCGTCATATCTAGCACTATCAGATCACCAAAAAGCTCCCTGTCTGCTATAATGACTGGCACTGCTCAGAGCCAGTGCGTGGATGCCATAATTTCTCCTGAAGGTAGTGTCGTCAAAAACTGAACACTGAGTACCTTTGGAGATATTGTTAACTTTTCGGTAAATGCATTGCATATATAAGAATGTGTTGCCCCAGTATCGAATAAGACAGTTGCACTTTGCTATAAAATACTAATCTGACCTGTAACAACTGTTGAGGCATTCGCTACGTCCTCTCTGGTGAGTGAGTAGATCCTCGCGTTCGTCGTGGTTAAAGGGGCTTCTAGTCTGCCCTGACTGATGTGTGGACCATCTATAGCAGCCTGCATCTGATGTAACTGTGCTGGGTTACCTCCGTACTGGATCGGCTGTGGTGTAGGAACACTGGTCTTGTTCGGACATTGTTTAGCCATATGCCCTTCCTGGCCACATTCAAAGCATCCTCGTGTGCCCTTGCGACAAACTCCGGGGTGGAATTTCCCACAAGTAGCGCACTTGGGATAATTAAGCTGTTTACTAGCTGGTCCTCCTTTTGGGTAACTCCCTGGCTTACGTTTGTTACTGGAGTTCCCTTTCCAGTTAGAGCTGTGGCCCTGGTGTTTCTGAGTACCTGAGCCTCCTTGGCCTTTTGACTCTGAAAAGGCTTGCTTCTGCTGTTTGATGTTGTTCTGATAATGCTCGGTGGTCAAAGCACTGCTTACTAGTTCTTCTGTAGTTTGCGACCTATGAACGCTGCTGGCCACATTCATTGCTATGTCCGGCCTTAACATTTTAAGCATCAACCGGACTCGTTCTCTTTCAGTGCTGACTAATTCGAGGCATAGACGAGCCAATCTGTTGAATTTCTTCACAGCCTCCTCAACTGAAAGGTTGCCTTGACGAAATTCAGTGAACTCATCGTAGTGACAGTTTGTGACCCGCATGTGAAAGAACTCTTCAAAGAATTCTCTCTCGAAGTCAGCCCATGTCATCTGGTTCACTGGGCGCTTCGCTTTAATTCTCTCCCACCACATACGTGCGTCCCCTGTCAGGCAGAAAGAGGCGCATTTCACTTTCTCATGTTCTGGCCAGTCCAGAAGCTCCATCATACTCTCGAGTGTTTTGAACTAGGCTTGGGCATCTCATGGTTCACTGGTGCCTGAGAAGTTTTTGTTGGTTGCTACTCGGAAAACCTATAGGTTCCACTGTACAAAAATTTTGTACAAAGGTCTGAACCTTTTCCTAGCTACCATGTGTTCTTTTAAATTAAATTTTGGATCGCCTGCGGAACTTAACACGTTTGATCCAAAACTTAATCTATTTGTTCTTTTAGGTTTTGACTTGGATCTCCTGCGGAACTTAACACGTTCGACCCAAGTCTCCTTAAGTTATTAATTCCATTAAATATTAATTTCCATAAAAGGTTCCCAGTACTGACGTGGCGAGGCACATGGCCTTTTTGGATATGGGAGCAACCACCACCGACTAGACAAAACCTTTAATAGAAAGCTAATATTTAATTTCCTAAAATAACTTTAGGTTAACCAAAGAGAACAATCAAATCACAAGGAAAAGAAAGAAACAAAAGAACACAACTTCGAAAAAACATATTCGAAATTCTAGAACGTAAGTTTCTTGTATTTGGTATTATTTCCATAAATAACTAGCATGATGCGGAAATAGAAATTACTAGTTATACCTTGTAGAAAACCTCTTGATCTTCTACCGTATTCCTCTTCTAACCTCGGACGTTGTGTGGACAACGATCTTCCAAGATGAGAAACCACCAACCACCTTCTTCTCCTCCAAGCAAGGTTTCGCCACAAAGAAAAGCTTTACCAAGGAGAAAACCAAAATACTAACCAAGCTCCAAGAGATGCTAGCTTTCTCCTTCTTCTTCTTCTTCTCCGAGTAGTATCCGCCACCACAAGAACTCCAAGGGAGAGGGAGAGTTCGGCCACCACAAGAGGAAGAGAAGGAGATGATGGCCGGCCACACCAAGGAACAAAAGAGAGAGAGGAATAATAGATGTTGTGTCTTGTGAAGGCACCTCACCCCTTCTTTTATATTCCTTGGCCTAGGTAAATTAGGAAATTTAATTACAATAAATTTTCCTTAATTTCCTTGACATGATTTAATTGAGAAAAATAAAATAATATTTCCCAATTAAACAATGATGGCCGGCCAAATCAATAGGAAGCAAATTGGACAAGTTTCAATCAACAATTAAAACTTTCCTTATTTGTTTCCGGAAATTTTAAAAATAAAATTTCTCTTTAAAAATCTCTTCATGGTTAATAAAAGGAAATATCTATAATTTTAATTTTATTAACATGTGAATAATTTTAAAGAGAAAATAAAACATCTCTCCAATCTATAAATAAGGAAAGAGATCTAATCTCTTTCTTTAATCTTTGTAAATCTTTTACAAGAGAGATATTTTAATTTTAATTCTCTTTAAATTAAATCTTCCACATAATAATAAACATTAAAATTAAATTTTCTTTTAATTAATTATGGCCGGCCCTACTAGCTTGGGTTCAAGCTAGGGCCGCCACCTTAAACCCAAGCTTAGCTTGGCTGGCCAGCTTGGTTCCCAGCTTGGAGCCCCCTTAGGTGGGTATGAAGGTGGGTATATGTGGGTATAGTACTTATAAATAAGAGGCTACGATAGGGACCGAGAGGAGGAATTGGTTTTGGTCTCCGATAAAATTAAGCATCCCATGTTCGCCCGAACACACAACTTAATTTTATCAATGATAATTCATTCCACTAGAGAACTATCATGAACTACCGCACCAATCCCAAATTACATTTTGGGCTCCTTCTTATTATGAGTGTGTTAGTTTCGTGTTTAAGATATCGAATGTCCACTAATTAAGTGAGTTAATGACAACTCATTTAATTAATATCTAAGTCCAAGAGTAGTACCACTCAACCTTATTATCATGTCGGACTAAGTCCACCTGCAGGGTTTAACATGACAATCTTTATGAGCTCCTCTTGAGGACATTATCAACCTAGTATCTCTAGGACACAGTTTCCTTCTATAATCAACAACACACACTATAAGTAATACCATTTCCCAACTTATCGGGTTTATTGATTCAACGAACTAAATCTCACCCATTGATAAATTAAAGAAATAAATATCAAATATGTGTGCTTGTTATTATATTAGGATTAAGAGCACACACTTCCATAATAATCGAGGTCTTTGTTCCTTTATAAAGTCAGTATAAAAGGAACGACCTCAAATGGTCCTACTCAATACACTCCGAGTGTACTAGTGTAATTATATAGTCAAGATAAACTAATACCTAATTACACTACGACCTTCTAATGGTTTGTTCCTTTCCATTCGGGTCGTGAGCTACTGCTTATAATTTATAAGGTACTGATAACATCATCTTCTGTATGTGACACCACATACTATGTTATCTACAATATAAATTAAATGAACAACTACAAACAAATGTAGATAATTAGACCAAATGTGATTATTTATTCATAATGAATGTTTACAAAACTTAGGCTTTCAGTATACACTCCAACAATCTCCCACTTATACTAATGACTAAGTCGCCATATCTTCTACCATACATCCGATTCCCATTCCTCCACATGCCGATCGAAAGCTGGGAAGGGCCTTAGTGAAAGGATCTCGCAGTTATTCCGCCGATGCAATCTTGGCGATGACAACTTCTCCTCGCTTCACGATGTATCAAGTGGTACTTGCGCTCTATATGTTTACTCGCCTTATGAGCTCGTGGTTCCTTCGAGTTTGCAATCATCGCTATTATCACAATAAATTGTGATGATCTTGGGCAAACCAGAATCACATCTAAGTCCATTAGAAAGTTCCCGAGCCATACTGCTTCTTTCAGAGGGTGTCACATACTCAACTTCCATGGTTGAGTCCAAACGCATTTAACACTCCTCCATGAAATGGCTCCACCTCCTAAAGTAAACACATAGCCCGATGTAGACTTACTGTTATCCCTATCTGATGAATCCGTGTAACCCACAGGGAGCGGATCGTCTGCTTGGTAAACTAGCATATAATCTCTAGTCCTTCTCGTGTACTTCAATATATGCTTTACCGCAGTCCAATGTCCTTGTCGAGGTTACTCGATATCTGCTGACCATGCCCACGGCAAAACAGATATCGTGTCTCGTACATAGCATTGCATACATCCCAAGCATAAGGAACTGCTTTCATGTCCTCTATCTCTTTTGATGTCTTTGAGACATCTCTTTAGATAGAGCTACTCCATGTCTAAAAGGTAAGAAACCTTTCTTGGAATCCTGCATGCTAAAACGAGCAAGGATTGTATCTATATATGAAGCTTGGGATAGACACAACATTCTTTTCTTACGATCCCTTATAACTTTGATCCCAAGAATGTGTGCACATTCTCCTAAGTCCTTCATATCAAATTGTTGGACAACCATACCCTTACGCCTGATAATACCTTGACATTGTTGCCAATTAACAAAATATCATCTATGTATAGTACAAGAAATACCACCACGCTTCCGCTACACTTCTTATATACACAAGACTCATCCGGACTTTGAATAAATCCATGACGGATTACTTCATTAAACCGGATGTTCCAAGACCTTGAAGTTTGCTTCAGTCCATAAATGGACCGATTGAGCTTGCACACTAGATGCTCTTTGCCTTTTTCAATGAACCATTCTGGTTGCTTCATATGGATGTTCTCTTTAAGACTTCCATTAAGGAAAGCTGTCTTGACATCCATTTGCCAAATCTCATAATCCATATGAGCAAAGAATGGATAAGAGTATCCGGATAGACTTAAGCATGGCTACCGTGAAAAGGTCTCCTCATAATCGATTCTCTTTTGAGTGTACCCTTTTGCAACAAGCCTAGCTTTGAAGGTTTCTACCTTCCCGTCGTCCCTCTTTTCCTTTGTAGATCCACTTGCATCCAACGGCTTTTACACCATCGTGGTTCTACAAGCTTCCAAACCTTATTAGAGTACATGGACTCTATTTGAATTCATTGCCTTTTGCCAAGATGTGCATCTATATCTTGGAGTGCTTCATTATATGACGGGGATCGGGTTCATGTTTACCCGGATCAAGTCCAAGACTCTCCCAAAACATGAATCTTCAGGTCGCTTCACAACCTCCCACTACGACGAGGCACCTGCGTGGTTGTGTATCATGTGACACGTGTTGCGCCTCTTGTGGTACTTCATCTTGTAATCTTTGTTGGTACTGAAGTAGACATGTCCTCTAAGTTCTTCTAAAACAACTTTACTATCTGGGCTTGTGATCCATTATATAGTCTTCTTCTAAAACGGGCATTGGTGCTAACAATGACCTTCAGTCTTAGGACTATAAAATAAACCACCTTCGCCTTTGGGATATCCTACAAACACGCGAACTTCAGTACGAGATTCTAACTTATCAAGATCTGGTTTCAAGACATGTGCCGGACTACCCCAAATCCGAATATGTCTTAGACGGGTTTTCGCCATTCCACAATTCTATGGGAGTAGAAGAAACTGATTTAGAAGGTACTAAGTTCGGAACGTATACTGCTGTTTCCAGAGCATATCCCCAAAACGAATTTGGTAATTCTCAATAACTCATCATCGATCTAACCATTTCCATAAGAGTCCTATCTATTCCTTTCGCTACACCATTCTGCTGGGGTGTTCCAGTGCATCAATTGGGATTGAACTCCGATAAGTAATCCTAAACTCTCCTAAGAGGTATTCGCCACCACGATCTGATCAGTAGTGTCTTGATACTTTTACCTAGTCGCTTCTCCACATCAACCTTGTATTCTTTGAACTTATCAAAGCACTGAGTACATTAGGTAAATGTATCCATATCTTGAATAATCGCTCTATGAAAGAGACAAAATATTCAAACCTCCTCTTGCCTCGATGACATAGGACCACACAAATCAGAGTGAACCAACTCTAACACTTCTTTGGCTCTATACCCCTTGGCCTTGAACGACCTCTTGGTCATTTTACCTTCCAAGCAGGATTCACAAGTTGGAAAATTTTCCAACTCTAATGAACCCAAAAGTCCATCGGCTATAAGCCTCTGAATCCTACTTAAGTTAATATGACCAAGCCTTAGATGCCAAAGATATGCTTGGTTCATTTCTGAAGGTTCTTTTCTCTTATTAGAATTATAAGATGAGTTATAAATTTCCATGTTTTACTTTGTGGAAGAAGTTGGATTTAAAATATACAAATTGCCAACTAATGCACCAGAACAGATAATCACTTTATTTCTTTTAATAACTACATCAGTCATCGAAAGAAACTGAATATCCATCTATAAACAGTTTAGAAACTGAAATTAAATTCTTTCTAAAACTGGGTACATAAAGACAATTTCTTAAAACCAAATTCCTATTTCTACTAAAAGATAAGTAGACGTCTCCCACTGCAACAGCTGCCACCTTAGTAGCATTGCCCATGTAGACGGTAATTTCTCCTTCAGATAGTCGTCGGGTTTCCTGGAACCCCTGCAAGGAATTGCAGACATGATCAGTGGCTCCCACACACCAGGTGGTGGTAGATAACACCGCTAAACATGTTTCAACAACTAGAGTATGAGATATACCTTTGTTTTGGTTCCTACGAGGACAAGCCTTCGCAATGTCCCGCCGCCACGATGAAGCACTTTCCTTGACTTCTTCATTCCAAATTTAAATCGTACACTGAGATTTATTCACTTTCTTTCTTGAACCACTTGTTTCTTCTTCTTCTTTCCTTCGGTTTAGAAGTAGAACCATTTTCAACATAGTGAATTTGAGCATTGTGATGAAATAATCCTTCTGCTGAAGTTCTGTCAATAGTTCCGCTAATGAATAAACCCTCTTATTCATATTATAGTTCGGGCGGACAAAACTTCTAGGTAGCGCTTGGAGGATCATATCGATCCGGGTTTCCCATCAATTTCTCCTCCAAGGATCTCATATCTCGTTCGGATAAGCCATCATCTTTAGGATATGATCCTTCACAGAGTACCCTCTTGCATGGTGGTCGCCATTATCTTTCTCATGGCTTCTTGCCTAGAAGCCCTATCTTGATGACCAAAGAGTTCCTTGAGATTGTTCATAATATCATAGGCTGTTGGTAAATCTTGATGTCGATGTTGCAATACATTTGACATTGAAGCCAAAATGTAACACCGCCCCATCTCTGCTTTTACCCATTTCCTATGATATTCAATCTCCTCTTGTAGATTCACCAAGAGGGTGCATCAGGCACCGCTCAACAAGACATATTTATAGCTTTCAAGAAGAACAATGTCCGTGTTTCTTTTCCAATCTATGTAGTTTGGTCCAAGAAGTCTATTCTGTGAAGTATGATGGACAGTGGGTTGAAAGACATCCTAAGAATCACAAATAACTTTTGGTCGAACTCTAAATTTAGAATAATATTGATTCCTCAAACAATACTATTTTAAATTAACCCACACCTCATAACTCCGTGAATTTTGTATGCCACGTTAGTGTGGACGTATACAAATTCAACATTTGTAAAAGGAGGGTTTTAACCCATTAATTTTATTATCTTGTCAACCTAACTTTTGACAAATAAAATTAATAGTTGGTATCATTTGGTCACACAAATAATAGCAGAGTGACTCCGTTAGGGAGGATACTATTAGATGTGTCTAAGTGTATACCATTACTTGACACTAAGTCCATTAATAAGATTATGCCTTCCGTTGGGGAAGATCACACGCTCTTAATTAACTTCCTATAGTCATCCAAAAATGGAAGTCTGTTCTAGTGATCCGCAAACAAGCTCATCCGTTATGGAGGAAGGCACTCAGAGCCAACGCGCAAGCTTGTTTGCATCACTTACAAACCAAGAATGGAGACCATGGGATTTATTTAAAATCCTCTCCCACTTAGTTATTTATAAATGAGGAATTTTAACTATGCTAGCCTACTTAAACTTGTAAACTAACATGCACACACAACACAATATAAAAGCAATAAATAGAAAATTTAATTTTCAACTATTATGGCTTTTATCTCTAATTGTCCTCCGTGGTGTTGTCATCCCAAGCTGCCGCCATATTTGGCCACCGCCATCGGGTCTAGCTGTCGATCCATCTTGCTCCTAGTTCCGCGGCCCGGTCCTTAGAAGGTTCCACGCTTGCAAGATTCGATCCATGACATAAATAGAATTTTACATTTTTATCCTATATTCCATAAAAGGAATGTACATATATCTAGATCAAAATAAAATCCTAATAAAACTAAATCCTGCTGGATTTTAATACAATCATGCACACACATATAAATTGCCCTTGACATGTCCAAGGGTCCAATCACACACATAATTAACTAAAAGCCATAATAGTTGGATCCTCAGATCCACAAAGTTAGCACATCCTACTATTATCCCGCCTAAATTATGTATGACATGTGCATAATTAAAACTAAATACCAAATACACAGAGGCAAAACCCTTGCTCGATACCAATTGTTGGTTGCTACTCGGAAAACCTATAGGTTCCACTGCATAAAAATTTTGTACAAAGGTCGAACCTTTCCTAGCTACCATGTGTTCTTTTTAAATTAAATTTTGGATCGCTCGTGAACTTAACACGCTTGATCCAAAACTTAATCTATTTGTTCTTTAGGTTTTGACTTGGATCTCTGCGGAACTTAACACGCTCGACCCAAGTCTCCTTAAGTTATTAATTCCATTAAATATTAATTTCCATAAAAGGTTCCCAAGATCGACGTGGCGAGGCACATGGCCTTCTTGGATATGGGAGCAACCACCACCGACTAGACAAAACCTTTAATAGAAAGCTAATATTTAATTTCCTAAAATAACTTTAGGTTAACCAAAGAGAACAATCAAATCACAAGGAAAAGAAAGAAACAAAAGAACACAACTTAAAAACATATTGAAATACTAGAACGTAAGCCTCTTGTATTTGGTATTATTTCCATAAATAACTAGCATGATGCGGAAATAGAAATTACTAGTTATACCTTGTAGAAAAACCTCTTGATCTTCTACCGTATTCCTCTTCTAACCTCGGACGTTGTGTGGACAACGATCTTCCAAGATGAGAAACCACCAACCACCTTCTTCTCCTCCAAGCAAGGTTCGGCCACAAAAGAAAAGCTTTACCAAGGAGAAAACCAAAATACTAACCAAGCTCCAAGAGATGCTAGCTTTCTCTCCTTCTTCTTCTTCTTCTCCGAGTAGTATCCGGCCACCACAAGAACTCCAAGGGAGAGGGAGAGGTTCTGCCACCACAAGAGGAAGAGAAGGAGATGATGGCCGGCCACACCAAGGAACAAAAGAAGGAGAGGAATAATAGATGTTGTGTCTTGTGAAGGCACCTCACCCCTTCTTTTATATTCCTTGGCCTAGGTAAATTAGGAAATTTAATTACAATAAATTTTCCTTAATTTCTTGACATGATTTAATTGAGAAAAAAAATAATATTTCCCAAATTAAACAATGATGGTCGGCCAAATCAATAGGCAAATTGGACAAGTTTCAATCAACAATTAAAACTTTCCTTATTTGTTTCGGAAATTTTAAAAATAAAATTTCTTTAAAATCTCTTCATGGTTAATAAAGGAAATATCTATAATTTTAATTTTATTAACATGTGAATAATTTTAAAGAGAAAATAAAACATCTTCCAATCTACAAATAAGGAAAGAGATCTAATCTTTCTTTAATCTTTGTAAATCTTTTACAAGAGAGATATTTTAATTTTAATTCTCTTTAAATTAAATCTTCCACATAATAATAAACATTAAAATTAAATTTTCTTTTTAATTAATTATGGCCGGCCCTACTAGCTTGGGTTCAAGCTAGGGCCGGCCACCTTAAACCCAAGCTTAGGCCCTAGCTTGGTTCCCAAGCTAGCTTGGCCGGCCCCCTTAGGTGGGTATGAAGGTGGGTATATGTGGGTATAGTACTCTATAAATAAGAGGCTACGATAGGGACCGAGAGGAGGAATTGGTTTTGGTCTCCGATAAAATTAAGCATCCCATGTTCGCCCTAACACACAACTTAATTTTATCAATGATAATTCATTCCACTAGAGAACTATCATTGAACTACCGCACCAATCCCAAATTACATTTTGGGCTCCTTCTTATTATGAGTGTTAGTCTCCCTGTGTTTAAGATATCGAATGTCCACTAATTAAGTGAGTTACCGACAACTCATTTAATTAATATCTAAGTCCAAGAGTAGTACCACTCAACCTTATTATCATGTCGGACTAAGTCCACCTGCAGGGTTTAACATGACAATCTTTATGAGCTCCTCTTGAGGACATTATCAACCTAGTATCTCTAGGACACAGTTTCCTTCTATAATCAACAACACACACTATAAGTAATACCATTTCCCAACTTATCGGGTTTATTGATTCAACGAACTAAATCTCACCCATTGATAAATTAAAGAAATAAATATCAAATATGTGTGCTTGTTATTATATTAGGATTAAGAGCACACACTTCCATAATAACTGAGGTCTTTGTTCCTTTATAAAGTCAGTATAAAAGGAACGACCTCAAATGGTCCTACTCAATACACTCTGAGTGTACTAGTGTAATTATATAGTCAAGATAAACTAATACCTAATTACACTACGACCTTCTAATGGTTTGTTCCTTTCCATTCTGGTCGTGAGCTACTGTTTATAATTTATAAGGTACTGATAACATCATCTTCTGTATGTGACACCACATACTATGTTATCTACAATATAAATTAAATGAACAACTACAAACAAATGTAGATAATTAGACCAAATGTGATTATTTATTCATAATGAATGTTTACAAAACTTAGGCTTTCAGTATACACTCCAACAGTTCTCGGGCTTGATTTTTTGCCACTGGATCAGATAGGCTTCCCTCTTTGCCCCTGCTGCTGGGGCTACTGGTGCTGCAGGTTGGACTGGTGGAACCTCTATCACTACTGGGGGTTGCTAGGTTAGGTTCTGGAGTGACAGTGGGAGTGTTTTGCTGATTAGCCGTTAAGGTGGCTATCTCCTGTTGTTGTTCAGCTAGTTGCTTCTGTAACTGAGCCACTACTGCTGCAAGGTCTGGAGGAGGCACTGAGCTGCTTGCCTCATGCTGGGGCTCAGTAGCTGGTGTCATTTTAGCTGGGCGTCCTCGTACCATTTTCTAGAGGAATAAAGGACATACATAACTAATACAATCATAGGTACATAACTACTATTATCATGTTAGATGTTATCATATATAAACAAGCTCTAGTCATCTATAAACATGAAAGCAAACAAAACATAAATAAAGTGAGAGGTATTCTTACTTGGAAGCTGCAGGTTCAATGCTGATGTGTGTGTGAGGAAGTATGGAACTTGCTCTGATACCACTTTGTAACGACCCGCCTTCTACTAACTAAGCTGTAAGGCCGGGGGTTACATTATGCTAAACTGAACTGGACTATCGGTAAATGTCCAGGTGCGGAAATGCTGAACTAATTAAACTCACTGCTTTTTACTATAAAGTATGAAAATTATACTTCTGAAGTTGTACATATGCTAAAGAAGGGATACTAACTTTCTATTTGATCAAAAAGCTGAACTTAGACATTTTTAGTTGAAATCAGACATTCCAATCGATCGGATGATCGATTGGAATTATCTAATCGATCCACTGATTGATTCAACTCGCTACTGTGCACAGGGTCAAATATGGATCGATCAGTTGATCGATCCAGCCTGGCTAATCGATCCGATGATCGATTCAGAGGCTCTCTGTTCGTGGAAATTAAATTCCCGATCGATCGGCTGATCGATCCATGGTCAATCGATTAGCTGATCGATTCAACAGCTTTCTGTACGCGGAAGTCGCGTCTCAATCGATCGGCTGATCGATCGAGGATTCCTCAATCGATCGGCTAATCGATTCAATAGCATTCTATGCACGGGGAGTTTCTCCCAATCGGTCAGCAGATCGATTGGGGTTCTGATTTCAGCAGAAACCCACCCGAACTCATTCAGAATCTTCAGAAATCACTAAACTATGAAACAATACTACTAGACATGACTTTATACATATTTTACCATCTATCATCAAGACAACTAACAGTCTATGCATGACATAAGTCATAGAATCACAATTTATGATACTTAACATCCTAAGAGTGAAGAAGTATCTAAAAACAGGAATACAAAGTCTTTAAATGGGCCACTCCCCAAGGGTCTTTATTCTAGGTTCCTTCACACACACATCACATCACATTGTCCTCCAGCCTCCGCTAATCCATCTTTCCTTTACCTTTATCTGCAGTATAAGGAAAATGCAACTATAAGCTTGGGAGCTTAGTAAGAAATCATCTACCTCACAAAAACATGCATTTGCATAAATCATGCTTTTTAAAAGATGCTATGCTGATATGCAAGCTGAGAATCATACTAGAAATGCTAAAACATGGCATATGAGCATGTAACTCATGGCAATCAAGAACTAAACATAAAGCTATCTGCTATATCAATAGAAAACTGAACTGAAGCTAAGTTGAATTCACTTATCTGTTTTGTGAAGTTTGAAAACTATTTCCATAAATAGGTAAAAATACTAAACATGCTGCTGATGGGCCCGGCAACTGTCCCTAACTAGGCCCGACGTAGCAAGTCCTGAATCTAGTAGGGTACTAGGTTATCTAAACCTAGGGACGACTATGGGAGCCCAACCCAAGGACAACTGAAGTCCAGTACAGTGCCACTGATAAAGTAAAATACTGTTTATAAGCTGATTTATCATATCTTGTTTTTACTAGGTTATCTAAACCTAGAGCTAGGTTATCTGAACCTAGAGGCGACTGTGGGAGCCCACCCATTGGACCGTAGTCCCATATCACTGAAGCAAGGTTATGTACGCTATGAAAAATGCATCTAGGGCATTTGATTGAGCTATTAAAATGCCTATTGTAACATTTAACTATACTAGGCATTTTATCGAGCACTTGGTGTGCTCTAATTCTGCATATAGCTAAACTAAGACCATAAAAGTGAACTAGAACCATAAGAGCATGCGAATAGCTACTTATACTGCAGGTGAGGGGTTACTTACTTCCTGCGCTAGTTTTCTTACGAATCTGATTGCTAGTTTTCCGGAGAAGAAGATCTTCTCAACGATCTTCTTACGTCTATACTTTCTTCTCGCGAAGGGGAGCGTCCTCGTGCCAGAATTGTCGCCGGAAGGTGCTCCTACGCTCCTAGGGATGAAACCCTAGGTCTCCTTGGCCTTGGGCGCCGAGAGGTGAGGGAGAGAGGGTTTGGCGGTGAGGGTTTGAGGGAGAAGAGAATTGCCGATAAAAATATAACAACTCTCCACTTAATTTTCCTATTTATATTAAGTGATTAATACACCCCAACTAACCTTAAGTATAATTGTTCTCCTTTCCTTTCAGCACACCCCTGCTGGGGCCCCTTGGTTACTAGAGTCATCTATAGTCGTAGAGTCTAATAGGTCTTGTGTTCAATTCCCGCTTAGGCTGTTTTACGTCCTTATTTATTTTTGCTACTTCTGCTACTCCAAAAATTCCATAAAAATATTCTAAAATTTCAGAAAAATAATAGAATATTTATAAAATTAATTTGAGAATTTTTTCGGGCATTACACCAAATGGCTAGTCGGGTTTACAAGACAGCTCCCTACCTCTCAGCATATGCCTAGACAACCCAAGGGTTGGTCGGGTTTATAGGGCTTGGTTCTCTATCTTACAACACTAAGGCAACTCTCAGCATATGGTCAGTTGACCCAACCGCTGGTCATGTTTACAGGGCATAATTCCCTACCTCTCAGCATATGCCCAGACAGCCCAAGGGTTGGTCGGCTTTACAGGGTATAACTCTCTATCTCTTAGCATATGGTCAGTCGGTCACAACGTCGGTTGGGTTTACAAGGTTCAACGACCCCACATATATAAGGCAAATGTATAAGGTAATTCTTAATACAAATCTGGTCGGTCTAAAGGGTAGGTCGTACTTAAGGAATTTAGTTCCCCATTTCTATTGTCAGTACCTCATCGTACAACTAGTCGACTATTAGGTCGATCAGACTGCCTCCAGGGGATAGTATTGTTAAGGAATTGTAATAACCCGTCAGAGAATATTTTGTTGCTATAACATATACGTGCTAGGTAACCTTTCTTAAAGGGTGACTATACATCTTCCATTACCCGACATTCTAACGACATATTCTCTTAATTGCCTTATTGATGCACTACAACAAAAACCCTCATAGACATCGGTTTTCCACCAGTGTCTATTATATTTTCGACCGATGTCTATGAAGGCGATGTAAAAGGTCTGTCATTTTAGACATCGGGTTAAAACCAGTGTAGTATCACTTAACAATACCGGTGTTCGAATCGGTTATTAACCGGTGTAGTATCACTTAATGACACCATTTCATCAACGATGTAAAATCGATGTAATATTATATGTTAATAACATCAGTTTTGGCAGCGGTGGAAAATCGATGTAATATCAATATTGTTTAACGATGCCGATTCGATTTCTGAAATAGTGAAAACCCGATATTATACAACATTTTAATAGTACAAAATTTAGTTAATATTATTATACATCGATGTATCTAAACACACCAAGTAAATATCCATGTTACCAATACATAATATTATTCTTACAATATAAAAAGATAATAGATATTGTACACATCAAGTCCGTATCCACAAATTACACAAATATTCCTCTTACAACATCAAAAGATAATTAACTATGATGCCTAAATCGCATTGGTTGATGACAAATCACCGACAGGGGCTAAATCACCTTGAAAAATTATGTCAAGCTTACAGTTGCAGGGAGCAGTGTTGCCATTTTCAGTCAACTTATGTAAAAATCTTCTACCATTGTTGAATTTATGTTTGTAGCTGATGCCAAACGCATTTCATCAATTTCTATTGTAAGCAAGGCATCGCATACAACCCGTCCAACTTGGAGAATTTTTGGGCAACCTGATAGGATGTAGTTGTAATGAGTAAAAAGATCAACAACGAAAGTTCAACTGCAATAGATAGGGCACTTACCTGCAACTGGGCATCGAGGATATGGTTTCTTTGTGCTTATGTAGTGGATTACTGGTTCCTTCTCATAAATATGCTTGCAGTCCATCCTGCTTGATGAAGAACAACAGATAGAAAGAACACGGTTTATGACTTTAATAATAATAATAACATACCTTTTGTTTGGGAAACAAAAAAAATTTGTGAAACAGACTAGTCATAAGCTTCTTCATCACTTGATAAATAAATATACATTAAGCATTATTCAAGGAACATGAACAATTGAATCAACAGAATCTGTTAAAAGGTTTTTTTGAGTTGTTAGAATGAAATATAAGCAGAAAGCTATGGAATGTTGTCTACGACATTAACATATCTCACATTGCATTCTACAAAGCACACAAATTCATAGTTCGCAACTAATCAAATAAGGACTCATGCCAAATTGAATATGGTTCAAGAAGGAAGATGATTACCAAGGAAACCAAGCTCTGCATTTTAAGAAAGAAGTTCACTTAAAATAGTTGTTTTTAGTTAACTTGTGAACCGTTTAATATTTGTTCATTCACAAAGAAAAAAATGGCTTTGTACATATGAAACAATCTCACTTGACCGTTATGTTTTCATCTTTCATTACTAACAAACAAAAAATTAGGGAATTTTAATTTATATTGAATAAAAACATAACTACAAAACTTTGGTAAAGAGTGAAGCACTACTTTACCAGCGGACATGATTTTGCAATTCTGTAAATGCTTTCCTGTCAAAGGGCACTTCATATTTAATAGGTTATTCTGGTACTGGTTATGACTATATCTTCTTGCTCCTCATCAATTGTGCTACTTTTGGGCCAAAGTGATATGTACTGCTTTGGGACCATACTGAAAAATACTCACCCACACAAAGGAGTATTAAGAATATAAATATATAAATTGATCCATAGTTTATGATCTCAAGAGAGCTTTTGGGAAGAGTGGTAAACCATTCAACTTTAACACTCTAATGTGATAGTTAATAAACATCTTAAACGTTTTACATGCTAAAAAAATTTCAACATTTAATCTTTTTCTAAATTTCTTTATACAACAAGTTAACAAGCTCTTTTTTGCATTCATTACTACAACTATTGGCTCTTTGAGATAAGTAAAAGGAACATTTTCACAATTAATAAAGCACGCTAATTATTTCTTCTGTATCAAATGAAGATGTATGTAAATGATTTTGCCTTTTTTTTTCTTACCAGTTTCCTATCCCAACATATAGAGCTTTCAGTCTTTTATATGCCACTACTCTCACCAAGTTTCGACAAGTGTCATTGCTAGAGGATATTTGTCATGGATAATACTTTATATATATATTTGTT